>NC_029787.2:94069062-94078361 GCF_000816755.2 Arachis ipaensis | reverse complement strand
TTCAGGGTCTGCTTCAACAAGAATATTCTTGTCCTTGCTCCTGCTCATATGAAAAAGAGGGAACAGAAAAAAAATAATAATAGGGATCCTTTTTACCCAGGTATAGAGGTTCCCCTGTGTGAGTAGAAGAAGAAAAGAATGTAATGTAAAGAAGGGAAGAAGAGAAAATTCGAACACAGATAGAAGAGGGGGTTCGAATTTGTGTGAGATGAAGTGTTAGTAGATGAATAAATAAATAGAAGGAGATGAGAGAGAAAGAGGATTTTCAAAAATAATTTTTGAAAAAGAGTTAGTGATTTTCGAAAAATAGTTTTTGAAAAAGGTTAGTAATTTTCGAAAATTAGGAATAAAATTAAAATAAAAAATTAAAATAATTAGTTAATTGAAAAGAAATGTTAAAAAAGAGGGAGATATTTTCGAAAATTAGAGAGAGAGAGTTAGTTAGGTAGTTTTGAAAAAGATAAGAAACAAACAAAAAGTCAATTAGTTAGTTGAAAAAGATTTGAAAATCAATTTGAAAAGATAAGAAGATAAGAAGTTAGAAAAAATATTTTAAAACCAAATTTTTGAAAAAGATAAGATTTTTAAAAAAAGAGATATGATAAAAAGATATGATTAGAATTAGTTTTGAAAAAGATTTGATTTTTAAAATCACAATTAATGACTTGACTCACAAGAAACCACAAGATATGATTCTAGAACTTAAACTTTGAATCTTCCTTAACAAGTAAGTAACAAACTTGAAATTTTTGAATCAAAACATTAATTGATGATGTTATTTTCGAAAATTATGTGATAAAGATAAGAAAAAAATTTTTGAAAAATATTTTTAAAATTTTCGAAAATAAATAAGAAAAGTGAAAAAGATATGATTTTTGAAAAAGATTTTAAAAAAAAAATAAGATTTTTAAATTAAAAATTTGATTTGACTCATAAGAAACAACTAAGTTTTAAAAAGTTTTGAAAAAGTCAACTCAAATTTTCGAAATTTATGAGTGAAAAAGGGAAAGATATTTTTTTATTTTTGAATTTTTAATGATGAAAGAGAAAAACATGAAAATGATGCAATGCATGAAAATTTTGGATCTAAACATGTGATGCATGCAAGAATGCTATGAATGTCAAGATGAACACCAAGAACTCTTTGAAGATCATGATGAACATCAAGAATACATTTTTGAAAAATTTTTATATGCAAAGAAAACATGCAAGACACCAAACTTAGAAATCTTTCATGTTCAGACACTATGAATGCAAAAATGCACATGAAAAACAAGAAAAGACACAAAATAATAAAATATGAAGATCAATCAAGAAGGTTTATCAAGAACAACTTGAAGATCATGATGAATGCAATGCATGAATGTAATTTTCGAAAAATGCAAGATGAGTATGCAATTGACACCAAACTTAAAAATTGACTCAAGACTCAAACAAGAAACATGAAATATATTTTTGATTTTTATGATTTTTTAATTTTTTTGGATTTTTCGAAAATTATTTGTGAAAAAGAAAAATAAGGATTCCAAAATTTTTAATATGAATTCCAGGAATCTTGCACTCTTAGTCTAAAGCTCCAATCTGAGGGTTAGACATGGCTTAATAGCCAGTCAAGCTTTAGCATGTAAATCAAGTGGATCAGGAACAGCAGCAGGTGGATTAGCAACAACTAGCTTGCTCTTGATAATATTGGGTTGGAAGCCCCAGTCTAAATGAATTTAGACATGGCTTTACAGCCAGTCAGGCTTCAACATGCTTCATGAAACACTAGAATTCATTCTTAAAAAAATTTTAGAATAATTTTCGAAAACAGATGAGAAATTTTTGAAAGATTTTTGAAAAATTTTTTTGAAAATTTTTTGAAAATAAAATAAGAAGAAAATTACCCAATCTGAGCAACATGATGAACCGTCAGTTGTCCAAACTCGAACAATCCCCGGCAACGGTGCCAAAAACTTGGTGCACAAAATTGTGATCTCAGGCAACGGTGCAAAAAAAAACTCTGTACGCACGTCTTAATAAATCGTTTTTCATTCACAACTTCGATACAACTAACCAGCAAGTGCACTAGGTCGTCCAAGTAATAAACCTTACGTGAGTAAGGGTCGATCCCACGGAGATTGTTGGTATGAAGCAAGCTATGGTCATCTTGTAGATCTCATTCAGGCGGATATCAAATGGTTATGGAGTTTTCAAAAATAAATAATAATTAAATAGAAGATAAAGATAGAAATACTTATGTAATTCATTGGTGGGAATTTCAGATAAGCGTATAGAGATGCTTTCGTTATTCTGAACTTCTGCTTTCCTGCTGTCTTCATCCAATCAGTCTTATTCCTTTTCATGGCTGGCTTTGAGTAAGGACATCACCATTGTCAATGGCTACTTTTCATCCTCTCTGTGAAAAAGGTCCGATGCGCTGTCACTGCATGGCTAATCATCTGAAGGCATCACCGTGGTCAATGGCTGCATCCTATCCTCTTGTGAAAATGGTCCAAATGCCCTGTCACAGCATGGCTAATCATCTGAGGTTCTCGATCATACTGGAATTGGATTCACCCTCCTTTTGCATCTGTCACTACGCCCAGCACTCGTGAGTTTGAAGTTCATCACAGTCATTCAATCCCAGAGTCCTACTCGGAATACCACAGATAAGGTTTAGACTTTCCGGACTCTCATGAATGCCGCCATCAATCTAGCTTATACCACGAAGATTCTGATTAAGAGATCCAAGAGATACTCATTCAATCTAAGGTGGAACGGAAGTGGTTGTCAGGCACGCATTCGTGGGGGAATGATGATGATTGTCACGTTCATCACATTCATATTGAAGTGCGAATGAATATCTTAGAAGCGGAATAAGTTAAATTGAATAGAAAAACAGTAGTACTTTGCATTAATTCATGAAGAACAGCAAAGCTCCACACCTTAATCTATGGAGTGCAGAAATTCTACCGTTTGAAAATACATAAGTGAAAGGTTCAGGCATGGCTGAATGGCCAGCCCCTCTGATCTAAGAACCAGACGTCCCAAGATGTCTAATACAATAGTAAAAAGTCCTATTTATACTAAACTAGTTACTAGGGTTTACAGAGATAAGTAATTGATGCATAAATCCACTTCCGGGGCCCGCTTGGTGTGTGCTTGGGCTGAGCTTGAATGTTACACGTGCAGAGGCTCTTTCTGGAGTTGAACGCCAGGTTGTAACGTGTTTCTGGCATTCAACTCTGGTTCGTGACGTGTTTCTGGCGTTTAACTCCAGACTGCAGCGTAGAACTGGCGTTCAACGCCCTTTTGCGTCATCTAAACTCGGCCAAAGTATGGACTATTATATATTTCTGGAAAGCCCTGGATATATACTTTCCAACGCAATTGGAAGCGTGCCATTTTGAGTTTTGTAGCTCCAGAAAATCCACTTTGAGTGCAGGGAGGTCAGAATCCAACAGCATCAGCAGTCATTCTTCCACCTCTGAATCTGATTTTTGCTCAAGTCCCTCAATTTCAGCCAGAAAATACCTGAAATCATAGAAAAACACACAAACTCATAGTAAAGTCCAGAAATGTGAATTTAACATAAAAACTAATGAAAACATCCCTAAAAGTAACTAGATTCTACTAAAAACATACTAAAAACAATGCCGAAAAGCGTATAAATTATCCGCTCATCATCCACCTTAGTGATGGTGGCTTCTTCTTCCTCTTGAAGAACCAATGGAGTTTTTGAGCTCCTTTATGTCTCTTCCTTGCCTTTGTTGCTCCTCTTCCTAGAGGTTTCTCTGCCCTTAGGTGCCATTAGTGGTTATGGAAAGCAAAAACTGAGCTTTTCCACACCAAACTTAAAAGGTTTGCTCGTCCTCGAGCAAAAGTGGATAGAAGGGAGTAGAGGAAGAATGATGCAATTAATTTTGAAAACTTATTATTGTATGCAAGAAAAATTAAAAAGAGTTGAAAAGAATTTGAAAAGATAGGTAAGTTTTGAAAACATTTTGGAAGGATGTGAAAAGAAAAAAAAGAATTAAAAAGAATTGGAAAGATTATTAATTTTTGAAAATAGAAATTGAAAGATGAACGTTTAAAATATGTTTAATGCAAAAAATTATGAATTAAAACATGAAAAATTGAAAAAAATCGAATTGGAAACAAAATTACCTCCCTTGTGTCATCCTGGCGTTAAACGCCCAGAATGCCATCTGTTCTGGCGTTTAACGCCCACTTGACTGCCATTTTGGGCGTTTAACGCCCAGCCAGATACCCTGGCTGGCGTTAAACGCCAGGAATCCTTCTTTACTAGGCGTTTTTCTGAACGCCTAAAATGCTACCTGCATGGGTGTTAAACGCCCATTCTGCTATCCTTACTGGCGTTTAAACGCCAATAAGCCTGTCCTCCAGGGTGTGCTGTTTTTGATGCTGTTTTTGATTCCACTTTAGTTCTGTAGCTGTTTTTGTGACTTCACATGATCATCAACCTAAAGAAAATATAAACTAACAATGGAAAATGAAATGAAAAATTAATTATCATAGATAAATAAGATTGGTTTGCTTCCCAATAAGCGCTTATTTACTGTCTTTAGCTGGACTTTTACTGAGCTTTTAATTTAGTCTCAGTTTTGAGCATTCTTGCTCAACATTGCCTTCAAGATAATGTTTGTGCTTACTGTACTCTTTGGGTATGAATCTCACAGCTTTATAGTTTGCAATGTCTACAAACCAAGGTACTTCCTGAATGGTAAAGAGTTGCTCATCCGGGAAGGTTTCAGAGATCTCAGTAGGAGGAAGGGACGCCTCTGCTACTAGCTCTATCCGGGACAAGTGGTCAGCTACTTGGTTCTCTGTCCCTTTTCTGTCTCTTATTTCTATATCAAACTCTTGCAGAAGCAACACCCATCTTATGAGTCTAGGCTTTGAATCCTGCTTTGTGAGGAGATATTTTAGAGTAGCATGGTCAGTGTACACAATCACTTTTGATCCTACTAAATAAGATCTGAACTTGTCAATGGCATAAACCACTACAAGCAACTCATTTTCTGTGGTTGTGTAATTCTTCTATGCGTCTTTTAAAATACGGCTTGCATAATAAATGACATGCAGAAGCTTGTCATGCCTTTGTCCCAATACTGCACCAATGGCATGGTCACTGGCATCACACATTAGTTCAAATGGTAATTTTTAGTCTGGTGCAGAAATGACTGGTGCTGTGACCAGCTTAGCTTTCAGAGTCTCAAACGCCTGTAGACACTCTGTGTCAAAGATAAATGGCGTGTCAGCAGCTAGCAGATTGCTCAGAGGTTTTGCAATTTTTGAAAAATCCTTTATAAACCTCCTATAGAACCCTGCATGCCCCAGAAAGCTTCTTATTGCTTTAACATTGGTAGGTGGTGGTAATTTTTCAATTACCTCTACCTTAGCTTGATCTACCTCTATTCCCTTGTTTGAAATTTTGTGCCCAAGGACAATTCCTTCAGTTACCATAAAGTGGCATTTTTCCCAGTTTAAAACCAGGTTAGTCTCTTGCATCTTTTCAGAACAAGTGCTAGATGGTTAAGACAGGAGCTGAATGAGTCTCCAAATATTGAGAAGTCATCCACGAAGACTTCCAGAAATTTCTCTATCATATCAGAGAAGATAGAGAGCATGCACCTCTGAAAGGTTGCAGGTGCATTGCACAGACCAAATGGCAACCTTCTGTAGGCAAATACTCCAGAAGGACATGTGAATGCTATTTTTTCTTGGTCCTGAGGATCTACTGCAATTTGGTTGTAACTTGAATAGCCATCCAAAAAGCAGTAGTATTCATGACCTGCTAGTCTCTCTAGCATCTGGTCTATGAATGGTAAAGGAAAATGATCCTTTCTGGTGGCTGTATTGAGCCTTCTATAGTCAATACACATACGCCACCGTGTAACTGTTCTCGTAGGAACCAGTTCATTCTTTTCATTCTGAACCACTGTCATGCCTCCCTTCTTGGGGATAACTTGGACAGGACTTACGCAAGGGCTATCAGAAATGGGATAAATAATCCCAGCCTCTAGTAACTTAGTGACCTTTTTCTGCACCACCTCCTTCATGGCTGGATTCAGCCTCCTCTGTGGTTAAACTACTGGCTTAGCATCATCCTCCAATAGGATCTTGTGCATGCATCTAGCTGGGCTAATGCCCTTAAGATCACTTATGGACCACCCAAGAGTTGTCTTGTGTGTCCTTAGCACCTGAATTAGTGCTTTCTCTTCCTGTGGCTCTAAAGCGGAGCTTATGATTACTGGAAAAGTGTCATCTTCTCCCAGAAATACATATTTCAGGGATGGTGGTAGTGGTTTGAGCTCAGGTTTAGGAGGCTTCTCATCTTCCTGATGAGTTTTCAGAGGTTCTTCTGTTCTCTCTGGTTCCTCCAGATCAGGCTGAACATCTTTAAAAATGTTCTCTAGCTCTTATTCGAGACTCTCAGTCATATTGACCTCTTCCACAAGGGAGTCAATAATATCAGCACTCAAGCAGTCTTTTGGCGTGTCTAGATGCTGCATAGCTTTGACAGCATTCAACTTAAACTCGTCCTCATTGACTCTCAGGGTTATCTCCCCTTTTTGGATGTCAATGAGGGTTCGTCCAGTTGCTAGAAAAGGTCTTCCTAGAATGAGAGCTGCACTCTTGTGCTCTTCCATTTCCAGTACTACAAAGTCAGTAGGAAAGGCAAATAGCCCAACCTTGATAATCATGTCCTCAATTATGCCTGATGGGATTTTAATGGAGCCATTAGCAAGTTGAAGGCATATCCGGGTTGGTTTAACTTCATCAGTCAAACCATGCTTTTTGATAGTAGATTCAGGTATTAGATTGATACTTGCCCCAAGATCACATAGAGCTGTCTTGGTACAATCATCCTCTAATGTGCATGGTATCATAAAGCTTTCGGGATCTTTAAGCTTCTCTGGTAAGCTTTTCAGAATGACTGTACTGCATTCTTCAGTGAGGAAAAGTTTTTCAGCCTCTCTCCAATCCTTCTTATGACTTAAGATATCTTTCATGAACTTAGCATAAGAAGGTATTTGCTCAAGTGCCTCTGCAAACAGAATCTTTATTTCAAGAGTCCTGAGATAGTCTGTGGTGGACGAAATTATGATTACACTTTGATTATGTAAAATTCATTGCTCTTTCTTTCCCTGGCAATGGCGCCAAAAACATGATGCCAATACCATGGTTCACAACTTCGCACAACTAACCAGCAAGTGCACTGGGTCGTCCAAGTAATACCTTACGTGAGTAAGGGTCGAATCCCACGGAGATTGTTGGTATGAAGCAAGCTATAGTCACCTTGTAAATCTCAGTCAGGCAGATATAAAATAGTAATGGGGTTTTCGAAAATAATACTAAAATAAGGATAGAAATACTTATGTAATTCATTGGTTAGAATTTCAGATAAGCGTGTAGAGATGCTTTCGTTCCTCTGAACCTCTGCTTTCCTGCTGTCTTCATCCAATCAATCTTACTCCTTTCTATGGCTGGCTTTATGTAAGGATGTCACCGGTGCCAATGGCTACTTTCGATCTCTCTCGGGAAAATGATTTAAATGCTCTGTCACAGCACGGATAATCGTCTGGAGGCATCACCTTTGTCATTGGTTGCATCCTATTCCTCCCTGTGAAAATGGTCCGATGCACTGTCACTGCATAGCTAATCATCTGGAGGTTCTCGATCATGCTGGAATAGGATTTACTATCCTTTTGCGTCTGTCACTACGCCCAGCACTCGCGAGTTTGAAGCTCGTCATAGTCATTCAATCCCAGAGTCCTACTCGGAATACCACGGACAAGGTTTAGACTTTCCGGATTCTCATGAATGCCGCCATCAATCTAGCTTATACCACGAAGATTCTGATTAAGAGATCTAAGAGAATCCAAAGATCCCTAATACAATAGTAAAAGGTCCTATTTATAATAAACTAGCTACTAGGGTTTACAGAAGTAAGTAATTGATGCATAAATCCCCTTCCGGGGCTTACTTGGTGTGTGCTTGGGCTGAGCTTGAAGTCTACACGTGGAGAGGTCATTCTTGGAGTTGAATGCCAGCTTTTGTGCCAGTTTGCATCATATAAACTTGGGAAAAGTATGGACTATTATATATTAATGGAAATCCCTGGATGTCTACTTTCCAACGCAATTGGAAGCGCGCCTTTTTGAGTTCTATAGCTCTAGAAAATCCATTTTGAGTGCAGGGAGGTCAGAATCCAACAGCATCAGCAGTCCTTCTTCAACCTCTGAATCTAATTTTTGCTCAAATCCCTCAATTTCAGCCAGAAAATACCTGAAATCATAGAAAAACACACAAACTCATAGTAAAGTCCAGAAATGTGAATTTAACATAAAAACTAATGAAAACATCCCTAAAAGTAACTAGATTATACTAAAAACATACTAAAAACAATGCCATAAAGCGTATAAATTATCCGCTCATCACAACACCAAACTTAAATTGTTGCTTGTCCCCAAGCAACTGAAAATCAAATAGGATAAAAAGAGAATATACTATAAATTCCAAACTATCAATGAAACATAGCTCCAATCAAATGAGCGGGACTTATAGCTTTTTGCCTCTTGAATAGTTTTGGCATCTCACTCAGGATTTTATTCCTTTTAGGCCCTCCTATCCACTGATGCTCAAAGCCTTGGGATCCTTTTTATTTGCCCTTGCCCTTTGGTTTTTAAGGGTTATTGGCTTTGTGCTCTTGCCTCTTGGTTTTAAGAGCTTTTGGCTTTTTCTGCTTGCTTTTTCTCTTTCTTTCTATTTTTTTTTCGCCTTTTTTTTTTTCTGCAAGCTTTGTTCTTTGCTGCTTTTTCTTACTTCAAGAATCATTTTTATGATTTTTCAGATTATCAAATAACATGTTTCCTAGTCATCATTCTTTCCATTCTTTCAAGAGCCAACATATTTAACATTCTTAAACAACAACTTCAAAAGACATATGCACTGTTCAAGCATACATTCAGAAAATAAGAAGCATTGTCACCACATCAATATAATTAAGCTAAGTTCAAGAATAAATTCAAAACTCATGTACTTCTTGTTCTTTTGAATTAAAACATTTTTCATTTAAGAGAGGTGATGGATTCATAGGACATTCATAACTTTAAGACAAAGTTACTAACTACTAATGATCATGTAATGAAGACACAAACATGGATAAGCACTTAACATAGAAAACAAAAAACAGAAGAAATAAGAACAAGGAATGAGTCCACCTTAGTGATGGTGGCGTTTCCTTCTTGAGGAACCAATGATGTCCTTGAGCTCTTCTATGTCTCTTCCTT
>NC_029787.2:94067905-94069038 GCF_000816755.2 Arachis ipaensis | reverse complement strand
TGAGATTTTAGCAGCTTGCACCCCATAGATTCCCAGTTTCTCTATTACATAGAGGGGCATGAGGTTTATTCCTGAACCAAGGTCACATAAAGCCTTAAAGATCATGGTGCCTATGGTACAAGGTATTATGAACTTTCCAGGATCCTGTTTCTTCTGAGGCAATGTCAGTTGATCCAGATCACTTAGTTCATTGGTGAGCAAGGGAGGTTCATCTTCCCAAGTTTCAATACCAAATAATTTGGCATTCAGCTTCATGATTGCACCAAGAAACTTGGCAGCTTGCTCTTCAGTAACATCCTCATTCTCTTCAGAAGAGGAATACTCATTAGAGCTCATGAATGGCATAAGGAGGTTCAATGGAATCTCTATGGTCTCTATATGAGCCTCAGAGTCCTTTGGTTCCTCAGAGGAAAACTCCTTATTGATCACTGGGCATCCCAGGAGGTCTTCCTCCTTGGGATTCACGTCCTCCTCTCCCTCATTGGGTTCGGCCATTTTGGTTATGTCAATGGCCTTGCACTCTCCTTTTGGATTTTCTTCTGTATTGCTTGGGAGAGTGCTAGGAGGGATTTCAGTGATCCTTTTACTCAGCTGGCCCACTTGTGCTTCCAAATTTCTAATGGAAGACCTAGTTTCATTCATGAAACTTACAATGGCCTTAGATAGATCAGAGACTAAGTTTGCTAAATTAGAAGTATTTTGTTCAGAGTTCTCTGTCTGTTGCTGAGTGGATGATGGAAAAGTTTTATTATTGTTAAACCTGTTTCTTCCACCATTATTAAAGCCTTGTTGAGGCCTTTGATCCTTCCATGAGAGATTTGGATGATTTCTCCATGATGGATTATAGGTGTTTCCATAAGGTTCACCTAAGTAATTCACCTCTGCTATTGCAAGGTTTTCAGGATCATAAGCTTCTTCTTCATGAGAAGCCTCTTGAGTACTGTTGGATGCAGCTTGCACTCCATTCAGACTCTTAGAAATCATATTGACTTGCTGAGTCAATATTTTGTTCTGAGCCAATATGGCATTCAGAGTATCAACTTCAAGAACTCCCTTCTTCATAGGCATCCCATTACTCACAGGATTCCTCTCAGAAGTGTACATGAACTGGTTATTAGCAACCATGTCAATGA
>NC_029787.2:94067469-94067760 GCF_000816755.2 Arachis ipaensis | reverse complement strand
AACTGTTTGTCCAAGCTTCATAGAGGGATTCACCTTCTTTCTGTCTGAAGGTTTGAACATCCACTCTAAGCTTGCTCAACTTTTGAGGAGTGAGGAGGATGGCTAAGAAAGCCGTGACCAGCTTATCCCAAGAGTTCAGGCTGTCTTTGGGTTGAGAGTCCAACCACACTCTAGCTCTGTCTCTTACAGCAAAAGCAAAAATCATGAGCCTGTAGACTTCAGGATCTACTCCATTAGTCTTAACAGTATCACATATCTGCAAGAACTCAGTTAAGAACTGAAAAGGATCTT
>NC_029787.2:94045341-94060779 GCF_000816755.2 Arachis ipaensis | reverse complement strand
TTGCTCAACTTTTGAGGAGGAAAGAACTTGGCTAAGAAAGTCGTGACCAGCTTATCCCAAGAGTTCAGGCTGTCTTTGGGTTGAGAGTCCAATCACACTCTAGCTCTGTCTCTTACAGCAAAAGGGAAAAGCATGAGCCTATAGACTTCAGGATTTACTCCATTAGTCTTAACAGTATCACAGATCTGCAAGAATTCAGTTAAGAACTGAAAAGGATCTTCAGATGGAAGTCCATGAAACTTGCAGTTCTGCTGCATCAGAGAAACTAGCTGAGGTTTCAGCTCAAAATTGTTTGCTCCAATGGCAGGAGTGGAGATGCTTCTTCCATGTAAATTGGAATTAGGTGTAGTAAAATCACCAAGCATCCTCCTTGCATTATTATTATTTTCGGCTGCCATCTCCTTTACTTGTTCGAAATTTTCAATAAGGTTGTCTCTGGATTATTGTAATTTAGCTTCTCTTAATTTTCTCTTCAGAGTCCTTTCAGGTTCTGGATCAGCTTCAACAAGAATGTCTTTTTCTTTGTCCCTGCTCATAAGAAAGAGAAGAGAAAAAGAAAAGAAGAGGAATCCTCTATGTCACAGTAAAGAGGTTCCTTATTGTTAGTAGAAGAAGAGAAGAAGAAGAAAAAATTCGAACACAGATAGAAGAGGGGGGTTCGAATTTGGTGAGTGATGTGAGGAAGAGATGTTAGTAGATGAATAAATAAATAGAATAAGATGAGAGAGGGAGAGGATTTTCAAAAATAATTTTTGAAAAAGAGTTAGTAATTTTCGAAAATAGTTTTTGAAAAATGTTAGTAATTTTCGAAAATTAAGATTTTAAAATATGAAATAATTAGTTAATTAAAAAGAAATTTTGGAAAAGAGGGAAGATATTTTCGAAAATTAGAGAGAGAGAGTTAGTTAGGTGGTTTTAAAAAAGATAAGAAACAAACAAAAATTTAGTTAGTTAGTTGAAACAAATTTTGAAAAGATAAGAAGTTAGGAAGTTAGAAAAGATATTTTGCAATCACTTTTTTGAAAAAGGTAAGATAAGAAGATATTTTTGAAAAGATATGATAGAAATTAGTTTTTTGAAAAAGATTTGATTTTTAAAATCTCAATTAATGACTTGATTCACAAGAAATCACAAGATATGATTCTAGAACTTAAAGTTTGAATCTTTCTTAAAAAGTAAGTAACAAACTTGAAATTTTTTGAATCAAAACATTAATTGATGATGTTATTTTCGAAAATTTGATATAAAAATAAGAAAAAGATTTTTGAAAAATATATTTGGAATTTTCAAAAATAACTAAGAAATTTGAAAAAGATTTGATTTTTGAAAAAGATTTTGAAAAAGATGAGATTTTTAAATTGAAAATTTGATTTGACTCATGAAAACTAGATTTTAAAATTTTTTGAAAAAGTCAAATCTAATTTTCGAAATTTTAAGAGAGAAAAAGGGAAAGATATTTTTTTGATTTTTGAATTGTTATGATGAGAGAGAAAAACATGAAAATTATGCAATGCATGAAGATTTTTAGATCAAAACAATGAATGCTTGCAAGAATGCTATGAATGTCAAGATGAACACCAAGAACACTATGAATGTCAAGATGAACAATCAAGAACATATTTTTGAAAAATTTTTAATGCAAAGAAAACATGCAGGACACCAAACTTAGAAATCTTTGATGCTTAGGCACTAAGAATTCAAGAATGCATATGAAAAACAAGAAAAGACACAAAACATGCAAATGCAAAGATCAAACAAGAAGACTTACCAAGAACAACTTGAAGATCATGAAGAACACTATGAATGCATGAATTTTTTCGAAAAATGCAAGATGCACATGCAATTGACACCAAACTTATAACATGACTCAAGACTCAAACAAGAACACAAAAAATATTTTTGATTTTTATGATTTTATGATTTTTTTGTATTTTCTTTAAATTTTTTTCGAAAATCATTTTAAAAAAAAAAAAGAAAAATAATTATTCCAAAATTTTTAATATGAATTCCAAGAATCTTATGCTCTTTAGTCTAAAGCTCCAATCAAAGGGTCAGGCATCGCTTAATAGCCAGCCAAGCTTTAGCATGTAACAGGTAGATCATGAACAGCAGTAGGTGGATTAACACCAACTAGCTTGCTCTTGATAACAAATTGGAAGCCTTAGTCCAAATGAATTTAGACTTGGCTTTACAGCTAGCCAGGCTTCACATGCTTCATGAAACACTAGAATTCATTCTTAAAAATTTTGAATAAAATTATAAAATTTTTGAAAACATTTTTATTTTAAAATTTTTTTCGAAAACAAAGGAGAAAATTTTGAAAGATTTTTGAAAAATTTTTGAAAAGAAAACAAAAAGAAAATTACCTAATCTGAGCAACAAGATGAACCGTCAGTTGTCCAAACTCGAACAATCCCCGGCAACGGCGCCAAAAACTTGGTGGACGAAATTGTGATTACACTTTGATTATGTAAAATTCATTGCTCTTTCTTTCCCTGGCAATGGCGCCAAAAATATGATCCCAATACCATGGTTCACAACTTCGCACAACTAACCAGCAAGTGCACTGGGTCATCCAAGTAATACCTTACGTGAGTAAGGGTCGAATCCCACGGAGATTGTTGGTATGAAGCAAGCTATAGTCACCTTGTAAATCTCAGTCAGGCAGATATAAAATAGTAATGGGGTTTTCGAAAATAATACTAAAATAAGGATAGAAATACTTATGAAATTCATTGGTTAGAATTTCAGATAAGCGTGTAGAGATGCTTTTGTTCCTCTGAACCTCTGCTTTCCTGCTGTCTTCATCCAATCAATCTTACTCCTTTCTATGGCTGACTTTATGTAAGGATGTCACCGGTGCCAATGGCTACTTTCGATCTCTCTCGGGAAAATGATCCAAATGCTCTGTCACAGCACGGCTAATCGNTTCACGTTCATCACATTCAGGTTGAAGTGCGAATGAATATCTTAGAAGTGGAATAAGTTGAATTGAATAGAAAATAGTAGTACTTTGCATTAATCTTTGAGGAACAGCAGAGCTCCACACCTTAATCTATGGAGTGTAGAAGCTCTACCGTTGAAAATACATAAGTGAAGGTCCAGGCATGGCCGAGAGGCCAGCCCTCAAAACGTGATCAATAGATCAAAAGATAATCCAAAGATCCCTAATACAATAGTAAAAGGTCCTATTTATAATAAACTAGCTACTAGGGTTTACAGAAGTAAGTAATTGATGCATAAATCCCCTTCCGGGGCCCACTTGGTGTGTGTTTGGGCTGAGCTTGAAGTCTACACGTGGAGACGTCATTCTTGGAGTTGAACGCCAGCTTTTGTGCCAGTTTGGGCGTTGAACTCCACTTTGCAACGTGTTTCTGGCGCTGGACGCCAGAATTGGGCAGAGAGCTGGCGTTGAACGCCAGTTTGCGTCTTCTAAACTTGAGTAAAGTATGGACTATTATATATTGCTAGAAAGCCCTAGATATCTACTTTCCAACGCAATTGGAAGCACGCCATTTTGAGTTCTGTAGCTCCAGAAAATCCATTTTGAGTGTAGGGAGGTCAGAATCCAACAGCATCAGTAGTCCTTCTTCAACCTCTGAATCTGATTTTTGCTCAAATCCCTCAATTTCAGCCAGAAAATACCTGAAATCACAAAAAAAAACACATAAACTCATAGTAAAGTCCAGAAATGTGAATTTAACATAAAAACTAATGAAAACATCCCTAAAAGTAACTAGATTCTACTAAAAACATACTAAAAACAATGCCATAAAGCATATAAATTATCCGCTCATCAGTCTGCAAAGCGGGCAAATTGTTTATCCTGTTCCGCTTGGCGGAGTTTCTAAGGATAAGGAATTTTGGCTTTATATTCTTCAACCTTAGTTGCTGCAGGTTTACTTCCTACAGAAGTAGTTGGAGAGGTCTGCCTAAGGGGGTTGTTATCAGCACTTGCAGGTGTCTGATCCCTCATTGGCATTTGAACACCATAATTGGGTGCTGTACAGGTGTTTAACGCCAGATTGCCACCCTTTTCTGGCGTTTGGACGCCAGACTTGGCTATCCACTAGGCGTTCAACGCCAATTTCTTACCCTTTTCTGGTGTTTGAACGCTAGAATCATTTCTCTCTGGGCTCTTACTGTCCTCAGAGGGATTTTGGGAAGTGGTTTGGTCATCCTCTGTCAGCTGTTCCTTTCTTGGCTTTCTTCTTCCTTGAGTTGAAACATTTAATGTCTTCCCACTCCTTAAATGGACAACTTGGCACTCTTCTGTTATCTGTTTAGATAACTGCTGTCTTGTCTGATTCAATTGTGCTTCCATATTCTTGTTATCCTTTTTAGTGTCTTGTAGCAACTCTTCAAATTCTGCTGACTGTTTTGTTATAAAAAGCAATTGCTGATTGAGTTCAGCAACTTGTTCTGGAGGACTAAGTTCAGTGGATACTGCTTTAGCCTCTTCTTTCATGGAGGACTCACTACTTAAATACAGATGCTGATTTCTAGAAACTGTATCAATGAGATCTTGAGCCTCTTCAATTGTCTTCCTCATGTGTATAGATCTACCAGCTGAGTGGTCTAGAGACATCTGGGCCTTTTCTGTAAGCCCGTAGTAGAAGATGTCTAACTGTACCCACTCTGAAAATATTTTAGAGGGGCATTTCCTTAGCATCTCTCTGTACCTCTCCCAGGCATTATAAAGAGATTCATTATCCTCTTGTTTAAAGCCTTGGATGTCCAGCCTCAGCTGTGTCATCCTTTTTGGAGGGAAATATTGATTCAGGAATTTTTCTGATAACTGTTTTCATGTTCTTATGCTTGCTGTGGGTTGGTTATTTAACCACCTCTTAGCTTGATCTTTTACAGCAAATGGAAACAACAATAATCTGTAGACATCCTGATCTACTTCCTTATCATATACTGTGTCAGCATTTTGTAAGAACTGTGCCAGAAAATCAGTAAGTTCTTCCTGTGGAAGACCGGAATACTGGTAATTTTGCTGCCCCATGATAATGAGTTGAGGGTTTAGCTCAAAACTGCTTGCTCTGATGGGAGGTATACAGATACTACTCCCATAGGAAGCATTAGTGGGGTTAGCATATGACCCCAGAGTCTTTCTGGACTGTTCATTTCCACTTAGGTCCATGATGGAGAAAGAGAGATGTTGTGGATTGTAAAATAAAAATAAAGTAAAAGAAAAATTAAAATATTTTTGTTTTTATTTTATTTATTTAATGCTAATTTGAAATTAAAGAAATTAAAATAAAGTAAATGGGAAAAATGGTATAAGTTTCGAAAATTAAAAGAAGAGAAATAAAAGAAAATTGAAAACTAAAATAATTAATTAATTAAAAAGATTTGATTTTAAGATTTGAGATTAGAAAAGATAAGATAAGTTAGGTAAGAGAAGATAAGGAATTTAAATTAAAAAGTTTTTGAAATTTGAATTTTAAATTTTGAATTTTGAATTTTGAAAAAGTCAACAATATAAGATAAGATTTGAAAAAGATTTAAATTTTGAAATTTGAATTTTTGAATTTTGGAATCTAATTGAAATTTGAGATTAGAATTTGAAATAAGATAAGATGAGATTTTGAAAAAGATATGATTTTTGAAAAAGATTTGAATTTTGAGATTTTTAAAACTAAGATAAGATAAAATAAAAATTTTAAAATAAAAATATGAATTTTTAAATGAAATTTTCAAAAATTCAATTAAATAAAAAGAAAAGATACTTTTTAATTTAATGAGGAAAGAGAAAAATAATAAAATGACACCAAACTTAGAATTTTTAGATCAAAACAAAAAAAACAAACAAGAAAATTTTGAATGTCAAGATGAACACCAAGAACACTTTAAAGATCAAGATGAATACCAATAACAAATTTTGGAAATCTTTAAGAAAATAAAAACACAAAGGACACCAAATTTAAAAATTTTTATACTTTGGACACTAATAATTCAAAAATGCACAAGAAAAACAAGGAAAGACACAAAACAAGAAAAACTAAAGATCAAACAAGGAAAATAAACAAGAACAACTTGAAGATCAATAAAGAACAAGACATATAAAACTCGAAAATATGAAGAAAGATAATAACATGCAATTCGAAAAATTAAAGGAAAATAAAAACATGCAATTAACACCAAACTTAAAACATGAAACTAAACTCAAACAGAAGACTAAATTATGAGGTTATTGGTTTTTATTTATTTATTAAAAATTTCGAAAAGAAATTTAGAAAAATAAAACAAGGATTTTAAAAATTTTAACAAGAACAATAATAAAAGACTCAAAGACAAATCATAGATCAATAAAGAAAAGTAAAAATTTTTGAAAGATTTTTTTGAAAAGAAAATAAAAGACTCAAACTTAGTGACTCTAAACTAACCAAAAAGATAAATTCTTCCTAATCTAAGTAACAAAATGAACCGTCAGTTGTCCAAACTCAAACAATCCCCGACAACGGCGCCAAAAACTTGGTGTACGAAATTGTGATTACACTTTTCACAACTCCGCACAACTAACCAGCAAGTGCACTGGGTTGTCCAAGTAATACCTTACGTGAGTAAGGGTCGATCCTACGGAGATTGTTGGCTTGAAGCAAACTATGGTTATTTTGTAAATCTTAGTCAGGAGATTAATGATAAGAGTGATTGTATTTATGAAAAATAAATAACATGAAATAAATAGTACTTGTGACTCAGTAATGAGAAACAGGCTGACATTCCGGAGATGCTCTGTTGTCTGAATCTCTGTTTTCCTATTGTCTTCTTCTCCAAACACGCATGGCTTCCTTCAATGGCAAGCTTTATGATCCTCTCGGATGAAAAATACCAGGTACGATCTCTGCACGGCTAATCAACTGTCGGATTTCTCGTCTCGGATGAAAAATACCATGTACAGCTACCGCATGGCTAATCATCTGTCGGTTTCCACTAGCGTCGGAATAGGACCCTTGTCCTTTTGCACATTGTCACTATACCCAACATTCGCAAGTATGAAGCTCTTCACAGTCATCCCTTCCCAGATCCTACTCAGAATACCACAGACAAGGTTTAGACTTTTCGGATCCCAGGAATGCTGCCAATTGGTTCTAGCCTATACCACGAAGGTTCTAACCTCCGGACTCGTTCTGTAGATTAGAAACCCAAGAGATACGCACTCAAGCTGTCGCCCAATAACTACGTTGAGCTCAGATAGAACGGGAGTGGTTGTCAGGCATGCGTTCATAGATTGAGGATAATGATGAGTGTCACGGATCGTCATATTCTCTATATTGAAGTACGAGTGAGTATCTTAGAATAGAATCAAGCGTGATTGAATAGAAAACAGTAGTAATTGCATTAATCCATTGAAACACAGCAGAGCTCCTTACCCCCACCTATGGGGTTTAGAGACTCATGCTGTAGAAGATACAAATGAAGTGTAAAAATGTCATGAGGTGCCAAATGAATCTCTAAAAGTAATTTTTATACTAAACTAGTAACTTAGGTTTACAGAAAATGAGTAACTAAGTGCAGATAGTGCAGAAATCCACTTCTGGGGCCCACTTGGTGTGTGCTTGGGCTGAGCATTGAAGATTTCACGTGCATAGGCTGTTCCTGAAGTTAAACGCCAGATTTGGTGCCAGATTGGGCGTTTAACTCCAATTCTGGTGCCAGTTTGGGCGTTTTACGCCAAGATGTTTTAGGCTGTCTTTGGACGCCAGTTTGGGCCATCAAATCTCGAGCAAAGTATGGACTATTATATATTGCTAGAAAGCCCAGATGTCTAATTTCCAACGCAATTAAGAACGCACCAATTGGGTTTCTGTAGCTCCAGAAAATCCACTTCGAGTGCAGGAGGGTCAGAATCCAACAGCATCTGCAGTCCTTTTTCAGCCTCTGAATCAGATTTTTGCTCAGGTCCCTCAATTTCAACCAGAAAATACCTGAAATCATAGATAAACACACAAACTCATAGTAAAGTCTAGAAATGTGATTTTTGGATAAAAACTAATAAAAATATAATAAAAAGTAACTAAAACATGCTAAAAACTATGTAAAAACAATGCCAAAAATGGTATAAATTATCCGCTCATCACAGCCCAACAGCCACCTCAAGCGGCAGCGGCGATGAATTCTGATCATGATGACTGAAACCAACATGCAGTGACCATAGTATTCTTGGAATTCAAAAAGGACCAAAGCTAATCACAAGACCCTTACCGCAACAAAGAAAGAGTGACTGAGCCAAGTGACAGCATCTTCGATGGTGTTTCTGGTGGCTACAAGACTGCTCCTGGTGACCAGAATAGCGGCACGGCTTCTCCCTCCTTCGGCAGCAACAACAGTGGTGTTTTCCGGCAACCACCGATCTCCGGCAATAGCAGCAGAAGCTCCAGCTAGGCACCGCAGAGCAGCAGATCAGCAGTACATCGGCCAAGGTGCGGTGGTGGAGACGCCCTCAACCGCGGTGAAATGCGGCGGCTAAGGAAGCTCGGCGGCGGTTGGCTCTGTGACGAGGACGACGGCGGCACAATGAGGGCGATGGCGACGATGCGGCAGCAGCTACCAGACACGGCGCCTTCTCCCTCCCGATCTGGTTCGCGCTCGTCTCTCCCTCTCCCCCCTGGCTCCCTCTGCGAACATAGCCTCATCGCGAAACGGCGACAGCATTGCGGAGATTTGACGGCAGCGGCGCGGGTGATAACTCGCAGGGCTGACGACGGCGACGCGACGGTGGTGGTGAAGCCGGACGCGCCGGCGACGCCCTTCCTTCCTCTTCTTCCCTCCTTCTGGCCCAGTTTCCCCTTTCTGATTTCCGTTTCTTCTCTGAAGTTGTCGTGTTGCAGGTTTGCTGAAGGGAAGAAGAAAGGGTTGTGGCTATAAGGAGGTTTGCGGCGCTGAATTAGGGACTGAGTCTGTGTTACGCCGAAGGGGATGAAGCAGGGGTGGAGGTATGGCTGTGCTTTGATTTGAGAAAGGAGAAGTGTTGCTGCTGCTGGGCTCAGAGGAACCGGGTAACTGGGTTAGGATTTCAGGGTTAGGGTTTTTGGGTAAAATTAGGGTTAGGGACAATTTAATAATTTCAGATAAAATTGGGAATAATATAGTAATTGAAACCCAAATTAAATCCAACACTAATTATATATAGAAAACACTATTTGCTCATCAATTTTACAAATTATTTTCAATAAAATGTCCAAATCAAATAATTAGAAATAATACAATTAAATCCTTTATCTTCCTAAAATAGCAGTATCAATATTTTAAAATATTAATTATTTAGTCCAAGTCATATAAAATCCTTATTATTTCACAACTACCAACTTTATAATTTGAAATATAGAAAATAATCCAATGATTATAAAATTGGATAATAATCTTAATTTATTTCAAATTCAATTAATCGAAACTTGCTTTAATTTTCTTTAATAAAAAAAATTTCTGAAATTAAAGCTATAGAAATACTGAATTTGAAATTAGCTAATGATAGCCCTTTTTCAAAAGTTTTGGGTCTTACATCTTGGATAGGTGAGTTGAGCAAGATATTTATCTTAGGAGATAATTCTTCAATCAGTACATCCTCATCATGTTTTTCCACTACTTGCTCCTTGATGGAATCAGTATTAGCTTCAAAATTATCCAACCCAAGAACTTTAGATTCTTTCTTAGTAGTAGAAGATTCTGGACCAATAACAACATCATTTGGCACAGCAACAGATGAAGCACCTTTAACAATGGAACACTCTCTAACAACAGAATCACACTTGGTGACCTATTTCCCCTACAAAAATAACATTTAAAATAACAAAAAAAAATTAATGAGCACACTTAACAATAATAAGCAAACAAAAGCACACATAGGTTGACTCAATTTTAAAGATAAGATGATACCTTATGGGGAGTGGCTTCATCATCAGCATCATAGTTGGGCAACTCAAACATAGCAATTATAACCACATCATCGTAGACCCTCCTCACTCGAAAGGTACCAAAGTATTTATCAACACCAACAGGTTTAGTATCAACCTTTAGAAGAACTTTCTTTCCAATAAAATCTTTGAACATAATAGGGTGTGTATCTCCACAAATCACCTAATTAAACCCATGAAATAATGCATTAAAATGAGAATTAGACATAAACAAAGTATAATTATAATTAGCACAATCACAAGTAACTACAAATATCAATGAGCAAGCAAGTAGATGCTCTTACACTTGCATCTTTTTGTACTTCGGTAAAGATTTCAGCACAAGATTTCTTCAATAAATAAGAAGCCTCACGGTCAAATAGAACAAAGATACCATCTCCAGTTTGATCTTCCACTGATATCTTAATTCGAAATCTAATACATTAAAAAACACAAAGAATACTTTCAAGAACTTGGATAAAAGCAAACAAATTCGTACCAAACAGCCTCAGCATAAAACTATGCATATCAATAATGAAATATATTTATGAACATACCTAGGAGTAACATTAGTCACATGATGGACACAAAAATCACAATAATAAACACCACCTTGGGGTTGAATAGCTTTGCCACAGACACAAGTAGAATACCACCAAGGTCCTTCTTCAACAATATATCTTATGATACCAAAGATAATAAAAGAGCCTTCCTATAAATTTAAACTTGGGAAATCAGCACACACATTTTCATCCACAAGTATCATTTATATAGAATTAGGAACTTCAGCATTCCCAAATGAAGGAACAGTCCACATCCTTATAACCCTGACTTTCAGTCTCCAAGCCTCTCTTGGAAGCTGCATCTTTGATATGATATCAAATGCAGGAGGCATGACAACATAGTTTGAACAATAGAATAAGAAAATAAAATCAGAATAAGTAAACACTTTCCAGAACACTCTTAAAGCATGGAAGTAATGCAGCAGACTTGTGAAACTTAGCATCCAATTTATAGACAGAGAAATGAAACCAATTCAGGATTTAAATTCAAAAATTTGAACCATGGAGGGAAAAAAATAAAAGATCATTGTGTATATAACACTCACTTTGAAATCAATCAAAAGTGGAATTGATATATTCATTCGATGGTATATTTCTTAAGGGAATAGATACATATAAGGACCAGGCTAGAAAGAAGGATGAGCACTGATGATGAGGCAAAATAGTATGAATGACCATCACATCATAAAAAATTTGACAGAAATCAACACCTACCAAAGTCTAACGCTATCCACTACACCATAAATCATGACAATGCACACATCATGACAGCAATTTATATAAATATATTATTACAACCTGTAAACAAAATCTTATTTTGCAAATAATAAAGACTGGAAGAACTCATATTCATATATGTTACAGTGACCTTATAAATAGAGGAAGTATCTAAGTTAGTAAGAAGGACAGCTGTCCTAACATGACCAATATAATTTATCAACCATTTCCATTAACATCCATAAGTAATAGGTTTGACTGAGAACAGAATCTTGTATCCCAAATTTAGATCAAATTAGCATTTAGATTATTCGGAGTCGCTGCTGATGATGACTTGAGGAAAAAGAAAATGACAATTTGAAATCGGAAGTTTGAACCATAAACAAATAAAGCTCAATAAGTAACAAATAAACCAGTAGAAATATGAAAAAAAAAAAAGAAGATTTCCATAGCAAATAAGGGATGACCACTGATTTAGGGAAGGAAGAGTGTGACTAAGCATGATTTGATGAGGATTTTGACAACCACCAACTCCTACCAAAGTGTGACTAAGCATGATTTGATAAGGAATTTGACAATCACTAACTCCTACCAAATTCTGCAAATGTTCAGTTGATCATTACATATCACATTTCATATGGAATATTAAAAATCACAGCTTATGATAACTTCACAAAAAAGAAAAGAAAATAACAACTTGAATTCAAAAATTTGAACCATAAAAAAAATCACAACATTGTCCCTCAATAAGTAACAAAAATAAGTAGAAACTTGAAGAAAGAGGACTTCCACAGTCAAATAAGGTATGAGCATTGATTCAGGGAAGCAACACTGTGACTAAACATGACTTGATGAGGATTTTGACAATAACCAACTCCTACCAAATACTGTAACTGTGCAACTGATCATTACATATGACACTCCATATGAAATATATTGAATTAAATCTATAATAAAATAGGACATTAACACTAAACCCATAATACCAATATTAAATTAAATTAATATCCACTAATACTTCCAAGAGTTTCAATTATAACTATTATCTTGATGGATTTTCTTGTACTGGAAAACTTTGGGAAAGAAATAAAAGAGTTTTCATAGATTAGAATCTCCAAAAAAAAATTTCATTTGATTACTAAATCACCAAAACTACAGAAGCAAGAAACCACATGAAGAAGATATATATTGCAACATACATTTTATTTAGGGATAAAATAATGTAGAGAAAATAAAGAACAAATTAGAACTAAATTAACAGTAAACAATTATCACTCAGCTACCTACTGCATAAAAAGCGAGTTAGATAAGAAAACCTTACCATCAATCTATCTCAAGATACCCAATGTTGATATCAGCAAAATGGACATAGAATAGAACCATCTGGAGAATCATGGAGAGAGAGAAACAAAAGGTTTAACATTTTCTTTTCAACCAATCCATTGTAAACAGATTCAACAAATGAGTAAGAACATCATTAAATAGAATTAAAATTATCGTTGAAAATAGATCCTGAAATGACATGGGTGTTCAAATGAAACAGAGAAACAATAATCCTCAAATGACATGAGTATTGAAAGGAAACACAGAAAACCTAAATCCATGTCTGTATTAAAAGAGTCCAGAAAATCCATAACATGAGACAATTGCAAAAAATTTGGATGAAAATTAAAAACCCAACTTCAATTAAAGAGAAACAATTCAAAAAGAATACCAAAAACCCCAAAAGTTGTTAGAATTTCCATGAAACCATTCAAATTAACAAAGAGAACTTGAACATGACATAAACAATACGAGAGAGATGATCAGAATGGAAACCCTATAGTTATTGGAGACTCCCTGACAGAAGTCTGGCAAAACACGACAAAGGATGTATCTTGATGCGATTGATTTGCAAAGAATCGATTGCATAGTAAACCCAGTTAAGCAATCGTTTGCAAGAAGGAAGAGGACGCGATCGGTGAAAAAACATGGGAGAGAAAGCACTTTTTCTTGAAGGGAAAACGTAATTGAGTGAAAAATCCACCCCGGCGATGAAAGTACTTGCTGATGCGATTGATTTGCAACAAATCGAATGTACAAAAGTAAGATAATCATCCATCCAAAGAATGAAGAGCATGAGATCTGACGTGTTTTGTGGAAAGGAAAGGTTTTCCCTTTTTGAAATAAAACCTATAACCAGAGAGGCCATGAAAGTACTTCCTTATGCGATTGATTTGCAACAAATCGAATGTACAGAAAAAGAGAGATAATCACCCATCCGAAAAATGAAGAGCAGGAGATCTGGCGTGATTTGTGGAAGGGAAAGGTTTTCCCTTTTTGAAAGAAAACCTAGAACCACAGAGGGAGAGAGAGAGACATTTATCTTTTTGAAGAAAAAGCTAAATTGGGTGAAAATTCCACGTCGGTGATGTTTCCTTTTGTATTTTAGTATATATATATATATATAAACATGTCTACAAACAAGTTATACAAATCTATATCATTCTTAATGGTTTTATCTATAGTTCTGTTTGATCTCGCGCTACCTGAACCTATTGAGCTACATTCCATCTAAAAATATATCGCATAAATCTAAGAATTTGAAAATTCAACAGTTACAACAGCAGATTTCACAACCAGTGATAGGTACAAAGTTCAAAAATACATCGTATTATTCCATTTTTCGCTTCTCATAAGCATATTGTCAAAACCAGTGATAGGTACAAAGTTCAAAAATACTAAGCTAACAAAAATGCAAATTTTATAGCAATGCCAATGAAATAATTTTAGGTTTTAGCACTGTAGTGAAGTAGCAGAAAAATCATATATTTAGAATTAGAGAAAATTCAAAAAATCAAAAAACCTGGGTTGCCGTTTCAGCTCACCGCTGCCGCTACTCACTATCGCTGGCAACTGCAAAGGGTTGTCACAGTGCTCCCTGAGCAAATGTCCCCGGCCGTGGCTAAGCGTTCTTTGTCAACATCGGATCACCATTTCAGCTCATCGCTGCCGCTCCTCACTACCGCCAACAACTGTGGAGGTCGTCGCAGAGCTCCTTGGCCAAATGTCCCTGGTCGTGGCCAAGCATTCTTTGTCAGCATGTGTGTGATCACTACAAGAATAATTAGTTTTAGCTACAAACTTTTAGCGGCAATAATATAATATCCGCTATTTTTTAATTTGAGTTATGTTTTTGTGGCCATTATATATTTGCCATAAAAAATTTTGAAAGATAATAATCATCAACAAGAAGGAGCAGTTATCTCCAAATAAAAGAAGGAAAAAAGCAAGTAGGAGCAGCGATCCTGAACCCAATATGCTTAGCTTCCAGGCGCAGCGAATCAAGACTTCTCATCACGAACCGCAAAAGCACACTAAGAAGAAGCTACATTGATATCATTGTGTCATCACCTTCCACATGGCATAAGGAGCAGAGTTAGTCGTCAAGTGTCAGCGTGGGTAAGGAATCTATGGGGATGGAGACAGTTAGAGCAGCTATAATTGGAATTAATCTGTCTTTGCGGCAGTCATCAAAGGCAGCCATGGAAATGATGGTCTGGTCATCGAAGAAGGGTCGTCAATCGCCCTTGAAGGAGGAGGAAGATGGTGCGAGTTTCTGCAATTGGGCTGCAGATCTAGATTGTGGTTGCCCATAGAATCTGAGTCCAGTTAGGGTCTGTTTGGTCTGGCCCGGACTATGTCAAAAATGTAATTTAAAGAAGCTCAGCAAAAAAATTTGTTACCTAGCAGATTAACGCACAGTAGTAGCAAGTTTGTTCAGCCGTGTTTTTACTTTTTGTAGAATTTTTTTTATTAATAATCGTAATTTGACGTTCATAATTAATAATGAATAAGTAAGTTATTTAAAAATAAAAATAAATAATTATAAACAAATACATGTATTCAAAAATTAAATTGAGTACCCGTTTAAGAAATTAACATATTAATATTTTGTTGTGTCTTTAATATATCAATCAAATAATTAATGTGGTATACCAATCAAATGATATTGTGAAATATAAAATTATTAAATTTTTGTTGTATGAAACATTTAATTTAATTTAAATTAAAAATAAATATTCATTTATGAGCAAATTTTAAGTATAATACACTATAGAATCAATTATTTAAAAAATTAAGATAATTGGCTCATCCAATACAAAACAGTTTGAGAAGAAAAAAATGAGATTTAATGTAAAGGATAAATTTTGATGTACTCAAGTAAAAAAATACTTTACATAATCAATTATAACAATAACTAGTGTATGTTTTTGTAT
>NC_029787.2:94028669-94045276 GCF_000816755.2 Arachis ipaensis | reverse complement strand
TTCTGTACGGGATAATACATAAAATTATATAAATTTTTTTTAAAAAAATTAAATAAAATATATAGTAATTATTATTATAAATATTTTACAAAGTTATAATTAAAATTAAATTTTTAGAATTTTTAATATTAAAATATTAAAAATAATTAGTATTTATCTTAATCAATTTGAGTTTGTTGAGTGATTATCTCACTCGTTTGCTTAAACAATTATTAGGAGCTAGCGGTAAACTCTTAATAAATGGAGCATCAATGCGTGGTTAGACTTGGCAGGAGTACCTGAATATGTGGGTACCCGATTCGTCCATACCCGGTTGGAGAGGGTAATAACTTACCTGAATCGGAGCAGATTTTGCTCAGAACAGGGCATAGTTGGGTTTAGGATGTACCCGCTCTAGATATATACATATAAATACTTTTTAGGTATTAGGATTTGCCTCACATCACAGATTCAGTGATTCACAACTTCAGTCCATACTCTATAGCCACGTAAGAGAAACCCAAGTCATCCTTACCCATAGTTTTCTTCTTCTCGACTTCACAAAAAACCTCATAACTCCCGTCATCGATGTTGCTGAGCCCATCGCTGCCTACCCCCTTCACAGCTCTTATCTTCCTTCACAACTCATGTCGTCATTGCTGCTTATCCCGTTACCATCGCTGTTGAGCCTGTCGCCACCTTTTTCCTACCGAGTCCCTTTTCTCTAGGTAAACTCTCCCCTCTCTCTGTGTGAGTCTGTTAAGTTCTTCTCTTCTTCCACAGATTCATTACTTAGTCGTCGTCGCTATGAGCCCGAGCATTGCTGTTGCAGTAGCCAATGAAGTATTTGTACAACGTGTACAATGGGCTATTTATTTGACCTAATATGAGTTAAAAATGAACATCCATGATAAAATACTACTAATTTCTCAAACACAATACACTCATACTATCCAGAATAACCATCCGGATACCAGGGATAATAAACATATGATATCCTACTGAATTGAACATCCCTAAACCCCATTGTACATATTTTACAGATACTCCATTGGCTCCCTATACTTCCTCTAAGTCTGTCACCGAATAAAATAGAATTTTTATTCAAGTTGGACCAGTTAGAAATAGGCATACATGAGATTATTTTTGCATGTAATTTCTGAATTTTCTTATCCAAATGTAATCTACATGGTTGAGTATTTTAGTATGGCGATCATTGTGGTTTCATTGCGACATTATTGTGATAAAAGCTACGGTAATTTTATAGCTAATATATGAGACAGACCAGATTATTAAAGTAATTAGGAAAATAACATTTAGATGTGCACATAAAATTTATAAGATGTGATTATCTCAGGAAAATATATATGTATAACCCAAGTGGAAGATTGTTAGGAAATTATTATTTATTAATATATTTATGGATAATACGTATATTAATTATCAGAAAAGCTCTGCATACAAGCCATTAGGGCTTGTATGCTTTACAAGTTCATTAAGGAATAAACCCAAAAAACGTGCTGCTACACATACGTCCAATACACGCGCTATATAAAATCCTGCGTATATATAACTTCCAAATTTAAAAGATTTCTTTCCTTCTTCGTTCTCCTTATTTTCAGATTTGCTCGTTCTTCTTCTCGCGCGTCTTCCCTCCTTCTTCTCGATCGTTCTTTTCCCCTCCTTTCTCACTGGTATGTTCTTCGTGATTTACGTTAGTTCCTCTCTCTGCAACTCCAGCTTCGTCTTCTATTTGATTTATTGTTTTCTGAAATCAAACTTTGAACTCGTTTTGAAGATTACAGATGATTCAACCTCAGATTGTCAGCTGAATCAGGGCGAAGTGGATTATGAATTTGAATCTAACGAAGTTCCTGAGGTTTGATTTACATATGATTACTCTGAATTTTGTTGCAGTCATTTGAATAGCATTGTATGGCTGAATAATTCGTGAACATTGACTGTGAAACTAACACGTTAACATGAATCTGTGGATGTATTAGTTTTGGTTAATTATCTGGAATTTATAGCAGACGCTCGGTTGTAGATCAGAACTTTTTTGGGTGTATTTTTGCGATAAGTGTGGGTGTATTTACAGTTTATGGCTTTTTCTGTTATGTTAGCTGAGTTGTTGTCGTTCGGGTGTATTATATCAGACATGATTGGGTGTGTTTTTAGTTTTTGACATGGTGTATTCTACAGCCTGTGTATTTACAGTTTATGGTTTTTGTTTTTGTTATTTTAGTTGAGTTGTTGCGATTCGGGTGTATTATATCAGCAATGATTGGGTGTATTTTTAGTTTTTGACATGGTGTATTCTGCAGCCTCTCTCTGTTGTTGATGACCAGTTTGTTCCGAAGGTTGGAATGACCTTTACCACCCTTGAAGATGCTGGAAAATTTTACAGGAACTATGCCAAGGCTGCAGGTTTTTCTACAAGAGTTCAGAGCACAAATAGGAAGGGAAATGAGATTAAGAATCAATTGATTACATGTAGCAGAGAGGGAAAATGGAAATCTAAAATATCTCCGACCGAGAAGACCAATCCGACAGCCAGTTTAAACTGTCCTGCAATAATTTATATACACACATTGAAGGATGTTGGTGCTTGGATCATTTCAAAGGTTGTGCTAGATCATTCACACCCTTGCTGTCCAAGTAAAGCAGAGATGCTCAAACAGCACAGGGAGCTAAGCATGTCTATTCGTCGTACAATAAAGAATAATGAGGAGGCCGGTATCAGAGCAAGAAAAACCTACCAATCATTTGTTGTGGTTGCCGGGGGTCACCGCGAGTTAAATTTTATCGAAAAGGATGTGAGGAATTACATTACGAGATAAGTACGGAATGTTTCCGAACAAGAAGATGCAAAGGAATTCGGGAAATATTTGTTAAGAATGAAAGAGAAGAATCAGAATTTCTTTTTTGAGCTTGAACTCGAGGAGGATCAATCGATTAAGCTGGCTTTTTGGGCCGATGCAAGAAGCAGAGCTGCCTTTGAGTATTTCGGAGACGTTATTTCATTTGACACCACCTACAATACAAACAGGTAACAAACTGTCCCTATTTATGATGCTAAATTAATGTATTTTTATGAATCTGCCGCAAAGGTGTATATTGGCTATTTTTTTGGGTGTATACGAAGCATTTGTTGGGTGTACCTAATGATTTTGTATTCTGCACTATGGTAATTTGTTTCAGGTATAATTTGGTTTGTGGTTCTTTTGTCGGGGTGAATCACCACGGTCAGTCAACACTTCTCGGATGCTCTTTGATGAAAAAACGAAGAAATTGAATCATTCAAATAGTTATTTGAATGTTGGCTTCGTTGCATGGGAGGAAATGCTCCGAAAGGGTTTCTCACCGATCAATGCGCATCAATGAAAAGGGCTTTAGAGGCCTGTATGCCAACAACAATTCACAGTTGGTATATTTGGCACATCATGAAGAAGATTCTAAGCAAATTAAACGGGTACAAGAGACATGCAGAAATCGAACTAGAAATGAGCCAAGTTGTTTGGAACTCTCATAGCAAAGACTCATTTGATAGGAATTGGAATGATTTTCTACTGAATTTTGGTCTTGTGGACAACAAGTGGCTTTCAGGTAATGTTTGTTTAAAATATGCAGCAGAGGTGTAAATTGCATGTTTTTTGGGGTGTATTCATAGTGTATGTTTGGGTGTATTCTGCAGATCTCTATGAAGACCGTCATATATGGGTTCCAATCTATCTGGATCACCACTTCTGGGCAGGGATGAGAAGCACACAATGGAGCGAGAACATGCATTCATTTTTTAACAAGTTTATTACCCGGAACAGCTTGCTTATTTAATTCGTCAAACAATACGATAATTGCCTTGGAAGCAGGGAGCAAGCAGAGAGAGAATCAGATGCTGCAGATTTTCATACAGTCATACCGTGTGCAACAAAATCCTCCATTAAAGCTCAGTTTCAAGATGTGTACACTCATCAAAAGTTTAGGGAAGTGCAAGCACAATTCAGAGGAAAGGCGAATTGCATCACTAGACTAACGAATTCCGCTCTAGGCTATTCAGTATACGAAGTCGGAGAACAAGTTTCCAGCTCAATATTCAACAAGTTTGTGGTTACTTACGACTCAGTAGCAGCCGAGGTAAAATGCCAATGTTTATTATTCGAGTCGAGAGGGATACTGTGCCATCACGCACTAAGCGTGTTAAGCTTTGAACGAGTAAGCCAAGTGTCACCGAGATATATACTGGAACGATGGAGCAAGAAGGTAAAGAGGCGACACACACACATCAAGAGCAGCCACGACGAGCCACTGTCGGAGCCAAGAAGCAAGAGGTTTGACCAATTGGTTTTTCATTCGCAAAATATTTGCAAATTCGCATCTGAATCTGAAGAGCTGACTGCAATTCTGCACCGTGCGTACGATAACGTCATGGTTGAGATGGAATCATTGAAAGCCAAAAGGAAGGGCACATCTTCTTTATCTCACGAAGATGCCAACTTGGAATCCGTTAACAAGCTTCAAAGCCCTCCAAGGATTCGAACAAGAGGACGTCCAAAAAATAGGCTAGGTTCAAAGTTGGAGAAACAGATTGCAAATGCCACAAAGAAGAAGAAAACGAAAGCTTTAAACGAGGTAAAAGTGATGTCCTTTAAGTACATGGTGATTGAGTTTACTTTTCTCGTTAATAGTTTAGCTAATATGTGAGTTCCTTATATTCAGTTGAACCTCTTCGATGCTGCATCAGTGGTGCATTCAAATTCCAGCCAATATCAAGCACGTGTTATGAATTATCAGTTCAGGGTACCAGCACCAGTGGATAATTCTTTGGGTGTATAGTTACAGAATATGGGTGTAAAATCAGTGTTCATTTGGGTGTATTTCTGAATTTTCTTGTATTTCACATTTTACATATATATACATATATATACATGTTATAAAATACTGTTTGTTTTTTTTTACAATGTTTTATGGGTTTTATGTTAAAAAATACAGTTTGCATATGGATGGTATTAAGTGTTTAGGGTTCAGGGTTTTAGGGATAAAGCATCAGGGGTGATAGATTTTAGGGTGTAAAATCAACTTTCTTTGGGTGTAGAAAATGGCAGGTTATGGGTGTATATTTGATTTGATGTTTTCCTTTATATTATAGTACCTGTAATTCATACATTTTAAATACAGCAGACAGAGTTTAATTATTGAAAGAAATTTCACAATAAACTGTATTATAATTGTCAAATATTTACAACATGTCTTCCATTTGTTACAAGACTATATAACATTTACATTAAGCAGTGTCAACATCCTGAGAAATCTATCTGACAATATGGACTCAATAAGAACGAGGATGGCTTGGACAGTCTGATTGCATTACTTCCCCTAATGGCTTCATCTTTGTCTAGATTCATGTCATGAAATAGAATCCGGGAAGCATATTCTACTCTAAAGTGGTCCACCTCGTCCTACAGTAAAAAAGAATATTCTGTTTAATCAACCATGTTAATTGAGTAATGCAATACAGAGTTATTTAGTTTTACACATATTTACCTGGGTCCAATTGTCCCACTCATACTTCCACCTCTTAATGTTTGTGGGCTCAAATATCTCAAGCCACTTCAATACGTAGATAGCACAGTCATCGCTGAAAACAGAAAAATAAATTATAAATTACATATAGGAAAGTTTAATTTTCAGAGTGAAAGATTTATACCTTGTCTTTTGGCCTGAGATCTTAAGGTATGGTGCTACAATTTCCCTGTCCATGTCCTTTGATTTCAGAGGTGCCCCCTAGCATATACTTTAATTTGTGAAATTATGTATCCCTTAAAACACAAAACAGATCAGTAATGCATGAATAATTTCAATAAAAGCATACACCCAAAGGAGCTAATAGTTACACCTTATATTAAATAGAAATACACCCAACTATATATATATATACAGAATACAGAACCAACTTACAACAAATTTATTCAGCGCAGTTCTTGTATCGGAAGGAGATTTGTTGTGTAATGGGTCGACTATATAAAATTTTCTCTTTCTTGTATCAGCGATCCATAACCACCAATGATGTGAATAGCAAACAGGTGCAAATATCTGAAATATGTTCAGATTGAACACTGTTTTAGTTTATTTGCCATGTAAGTAAAAAATGGTAATAAGTAGTTTTAGAAATGAAAGCTTACATAACGATGCGATTTTAATTTTTGAAGGTCCAAGAAGGGTATGAACATTGAGTAGTCTTTCACGCTGAATGGCTTATCGTTTTTAGGTTGTAAGAATACGCCATCTGGATGATTTGTAAGGGCCATGTTCTGCAAAAATTGTGAACAACCAAATGAATCCAGAAAATACACCCAAATGAATAAACAACTGAAACCCAATTGGACACAGAAAATACACCCAAATGAATAAACAGAATACACCCAATATAAGAAAAAGAATACACCCGAAGGTATGAAGAAAATACACCCAAAATTTGTTGAAGAAACCCTTACCAAAATATCAGAGGGGAGACAGTATACTTCTTCTTGAAATCTTGGAATATTTTGTTGGTTTATGATGAAGCACATGGCAGTGACAATCTAGAAAAAGATGCCGAAATCAATTTTACATCAATCAGCATTGTAGTTAATTTTGGTGATAAAAAACTTAATGTTGTTGTAATATTACCTCAGCTTCTATATGCGATTTAGGCGCGAGTGATGCAAGGTAGAATTTTGACAGAGTGTATCTATCTTGGGCTTGGAGTCTGCAGATGTCGTCAAACTCATCAGTTTTCCCATTTGAATAGGTCTTCACCCATATAGCCCAGTGGTAGCATTTCTGTTTCATGTTAGTAGTATTTAAATTCGGCCTGACAGGAGTTTCAAACTTCTCGAAACTATCTGCCCCACTCTCCTTTGGAATTGGAGGACTTTTTTCTTTTTTTGTCATCCCACCACTTGCAATTTTATGTACCAGATCCTCTAACTGTTCCAGCAGTTTTGGGGTTTCTGGAGTTTTTGCCCTGTGTTCATCTTGCGTTGACGCTCCCTCCTACGTTGTTGTTTTTTCTTGGCTGGAATTAGTGAAGCCAAGGCTGAATGATGGCATCGGATCCGTTTTAGGAACGTACGATGCTGTCCGTGCCATCATCATCAACGCAGCAGCGTCTTCTAGGGCTGGATTACTGCGTGATCATGTATAACATATTATAACAATAAGAATATACAGATGATAACTAAAACATTGATTTTACTTTGATGAACTTACGTTTTAGATGGAGCTGGGGAAGTGTGGGTGTGCTTTCTTCAACTTGTTGGGAGGGTTCAGGAGTGCTGCACAACACATAAAATTAATCATGACATAAAAAAAACTATTCAGGGGCAATATACACCCAAACTGTAACCCAATATACACCTAAACTGTAACCCAATATACACCCATACATTGATTTTACTCTAATGAACTTACATTTTAGATGGAGCTGGGGGAAGTGTGGGTGTGCTTTCTTGAAGTTGTTGGTGGGGTTCAGAAGTGTTGCACGGCACATAAAATTAATCATGACATAAAAAAAAAAAAACTATTTAGGAGCAATATACACCCAAACTGTAACCCAATATACACCCAAACTATAACCCAATATACACCCATACTGTAATAAAATATACACCCAATACTATTTCTTACGTTTTTGTAGGTCCTTCAATTTGTAGCAGAGGGTTTGGTTCATATTCTGTCTCAGGTGTTTCTTGAAATTCTGGCTCAGTGGTTGTTTGGGACACTGGTAGACAAACTTGAATCGGAACTCTAAACAAGAAGAAAAATGAAAGGTTAACAATGGCTTTGAAAATAAAAAGGTTATAAGGTTGAAATATTCTTGAAAAACTCACATTGCAAGACCTTCGGACGGTGTCTCTTCCCTCACAACCATCATATTCGAATCAGCCGGCTCACTGGCTGACTCTTCAACCAGACTCAACCTAAAATACACTCAAAGAAAGTCAAAAATACACCCGAACAATTCATAAGAAAGACAGGCTTTGTTTTTTGAGAACTTACATACTTGCAATTTTTACTTTTTTTTCCTGCCTTTTTTTTCTCGAATAAAACAATAAAGGGCTTTTTTTTCTAAAAAAAAATATATACAGAATTAGAAGTAGAAGGTAATAAAAGAACAAAAGTAACAATTATTTTGAAACAGAAATTACATGCTCTCTACCGGTCTGTTTACGCTGCTTTGTTCTGTGTGTCCTTGAGAGGAAAGATCATCACTTCCCAAGTTTACGTCCGGTATTCAAAACAGATTTCATGTTATTCAGAAAAAATATCATACAATTAAATCATGATAACAAGATTTTATCAAATAAAGCTTCTTACATTTCAGAGGGGACATAGTGACCTTCCGTTGATCGCAGGTCAGCTTCTTTCTCCCTGCGAAACAAGAAACAATTATTAGCAAAGAAAACACCATAAAATCTGAAATATACACCCCAACAAGACATACTCCTGTGCAGCAGAATTTTCATTGTTTTCCCTTAACAATTCATCTAGATCTTCACTTCCTATTTCATATCTGTCACTACATTCATAAAAGAAGATGTTAACAAAAATAATCTAGATGATAGACGGTAATATAGCTTATAAAGTACTGTACCCATGATAGGATTGATCTTCTTCAAGAGATGAATGCTCAACAACAACCTTTTTCTTTTTGGATTGTGTCCTGGGTGGAAAAAATAATTATGAATCAGAAATAAAAAATTAATTTTATCACAAAATATTATCCAAAGAAGTGCTTACTTTTTTGGTGTTCTTTGTGTCTTTTTCTTTTTTTTTTTTTTTTGCTTCTTCACCGGTGATGATTCCTCGCTTCTATAAGTTAATAAGAGACACTCTGTTAATACATGAAATCTTGACAATAAAGGCAAAAAAAAGGAGTAATAATTTCAGAAAATTACTCATCAGTTGATTCGGATTCGGAATCAGAATCCTCTTGACTCTTCTTTCTTTTTTTGGAGTCCATTCTGGAATGCAAACAATCATTATTTAAAACATACTAAAGATATAAAATACACCCAAATGAATGCACAAGATACATCCAACATAATAAACAAAATACACCCAACTTAATAAACAAAATAAACCCAACTGGATAAACAATATAGATCCAACTTGATAAACAAAATACACCCAACTTTATAAAAAAAATACACCTAAGTATGGTACTTACTTTTTTCCTTTTTTGCTGGGTTCTTTTCTTGGTGAATCCTCTGAGTCTTCTTGAGTCTCAAACTCAGAGGTAGAACTGTCACTATCAGTTGTTTCTGTCTCCGAAGACGATGTTGAACTTGCCTTCCTTTTTTTTGTTTTTTTGATTTCTTGTTTTTTTTATTTTCTCTCTATTTTTTCATTTTTTCTCTTGTTTCCTCCATTTTTACAATCCCCTGAAACATTAAAAATTTTAGTTAGCAGCATTCAGGTAAATAAAATACACCCAACATATTATGATGGCTTACCATATTTTCCTCTATTTCCGCCCTCATTCTTTCGACCAACTGCTCCTTACTCCAGTTGGCAATCCATGGTTTTGGAGGTCTTTCTGCCCTTTTTTTGTCTTTATTTTTAGAAAGATGAAAGTAAATTATCATCAAGGCAAAGAGGCAGCCATCAATTGCCTTTTTATTTTCCTCCTTGTAATCAGTTATGCCCTTGATGATAAAACTCAAAGCATGCCCTCCCCAGTTTCGCTCTGTTATGGTGTCCATCTCAAAATTTGGGGTCAGGTGCACAGGTGAGATTTTGTTTATTGTCGTTGGTAAAAGGAATGCCATTTGTATATAGATGATGAAAATCCTCTTGAACATTAGGCGATCCTGTTCGTTACCAACGCCAATATCCATCATCTCATCTGTAAGACTTTTGAGGGTCTTACCCTAGAATCTTCTAAAAATTTCTTTATCATCCTCAGAAAGTTTCTTATAATTGACCTTTTGAGAAAATAGATCTCCTACAAAAAGGAAAAAAACATAGTATGAAAATCAGTTCAAATACACCCAAGCATCAATTTAAATACACCCAAGCATCACTTAATATACACCTAAAATTTTTAGCGAGTTACCTGATGCATTGATGCCAAGCGCATCACCTATTATTTTTGGTCTTATTTTAAAAGAACCGTATCCAGTTTCCAGTCTGTTCTCCCCTAATTTGAAGTTGTTAGCCAACTCCCTTAATAGTTGGTGATTCACCCTTAGTGGCGGGATGTGCATCAAGCCACCGAATCCCAAATCCCTCACAATCATTTTCTTCTCCTCACTCATGTTTCTGAATTTCTCATTTAACAGATATGTTGCACACTTAAGGTCTTTGGTTTGCTGTAAACAAAAACAAAATTATAGTCAGATATATTTCTATTATATAAAACTGATTTCATCTAAGACAAATTATTGTTCTTACATTTTTTCCAGCTTGGTTTCTCGCTGCCATTTTTTCTGAAATGAAAAATACACCCATAGACATCAGTAAGATACACCCATAGATATGAGTCAGTTACACCCATAGATATGAGTTAGATACACCCATAGATATGAGTCAGATACACCCATATATATCAGTCAGATATCACTCAAACATGCATTAATTTACAAGGTCAAGCAACATTACAAGGTCAAGCAATATACACCCATGGACAAGCAAATATAAGAACAGTTGCAACTGTTGACTATTACAATATATCAGTTCAGAAATATACACCTAACAATTTATGCCATATACACCCAACAAATTACTCCATATACACCTACCAAACTACGGAATATACCCCCAAAAATCAGTTACCAGTAGAACTAGAACAACAAAAACAGTGATACCTAGAAGAACTACGTAGAATAGTGTAACATAGAACCAAGAATAACAGTAAAACCTAGAACAAGTAGAACATTATTAACTGTAAAATGAGACGTAGAACAAGAAGAACAGTAAAACGTACAACAACGTAGAAGAACAGTAAAACCTAGTTCTTCGATTTCAAAATGTAAAATGTATACAGGATGACTAAAATAGTAATGTAACGTACCTTCAGTATTATAACTTCATTTTTTCTGGAGATTCTCGATCGAGAGTTCTATGTTGTGTTGATGAAATTTTCGAATCTGAGCGACGAGTTGTATATCTTCGCTTTCGAATGTTGCTCGAAAATGGAACTGTTGAGTTTTCTTTGAATGGCTTTGAGAAGTGGAAGAGTGCGCCATTAAGGAGGGATTTACGCGAAGTGCAACCGTTTGGGTAGAGCGCGTGTAAATGACGCTCCATTCAATGTTATTCACTGCGCGTGTGGAATGATTGTGGGCTGGGGGCTTGTATCACTTGTAAGGCCTTTTTTCTTGTATGTGTAGCAGGCCCGATTAATTATAATCGCAAATTAAGTAATTTGACATTAAATGACTTATAAAATGGTGATCTCATTTATTATCATAAATATTAAATTAAATAAGTCATTATTATTTTTGATTTGGATAAATGACATTAAAACTATAGATACTATTTTATTTAAGTTTTAGGGATTAATGAGTGTCACACTCAAATATAAATAACGACTTCAGAATTTTGGTCTCCAACACATCAAACTTGCCTCCGTAGCTCTTTTCCCACAGTGGAGTTGTGATTCACCCCTATCAGGGATACAGAAGGTTTTGGTTGACGAAGATCAAAGAACCACAAGAGCCAAGCTCTTTGATCTCAATCATGGTCTCGAATGAAGGGACGCTTCCACGCTCTCAGTTATATTTCTTAATGATTTAACATGGATGATCTTGAGATTGAAAAATCCTAAAATTTTTAAATAAATAGAATTTTTATTCAATCAAATGATGATAAATAATTTTATTGAATTAAATTATATAAATGTGATCATTGGATGATAAATAATGCTAGAAAAATAAATAAATAATGTTTTAAAAGTATAGAAATATTAAATTGTCATTTCACTTTACTTTTTTAATCAACGACAATAAATATCTTGAATTAATTAAATTTTTACAAAAAAATATATACCTAAAATTATTTCACTTCGTCAAAAATATTTTGAACATACAATGGTTCAATGAGAGGTTGACTACTGAGAATTAAATATAATATTCTTAAATTCGTATTTTCAATAAAAAGATGTACTTAGTTCTATCCATCCTAAATAATTCTATATTCACTATTACTTATCCATCTAAATAATTTTAATATTGATAGAATATTATTTTTAGGTGCAAAAAATTTAAAATAAATTTATTCTATTTCAAAAATTAATATTTATATTTAACTTAGAATTTCAACAAATATGGTAAAAATATTATATTTTTTAGTTAAAAAAGTAAAATATCTATAAATATATTTTTGTGCTTTAGCTTTAAATTTTTCAAAAAAATTTGGCAAGTTAAGTTGCGCCGCCGCCGCTACCCGTGCCTTCGCCATCGCCATTCCGTCTCAACCTGGCGTTGCCGTCGTGCCCTGGCACCAGTAATGGAGGACGCCACCGTCGTCTGAGAAGAACCCGACACGAGAGAGAGGGGGAAGCCACCCGCGACGCCGCCGGAGCTTCCATTGCCGTCAGAAGCTGTTGCCGTCCAGCCAGCTGCTGCGGTGGTCGTCGCCTGTTGTGAATGGCTGCCGGAGAAGTGGTTGTGGCTGCCGGAGCCACACCGGAGCTTCTGGCCGTTTATGCCACTTTAGACCCCGCTGCCGTCGCCGGAAAACGCCTCTGCCGCCGTCGAGATCCAATGCCGGTAAGGGTTTTATTTGGGATTTCTGTCCTTTTTGAATTTTGAGGTTACTATGGTCACTGCCTGTTGGTTTCAGTCATCGTGATTGGAATTTGTCGCCGCTGCCGCTTGAGGTGGCTGCCGGGCTGCCACCGAGCCGGTTCGGAGACCGCCGCTGTGTCGGTTCAGCCGTTCCTCCTTCGGTTCGGTAAGCGTTTTTGATTTGAAAGTCCTTTAGTTACTGTTCTGTTATGATACGCTGAGGTTGTGGCATTAATCGCTATACGATTGAGTTTCGATTGTTGTATGTTGCGATTAGAGTTGTTGAGACTGTTGCGAAAGTGGCTTGGAACCGAGGTTTTGGCTGCCGGGATTTTGATTGCTGATCTCGGGCTGAGGCGGAAAGGATTCTGTGACGCGTTTAGATTATGGATTTGTGTTTTGAGGTAGCGGCGCTTTCCAAAAACTATGTTTTATGTATTGGAATTATTATATATGGATACTGATATGAGACAATTGGTATTTGGTGATTGTATCTGCCTTGTGTGTTATTTGATTGTCTCGAATGGTTAAGGATGCTTGTTTGGCTGAATTGTTGTGCGGCTTGTGAAATATAATGTTTTGATGTTAATTCTTTAAAGATTTGAAATCTGAGTTTGATCCGTTGAGAATTGAGTTGAATTGAGTTAATTATCTTGATAATGTGAAAAGCCGAACGCACTTTTGAAATCAGCCTGGTTTACTTTAATTGACTTGGTTTTGGACAAATGATTTGTTATTGAGCCGTTTCTTTAAAGCTTTAGAAATGAGTTAAATCGGTTGATATACCCTGGATGAGCTCGCCCCCGTAAATATTCACCAATGAGGGTGATGGATATGGATCATGATTATGATCAAGTTTATGATGAGTATAACTCGAGTTGGGGATGTGCGACAGAGGGACAGTCCAATGGTTAGCTACCAGGACTTGTCGGGTTGGCTCTATAACCGACAGATGATATCATCAGCCACTAGGGACAGGCATTCATCATATGCATCTATGTGACATTGCTTGGGTGTGCATATTGTACTTGGCTTGCCTTTGTGATTAATTGCTAATTGTCCTACTTGCAATAACTGTTTGTTTGTGCCTGCATCTTCCTATTTGTGTTTGCATCTGGGACTCTGTTGGATTGTGGTAATTGGTTGTTGGTTGGATTGTTTGGGCCTAGGGCCGTGGTTGGAAAGAGATGAACTGATGGTTGATTTCGGTTTTGTGTTTCTGTTTTGGAAAAAAAATTATGAAAGGCTATTTTGGTTCCGCATAGATAAACCGTTTTGAAAGGCTTTTGAGTTTTTGAGAATTGAACGGTTCTTCTTTCCGAAAAGATTTCCGACTTTACTTTTATTGGAAACTGTTGTTTTTGAAAAGAGGCATAAGACGGTTATTAATCACTGATGCGGTTATCTTCACGTATCCTATTACAGTAATTCCCAAAAACCCTCTACTGAGAACCCTTTCGAGGATGATGTTCTCACCCCCCTACATTTTTCCCCTTTCAGGATATGGGCGCAGAAGTCACGAAGAGTTTATTTAGTTATTGATATGTTCTGTATTGAAGTAGATTATTTATTGTACCTTCGCCTTTATCTTGATATATTCTGTGAGAGGGATAGGGATTGTATTGGTTAATGCTTGTAAATATATTTGTATATATATATGTATGTATATATGGATGTACTCTTTATGAGTTTTGTAAGTTGTATGGTATCTATGGATGTATGTTATCGGATGAAAGTATTTTTGGGAGCGATATTGCGGTTTAAAGTTTTAAACAGGCTCATATTTTAGTATTAAATAGTATAAAAGTCGTCGTAATGTCCGAGCTATCAGAGTTGCGCAGCCGGAAGCGTGAGCTTTGGTAGTTAGGGTGTTACATTATGGTATCAGAGCAGTTCTTCTTGTAGAGCCTGAGGAATGGACTAACTATGCTTCAATTGCATACTCTGAGTGTTTATCATGTATTAGGTCTTGTCGAATGATGAGGATTAGAGCTTTATGCACATGACGATCTATTGATTTAACGCTGTTAGTCTTGCATTGCATAATTTTTGGTATTAAGTTTGGCCAGCTTAATACTAGTGGATTTTGTATATGAAAGCACTGATGGGTTATCATAGATGAAATACGAGTTTTGGGTAAAGCGAATCGCGAGTTTTGAGAACGCTAGAAACTATTTCTCGAGGCTATTCAGTTGTGTCTTGAATTTCATTCGAGTCGACTTGTTCTTTCATGTCCTAACTTGAAGTTCTTGTTTGCTACTCCTTTCAAAAAGTAATTTGATGTTTCCACTCTATTTCTCTATTCATATGCATTCTTGTTTGATCTCAATTGCATATGATTGTTTGGAATCCTTGTTGTCTCTGTCTTTTTCTGTTTGAGTTCTTCCTGATTCCCATATTCCTTGATATAGCTTTGAACTTGTCTTAATGCGTTGTGCCTTTTAACTCCGAATTCCGAGTCCATTCTTTGAGAAATTGTTGATTCAGTTTTTCTCTTACTTGACAGTGATCACAGCCAATTTTGAGATTTTATGAATCGCTGTTGAGTTGATATATACTTTTCTATATATGAAACTTTGAGATTACTTATACAGTTTAACAACTATTTATTTCTAATACCCCGCCTGTATTTTTACTGGATTATGGAGCTGCATTTACCTTAAATTACAATTTGACCTTCTAGTAATTTTACTATAGTTCCACTGCACAACTTCATTTGATTATGTATTTGGGTATTTTTCAAAATTTTGGAAAGAAAGAATTTTTCACTTTTATCCTGGTTGGGTTTCGTTTGACAAACTTTACTTAATTCATTTTGATTTGAGTTTGATTTAGCATACTAATGGGTTATGCCATTGTTGTTCTTTTGAAAATGTTGGATTCATAGCTTTCTTCTTATGAACGGAATTGTTCCTTCTTAAGCTTTTCACCTCTATGAACGTCATACATGATTCTGTTCTTAACTAACCTTTTACATCTTGTGAAAATTACCATTGATCTTGGTTTGTCCTCTCTTGTGAATCTCATCCGTATGTGAGTTAGTTTGATTCGTTTCAAATTAGTGCATTGTTTATTCTCTCATTTTCTCTACAAGAGTTTTTAGTTAAAGATTTACCTTTGAGAAATTACTAATGATTGAGTTGTCTTTTCCTATGACTTTTGTATTCTTTTGGATTAATTGAAAGCTTGTTTGATGACTCATGCCTAGTGAATCTTGTTTGAACTACTTTGATTTAAGATCCTTTCTTGTATGGCTTGACTCCTTTTCAGTACATCTTAAACTTCTTGAATGTTCTTCTGAGATAGTGATTTCAAGAACCCTTTTGGAGTCTTGGTTTGAACCTTTTAAAGAAGTTTCGAATTCTCTTTGAAGAAATGTTAAACGGAATTTATTTTCTGTTGTTTGATTGAGATTAGAACCATTGTCCAATTTTGACGAAATTAATTTAAAGTTGCCATCCGCCATTTTAAATGAAGTTTTGAAAAGCTTCCTTGTTTAGTGGAAACCGGTTTGTTTGTAACGCACCACTTATTTCCTTACCAGATTGTGTGCAAATTTTTACCTTGGAGTTTCCTTTCTAAAAGGAGTTTAACTTCCTCTTTCATCCTTGCTATGAATGCTATACACGCTTGTTTGAATATGAACTTTGAGAATTTTTGAACAAGCATTTGATTTCTCTCCCGAGTTTTATGAACTGCTTTTGGTTAAGTTGTGCATCTAATTACCTTTCTAAAATATTTGAAGAAATATTTTAGCCTTTAGCCAAACCCGTGTGCACCTTGTTTTTAGAACTCGACAAAATCTATTTCAACATGAACTTGCATTAAAGCAAAGCCACGATTATGCTTTTGTTACTC
>NC_029787.2:94026827-94027950 GCF_000816755.2 Arachis ipaensis | reverse complement strand
GTGATATGTGTATATGGAAGGTGAAGCGGTAGGTGTGTAACGTTATGATGAGTTGTGGGTGTTTTGTCCCTTGCAAACGAACTTGCAGGTGTTAGGCTCATAATCGGCTATGAGGTTGTAAGGTGCTTGATGGAGTTAGAAAGTTGAAACTTTGAGGTTGATAAGAGATTAGTGTGCGGAAGTTAAGCACGTCGTTTTAATCCCATCATGTTTATAGCCTTCGATGCTCTGCCTTACCATCACATGTTTGAACCATGTCATCTTTGTTTTGTGAACGCCTATCTTGATTTGCACCCTATTTTGGCACCTCAAGTTTGTGAGGCATTGAGATCATATGACCTTGTGCATTGAGCCTATCATATAATGTTTGCTTTACAATCACACTCCTGCCTTTGTACCTTTATGCATACGACCATCCAAGTATTTGAAAACCGTATATATGTTTATATGTTGAGATATTTTGCTTCTTTCTTAAATGTATTCAAAGGTAAACTGTTATAGAATTTCTTTCGTTTTGTATCAATTTTCGAGGGCAAAAATTTTTATAAGGTGGGTAGAATGTAAGGCCCAGAACTTTTGAAAAGTCTTATTATGACCAAGTCTCAGATCATATGGTTATTTATAGCCTTAATTTCAGAAATTATTTTATTAAAAATAATTAAGGCAAGTTTTGACTTATTGGATTTGAGATAAGTTATGATTATTATCCAATTTTATAATTATTGGATTATTTTCTATATTTAAAGTATAAAGTTGATAGTTATGAAATAATAAGGATTTTATATGGTTTGGATTGGATAAGTAATATTTTAAGTATTAATACTGCTATTTTGGAAAATGAAGAAATTAAGTATATTATTTCTAATTATTTGATTTGGACATTTTATTGAAAATAATTTGTGAAAGTGATGAACAAATAGTATTTTCTATATATAATTAGTGTTGAATTTAATTGAGTTTCAATTACTATATTACCCCTACTTTTATTTGAAATTACAAAAGTAACCCTAACCCTAATTTTGATACACCCATTCCCTGAAACCAACCTCCTTCACGCTGCGTAGCCTCCAGGCTTTCCTTCATCCTCCTTCTGTGCAGCCCTATGCGAAACACACACACACAC
>NC_029787.2:94023113-94024285 GCF_000816755.2 Arachis ipaensis | reverse complement strand
ATTTGTGTCCTTTTTGAATTCCGAGGTTACTATGGTCCCTGCCTGTTGGTTTCAGTCATCGTGATTGGAATTTGTCGCCGCTGCCGCTTGGGGTGGCTGCCGGGCTGCCACCGAGCCGGTTCGGAGACCGCCGCTGTGTCGGTTCAGCCGTTCCTCCTTCGGTTCGGTAAGCGTTTTTGATTTGAAAGTCCTTTAGTTACTGTTCTGTTATCATACGCTGAGGTTGTGGCATTAATCGCTATACGATTGAGTTTCGGTTGTTGTATGTTGCGATTAGAGTTGTTGAGACTGTTGCGAAAGTGGCTTGGAACCGAGGTTTTGGCTGCCGGGATTTCAATTGTTGATCTCGGGCTGAGGCGGAAAGGATTCTGTGACGCGTTTGGATTATGGATTTGTATTTTGAGGTAGGGGCGCTTTCCAAAAACTATGTTTTATGTATTGGAATTATTACATATGGATACTGATATGAGACAATTGGTATTTGGTGATTGTATCTGCCTTGTGTGTTATTTGATTGTCTCGAATGGTTAAGGATGCTTGTTTGGCTGAATTGTTGTGCGGCTTGTGAAATATAATGTTTTGATGTTAATTCTTTAAAGATTTGAAATCTGAGTTTGATCCGTTGAGAATTGAGTTGAATTGAGTTAATTATCTTGATAATGTGAAAAGCCGAACGCACTTTTGAAATCAGCCTGGTTTACTTTAATTGACTTGGTTTTGGACAAATGATTTGTTATTGAGCCGTTTCTTTAAAGCTTTAGAAATGAGTTAAATCGGTTGATATTGAGTTGATTTCTGAAATGGTTTCCTTGAGATATGCCACTGAGACGACTGTTGGATTTAGTGTGATTTTGAATTGATTTTTGGGTTCTGGACTGTTGAAAAGGATTGAGGAACGGTTTAGTTGGGACCCGAATCGGGTGGCAAAGTCCAAGTTTTAGGGGAGGTGCTGCCAAAATTTCTATAAAATCCGAGTCTTTATTGAAATGTTGTTCGGAGAATGATGAGTTAAAGACTTCTACTATTTTATTTGAATTATCAAGAAAGGGATGATTCATACTTTTGAAATGAATTATTAAAAAAGGAATTGTGATTTAGTCTTGCTTCTTAAGAAAGGCATTGTATCTCTTTCAGGAGAAAGTTATTTAGATGAAACTTGTGTTTTAAAGCTA
>NC_029787.2:94019920-94021076 GCF_000816755.2 Arachis ipaensis | reverse complement strand
TACGAGTTTTCCTGGGTAGTAGCAGTGGCTAGCCACCACGTGCTCCAGGTTGAGACTTGATACTCTGTTGACCCTATGTCGTAAGTGTGGCCGGGCACTGTGAAAGGCCCGGATGAGCTCGCCCCCATAAATATTCACCAGTGATGGTGATGGCTAAATATTCACCAGTGAGGGTGATGGATATGGATCATGATTATGATCAAATTTATGATGAGTATAACTCGAGTTGGGGATGCGCGACAGAGGGAAAGTCCAATGGTTAGCTACCAGGACTTGTCGGGTTGGCTCTATAACCGACAGATGATATCATCAGCCACTAGGGACAGGCATTCATCATATGCATCTATGTGACATTGCTTGGGTGTGCATATTGTACTTGGCTTGCCTTTGTGATTAATTGCTAATTGTCCTACTTGCAATAACTGTTTGTTTGTGCCTGCATCTTCCTATTTGTGTTTGCATCTGAAACTCTGTTGGATTGTGGTGATTGGTTGTTGGTTGGATTGTTTGGGCCTAGGGCCGTGGTTGGAAAGAGATGAACTGATGGTTGATTTCGGTTTTGTGTTTCTGGTTTGGAAAAAAAATTATGAAAGGCTATTTTGGTTCCGCATAGATAAACCGTTTTGAAAGGCTTTTGAGTTTTTGAGAATTGAACGGTTCTTCTTTCCGAAAAGATTTCCGACTTTACTTTTATTGGAAACTGTTGTTTTTGAAAAGAGGCATAAGACGGTTATTAATCACTGATGCGGTTATCTTCATGTATCCTATTACAGTAATCCCCAAAAACCCTCTACTGAGAACCCTTTCGAGGATGATGTTCTCACCCCCCTACATTTTTTCCCTTTCAGGATATGGGCGCAGAAGTCACGAAGAGTTTATTTAGTTATTGATATGTTCTGTATTGAAGTAGATTATTTATTGTACCCTCGCCTTTATCTTGATATATTCTGTGAGAGGGATAGGGATTGTATTGGTTAATGCTTGTAATGCTTGTAATATATATGTATGTACTCCTTATGAGTTGTTGTAAGTTGAATGGTTTTTATGGAGGTACGTTATCGAACGAAAGTATTTTTGGGAGCGGTATTGTGGTTTAAAGTTTTAAACAGGCTCATATTTTAGTATTAAATAGTATAAGTGTCGTCGTAATGTCCGA
>NC_029787.2:94016067-94018721 GCF_000816755.2 Arachis ipaensis | reverse complement strand
ATAAAAAAAGAAAAAAGAGTTAAAATATCCAAAGTGATAAAAAGATTATTTTATAGAAGATTATAAAACAATGAACTTCTAACTAAATTAAATTGTATTTATTATTATTAGAAAGGGTAAGAGAGTAGTAGAAAAAAGTTTGTGTGTATTCAAGTTGTGTAGAATGATACAATATATAGAAGAATATTTATAGATGTTAAGAGAATCGAAATAATAAAGACTTAATATCCTATAATAAATATTCAGATATGTTGAGTAATGCTAATTGATCTAATTGATCCTAATTATACTCTAACAATTATATTCAATTAATTGATATACATAATATTAAATTGTGTGATACTTAAATATCTAATCAAATCAATTAGTTGATATAATTAATCTATCATAATAAATTGTATTTAATAAATTAAAAGAAATAAATAAAAAATACTCTCAGAAACATGCTACGTCAATTTTATTATTAAGTATAAAAATCCAATTTTTATATAATAGAATAGATTTTATCCTATGCAAAATAGTTTATAAGGAAAACATGAGTTAACAAGATGTTTATGACCAACCTTCAGTTCATTATTTTTATATTAGCTAGATAAAAAAGAAAAAATCATTTGAGATCATGAATCAAACTAACGACAGAAAATATGACATCCTAACTTTTTGAATAAGGTTCATTATTTAATAACTAATTAATTAATTAAAATTGTAATGATTTAAGATTTAGATTTAATTCATTTAAAATAAAGAATTAAAAAATAATACATTAAAAAAATTAACCTATCTAATTTAATATTTAAATATATGAAAACACTAATTGTAGTACTTTTCTAACCAACAATAAACCACCTTACTAGATATGGTCATAATTAATTCCATATTTATTGGATTTGAAAGATTTTTAGTTATATGAAAATATAAGAAAACTAGCTTTATTCTTTAAGTTCACTACAAAATCAAATTCAAATTAAATTAGAAACATAAATATGTTACAAATTTAGAGTAGAAAATCATGCTCTTATCAACATCATGTACTAACAGTTTTTCGAGAATATAATAAAATGTGGTTATCTGATTGACTTCGTTTATGATTATTTTAAATCTACCTCAATTCTCTATAAATTTGTGTCTAATAGCTATTTCCAAATTCTAAAGGTAGAAAATAAGTCTTGAAAAGTGACGATTCAGATTTGATACTTCACCTACACAGGCGAATTAGATTCTAAGAAAAGTGTGATTATAATTGTTCTTCTTTTATTCTTCCTTTATGATTTACGATTCTATTTATTTTTGTTATTTCATTCAAAGATCTTTCTCTTATCCAAAGATACTTTTGTTTGATTTATGATTATGTTTATGATCCTTAATTTATTGAAGGATCCATTCTATTTGATTTATTTATGTAAATGTTATTAATCTTGTCTTATTTATTTTACCTTGATTTATGGCCTGCGAGAGCATGAAATCAAGGTTTGCATTCTATATGTTTTAATGCTATAGGCATTTCATATGTGCCATATATGTCATAACATAAGTAAATAATAAGTATTTAAAAGTCACACCACTCTGACTAATAAAGACTTTTGAAAGAATAATATTATTGTATCATCACTGTTTTTATTTTAAAACTCGAAGTGGCTGGAATAAATACGATGTCACCATATAGATAGACCACTGAAAAACTTTTATTTTTCATCCCTTCCTTCCGTACTTTCTTCAGAATATATATTAATATTTTGTTTATCTTTATTGAATGATTGTAATTGTGACTATGATGTTTTTTTTTTATGATTATACGGTATAAACAAAACTTGTCATTGTTTGTTACTTCATAGTTTAGCATGTCTATTTTTTTTCAACTAATAACCATTTAAATAAAAACTACTTACTCACTATTTTTACATATATAAATTATTTTATATATGTAATTCCATATTGTTTTAAAAATATTTTGTAAGGTTTTAATATCAACTACTAATATAATTAAAAATAGGCTTAAATCCAATTTAAAAATATCAGGCTGTTACAGGAAAAGACGGAGCATTAGACGCCTAGACAGTATGGAGACAACTTAAAAACTTAGAGGAATAATTGTTATAAATTGAGTAAGTAATTTGGAGAGTAAAAAAAAAATGGCTGTGTAAAATTTGTAAATGTGGTGAATAAAGTAAGGACAATTATCAATAGAAATCAAATTTAGGCATTAATAGAAATTAAATTTGTTTAACGTATGAAGACCTTCTATCATTCAAGCATTAATGGAAATTAAATTTGAATACCAAAACTGCATGGAAGTTTTTACTATATGTTGTACTTATTATAAGTGTCGTTAGTTTTATTTATATTTATCCATTTTATTTAATTTGAATCAAATTTGCAAGATTTTAAAGTAAAAATTTTTTATTTTAATAATTCTCATACATAGAAGAAATTCTTGCTTATATTTTATTTTTGATAGTGTGAATTGAGTATTTAGCCTTAAAAAGTATTTATTTTTTTACAAATTCGTGTTTGTAGGTGTTATTATCGGCTAATTCTTAAACGTTTTTTGCTAAGTATGGAGTATTTTACATCTTGTTAATTCGTTAAATCTGAACTCTTCATTTATTATATTTTATTTGAATGGTCTGAATTTAAAAATGTAACCTGTTAATCAC
>NC_029787.2:93998770-94015942 GCF_000816755.2 Arachis ipaensis | reverse complement strand
TGTCGGCTTGAAGCAAGCTATGGTCACCTTGTAAATCTCAGTCAGGCGAATTCATATAGTGATGGAGATTTGATAATTAAAAGATAAATAAAACATAAAATAAAGATAGAGATACTTATGTAATTCTTTGGTTGGAATTTTAGATAAGCGTATGAAGATGCTTTGTTCCTCCTGAACCTCTGCTTTCCTATTGCCTTCTTCCAATCATTCATACTCCTTTCCATTGCAAGCTTTATGTTGGGCATCATCGTTGTCAATGGTTACTTACCGTCCTCTCAGTGAAAATGTTCTACGTACGCTGTCACCGCACGGCTAATCATCTGTTGGTTCTCGATCATGTTGGAATAGGATCCATTGATCCTTTTGCGTCTGTCACACGCCCAACAATCGCGAGTTTGAAGCTCGTCACAGTCATCCCTTCCCAGATCTTACTCAGAATACCACAGACAAGGTTTAGACGTTCCGGATCTCAAGAATGACCGCCAATAATTCTAGCCTATACCACGAAGGTTCCAATCTTAGATTAGAAACCCAAGAGATACATATTCAATCTTGTTTGCATGTAGAACAGAAGTGGTTGTCAGTCACGCGTTCATAGGTGAGAATGGTGATGAGTGTCACATAATCATCACATTCATCATGTTCTTGGGTGTGAATGAATATCTTGGAGAAGAAATAGACTTGATTTGAATAGAAAAACAATAGTACTTTGTATTAATTCATGAAGAACAACAGAGCTCCACACTTTAATCTATGGTGTGTAGAAACTCCACCGTTGAAAATACATAAGAACAAAAGGTCTAGGCATGGCCGAATGGCCAGCCTCCCAAAGAGGGTTTAATCGTCAAAACATGATTCCAAGATGATCAAAAGATGAAAATACAATAGTATAAGGTCCTATTTATAGAGAACTAGTAGCCTAGGGTTTACAGAAATCAGTAATTAATGCAGAAATCTTCTTTCGGGCCCACTTGGTGTGTGCTTGGGCTGAGCATTGAAGCTTCCATGTGTAGAGACTTTTCTTGGAGTTAAACGCCAGCTTTTGTGCCAGTTTGGGCGTTTAACTCCAGCTTTTGTGCCAGTTCCGGCGTTAAACGCTAGAATTCTTGAGCTGACTTGAAACGCCTGTTTGGGCCATCAAATATCGGACAAAGTATGAACTATTATATATTGCTGGAAAGCCCAGGATGTCTACTTTCTAACGCAATTGAGAGCGCGCCAATTGGGCTTCTGTAGCTCCAGAAAATCTACTTTGAATGCAGGAAGGTCAGAGTCCAACAGCATCTGCAGTCCTTTTTCAGCCTCTGAATAAGATTTTTGCTCAGGTCCCTCAATTTCAGCCAGAAAATATCTGAAATCACAGAAAAATACACAAACTCATAGTAAAGTCCAGAAGAGTGATTTTTATTTAAAAACTAATAAAAATATAATAAAAACTAATTAAACTATACTAAAAACATACTAAAAATAATGCCAAAAAGCGTATAAATTATCCGCTCATCAATAGACTTGTTGTAACTGTCATGTATGTCGTCATCTGAGAGTTATGGCACCTTCATGGAGACCGGAGTTCTTCTACATAATCGATTTTGTGTTTGGAGTTAGCCAACCAACAGCGTCGACAGACATGCTTCTTCCTCTTCTATGGCAGCGATTTTTCGAACTTTGAAGGTCATTTATGGTAGAGGTGAAAGGGAGTGGGTTCAAGAGCATCAAAATCTGTGGCTAGCCAGAACGATAGTGGAAACATTGCCAGCAAACAAAACAGTGAAGATGTTTGAAGACATCGTATCGACAATAACAGAGTAATGGAAGAATTCGATCAAGTTTTCCTGAGTACTTTTGTGGTGTAAAGGTCGTCCTATGTTAAACGAAGGAATTAGTTTTTTTGTCGCGGTCAATGTTTATTCATCCCATGACAAAAAAAAAAGAAAAAAATAATCACAATACTAAATAAATTTAATTTACCATATAACTTTTGATAGTAGGTTAACTTTTAAAAAGTGCTGCACTCTCTACTTTATCTGGAGTGTAGCTTTCGCCGTTATCATAAAAAAATTTATCGAAAAATATTATTAGTCATAATTTCACATGTACTATTTGCTATTGGTAGCGGATTGGATTATGGAAAAATTAAGTTTTTGAGATGATTTATTTTAATCAAACAGATAAATACTAAAGAGGAATTGTGTAAATTAGAAGTACTTCATTATTAAAGTGGAATATGATAAAGGAATAAGGAGATGTAAATTTAAAAAAAAATGTCTTTCTTATTTTATTTAAAGGTACTGTATTATTTAATAAAATGTCATCAATTAATATTTTAACTGTTTAATTCTGTTGATTACTATTATTATTACTATTTGAAATTTGAAACAACTGAATGTGATCATAACAAAATTTAAATATCAAATTGGTATGACCGAAGAAAATACATTTTGAAGATGATAGGGTAATAATTTTTAAATTTGAAACACCATCCGAGCGTGTTGCTACTATTATACAAAGATAAAAATTAAAAACATGAACTAATAAATAAAGAATGATGTATTTATAATAGTTAGTCAAATTTTTTATTTTGGTTTGCTTTTGTTGGTCAGATTATAATAAATCGAGTGAATATTTATAATGATTTAATTTTTATAATCCTACCTAGTTTCCTTAATTAATTGCAGCGTATAACCCAATTTAGAAAATGAGATGCACTATTTCTATGTAACATTATGCATACGGTTCTATTAGGGTTCACGTACAATGAAACATTAGTCATAGAAAGATAAAGTTGCACCTGACGCAACACAGCTTACGGTACCAAATTCAACCTAAACTGAGAGATGTCTATTAGATAAGAGGAAAACATAATTTATGGGGAGGCCGCATGCAATGTTCTGGTTTCGCATGTGGTTCATGAGCAGGACATCCGCCCCACAACACTAAACCACGTCGGATTCGGAATTCGAGGGAAACACACGTTGAAGGAGACGCCGTTGATGCTTGTAAGCTGACCTCATCCTTTCATATCGGGACCTCAAGCTGTCTAGTTCCTGTTGGAGCCGTTCGATGACCGTTGTGGCCTCGTCCTGCAAATCATGATTGTAGTCGTCGATGTTTTTTCCATAAAGATTGAGTAGCTTCGTGATCATGGCCGTGGCGGCATCCTCACGTGCCAAGTGTTGGTCGGTAGAGTATCTCTCCGCTGCGGTCATCTCCGGGGTACCAGGACCTGGTGGGACGGAAATGAGAAACCTTTGGACTAGCCCCCTATTCGTGAGTTCCCTTAGTGATGCATCACTATTTCGTGGTATATTTTATGCTGAATTGAGTGAATTTTATCTATTATTCTCACACTTATTCATTTAATTCGCATGTTTTATAAATCCTTCCTAATTTTGTTCCATGATTGAAAACTTGCTTTCTAAGCCCTTAAATTGTTAATTTTTAATTCTCCTTTATTACCATTCGATGTCGTGATGTATATGTGAAGTGTTTCCAGGTTTACAGGGCATGAATGGCTTAAAAGGATGAAGAAGAGGCATGTCAAAGTGGAAGGAACACAAGAAACTATGGAGCTGAGCAGCGAGGATCGACGCCCACGCATGGCTGACGCGTGCGCGTGAATTGGCGCATCGTACATCGACGCGTACGCGTGACTGACGCGTACGCGTGACAAGCGCAGAAGACCAACGATGCGTATGCGTGGCCGACGCGTACGCATGATAGGGCATCACGTGCTGCAATTATCAGAACTCGCATGGGGCGATTTCTGGGCTGCTTTGGACCCAGTTTCAAGCCCAAAAATACTGATTAGAGGCTGTAGAGTGGAGCTGGATTGAATCATTCAATCATTCATACATTCATTCATTCACAATTCATTGACACAACTTTAGGTTTTAGATGTAGTTTTCTAGAGAGAGAGGGGAGCCTCTCTTCTCTCTCTCTCCTCTTTCTAGGTTTTAGGGTTTCTTTTAGTTCTTCTCAATTTCAGATTTCTATCTTAGTTTAATTAGCTTTCTTCTACTCTTACTTGTTTTAACACTTTAGTTATCTACTTTTCTTATTGATTCCTTTATTTTGCCCATTTAGTTTATGAACTCTTATGTTACTTTCAATTCCCTTTTAATGCAATTTTATGTTTCATGTTTATGGCTTCTTTCTTCGTTTGTTGTTATTCATCCCTTGCAATTGGTTGTTTAGATTTTATTATCTCTTATTAATTTTCTATGTTTTTATGTTATACCTTCCAAGTGTTCGATAAAATGTTTGGTAGGAATTTAAATTAGATTTTTGGTATTCTTAACTTGGATTGATCATTTAGAGACTCTTGAATTATCAAAATTCATTTGTTGATTGGTGATTAAAAGTCGCTACTTGACTTAAGCCTCACTAACTCTAATCTTTGATTAGGACTTGTGAACTCAAGTTGAATTACTCACTTGACTTACCTTCACTTGTTAGAGGTTAACTAAGTGAGAGCAAAAGGCAATTACCATCACAAGTGACTATGATAATGAGGATAGGAATTCCAATTCTCAATCCTTGCTATGACTTTTCTTAGTTGTTACTTTATTTCCTTGTTATTTACATTACTTATTTCTTATTATAAAACCCAAAATAATATACTTTCCCATAACCAATTATAAGTATACTTCCCTGCAATTCCTTGAGAGATGACCTGAGGTTTAATACTTCGGTTAATTTTATTGGGTTTGTATTGTGACAAACAATTTAAATTTTGATTGAGGTTTAATTGTCAGTTTAGACTATACTTGCAACTCAATATTTTTTGTGAAAAATCTTTACCGACATTTTTTCTCTGTCAAATTTTTGGCGCCGTTGCCGGAAAATTGCAAACGTGTGCCTTATTATTGGTTATTGTATATATTTATCTTTTACTTGTTTGTTAGTTTTTGTTAGTTTTAGGACTTTGTTGCTTATTCTTATTAGTTTTTATTTTTATTTGCTACTATGAATTCTCACACCTTTTTCTATGAGTTTGGTTCAAATTATGTTATAGGAAGCGGAGATTACAATGAAGGCTTGCATCAAGGATGGGACAATCAAAGATGAGAGGAGCCACAAGGATTTGATTTACCCTCTTGGCAACAACCTCCACCAACATGCTATGAGCAAGAGCCATTCCAGGATGCATATCAATCCAATAGCTATGGTGGACCCTCTTGTAGTTACCAACAAGCCCCACCACATGCCTATGAACCCCCTCCTCAACATAGCTTTGAACCACCATACTCACAAGCCCCTTTCCACCATTCACCTCCATATGACCCTAACCCATATCCACCACACCAACCACCATATGAACCATATGAACCATACATAGAACCACTCACATTCCAACACAATTACCCCCAAGAACTACCACCTCAATATACACAATCTCCATATCCTCATCAAGAAGAAACACCTTCCCATTATGAGCCCTTTCTCCCAACAAATGAACCCTCCTATCCACCCCAAGCTCCCATAGATGATACCTTTAGTGCTATTTGCCAAGGGTAAAAAGAGCTTCAAACCACACTTACCTCTACTCTCATTAGTCTCACCTCTACTCTCCAAACTCTTATATCCCGTGTGGATCCATCCTCTACCCCTAATACTCAACCCTCAAGCTCTAGTGCACTTACTTTTCACCCATATCTATCAATCCAAGAGCAACATGATCCCAATTATGCTATTGACATGGAACAAGAGAGAAAGGATCATCTTAGGGACTTAATGGATCGGGTTCACGCATCCATACTTCAAGAGAAGCAAGAGGAGGCCCAAAAGGTGGAGGTAGGAGAGACCCTTGAAAATGAAGGAATAGTTGAAGAATTAGGGGAGGTTGAACAAGAGGTGGAAGATATCTAGGAAGAGTTGGATTTTGTACTAGAGCAAGTGGAGAAAGCCGAAATTATCGAAAAAGAGGAAGTGGTTGCAGACTTAGGAGATGCGGAACTTCCATGGAAATCTCAAGTCATAGAACCTCCCTCCAAGAAGCTTGAAATTGATATTGAGAACGGTGTAAAACCTCCAAAGAAGATTATAGTTGGAGACCTTGAAGAGGTTGATCAAGAGATGGATTCAATCATTGATGAATTCCTATCTACAATTGAATCCTCTCCCATTGGATGTGAAATAGCTAAAGAAGAAGTTGGCGAACAAGGAATTGAAGTTGAAGATACTTGTCAAGAGGTGGGGGAATTTAAAGAGGAGCACAAGGGAGTGGACCTTGCATTGTCAAAGTGTGGGGAGGTCCCTCTTCCTAAGTCACCATCACCCCTTATACCATTCAAGTGTGTAAATCTCTTATCTCTAGGCTTTCTAATTCCACTTGAGTATGGGTTGCTTGAAACGGATGGTCAACTTGGAGCTCTTTACGGATTGAAGAGTAAGGGAGAATTGTGTAGTGGTTGAAAGCATCACTCTAGGTTCATGATGGTTGCAAGCTCAAAGTTTGATAACAATGGTTGGTGTAGAACCAAAGTGAATGGGTCTAGGAGGATGTTTGGGTGCTTACATGAGAATTCCAAGGCCAAACCACCCAGATGGAATCATGATGATCAACTTAAAGACAGGTGTAGAAACAAGATTTGGGATCCTGACATACAAGAGGATCAACTTTGGGAGCTCGAAGCTTGTGAAGAACTTCATCAAGGCTTGGTGAATTTATTCGGGAATCTTGGAGCTTATTGGAAGTCCAAGTGTAAGAACCGCAACTAATCAACCGGTTAATTAAGTGATTATATTGCCCGTAATAGATTTTGAAAAGTTAGAATGAGAATTTGAGGATTTAATTATGATTTTTGGACTCAGTAGGTCTTTCTGAGTCAGAAAATAGGTTTTCTGTGAAAAACCATGAAAAACTGCGAACCGACAGTTGAACCGGTTCAAGTCTGCCCGGTTCCGCATAAGAAAAAGTGAAAACTGACAAAAACCTTAGAAAAACATTAGAAGTTGAAAACCGGGCGTTAATTTTAAAAGTTTGGCTCGAAGTTGGGCCAAACGGGCTAAAAACGCTAACGGGTTGGACCGGACCCAAGTTGGGCCCAAGCCCAACATATAAAAGGCTCATTTAATGAACCATTCAGCCAAACACTCTAACAAACACAACACACCCAGCTGAAAGAGAAGGGGAAGAAGAGAAACCCTTGAACAATATTCATCATCTTCTTCCCAAGATCATATCTTGAACTACAGAGCTCCAATCGCCGCACCCTTTGCGGCTACGCGTTCCTTGTGAAGAGCTCTACAAGACCCATACAAGAAACTGGAGAGGTAACCACAAAATATTTTCTATTCTTCTCTTCAAAATTTAAGTTCTTAGGGCTTTGGGATTAAGTGAGTTTTTGTGATTTTGGATGTTTAGGTTCACTCTAATCCTTGCTTAGCATTGGGTTTTGACATCCAAATCTGTTGGAAAAGGTAAGAGCCATTAAACCCTTGTGAAATTTCAAGTTTGATAAACCCTAGGTTGATTTGTGGTGATTTATATGTATATAGCTTGACTATTGTGAGTTTGGAGCTTGTTGGTGCTTGTTGGAGTTGCATTGGTGGTTGGATTTTGGGTTGAAAGCTCATTTGGTGCTCAATTTTGGGTTAAGGGCATATTGGGAATCGGCCAAGGTATGGTTTCGGTTTCCTCTATGTAGTATATAATATTCATGGACACTTAGGCTAGTGACCTATAGGATAGGTTGAAATAAAATGATTGTTGATATGTTGAATGTTGAAGTATGATAGTTTATGATGAGTTGATGAATGTTGGGTTCAATTATGATGATTTACAATGGTATGATGATGTTGAATGATTGTATGGATTGGAAGATGGTTTATTATGAAAATTGTAGTGTTAAGATTGATGAAAGGGTAAGTTTGAATGTGGTTTGATCATAAGTGTTAAATAGTTGATGTTGAAGTTGAGAGTAATGAATTGAGAAGGAGAATGTGGTAAGGTTGGTGTATTATGATACAACAGGGTAATTTTGATGAAAAGTGGAGTTTTTGAATGGTTAGGTATGGTTTGGAATGTGTATGGTAAGAAATTGTGAAAATTGTGAAGTTTGGTAAAATTGAGTTTTTGATAAACTTTGCTTGATCATAACTTTTGCCTCGATTTTCAAAATTTGATGAGATTTATTTGGAATTAAAAATCTTTGAAAACCCTTTTAATTGATATAAAGTTCATAAAATTTGAAATTTTATAGAGGAAGTTATGATCATTCAAAGTTGGTGTTAAAAATCTGAAATTCTGCAAAGTTACAGAATTTTATGATTTCTGATGTGTGCGCACGCACAGCCTTGTGCGCGCGCACAACCCTGCGAAAAACTTATTCTGTGTGGACGCACACATCTGTGCACATGCACAGGCAGGGAAGTGCCTACTGGTTGCAGCGCTAGCACGGATGGTGCGCGCACACATCAATGGAGAATTGCGACCTGTGCGCACGCACAAGTCTAGAAGGGGAGTCTGTTAGGGGCGCTAGCACACCCTATGCGACTGAACAGACCTTATGGATTTCAGTATCTGTGCATACACACACACCCCTGTGCACATGCACACTTTTAAAATCTCCTGGGCGTGCGCACGCACACACCCCTGTGCGGGCGCACACGCCCTGTTTCTCAAATTTTACTTGTTTTCAACTATTTTACCTTCCCAACAAGGTAGTAAGCCTCTCTAATACCATTTTAGGACTCTTGGGCCTAGTTTTAGACATTTAAAATATTGGGAAAGAATTTAATGCCTTTAGATGATATTATTCGGAAATTTTAGAAAACGAAGGCCTAGGTTTTTGTCGTGTTGAGGATGGTGTGATGGTATGTGATGAATATTGATGTATGAGATGGGCCCTGAGGGATCATTGAGTTTGTAATTGGTAATGTGAATTGGTGGTGGTCGAGGTGAGTCGAGGACTCGAATGTGTGATAAAGAATCACTGATGTATTGAAACTATTTTCTGAAAAACCACTGTACCATTGTTTTATATTGAGATTATGAGACGCTATGTGCCTGGCAGGGACGGCGGTTAGATCCCGCCTGTCGAGGTAGCGGCGGCGGCGTGAGGGCAGTGGTTCGTCCCGCTTGCATTGAGATGTGAGGTCTATGGCAAGAGTAGCCCGCTCGCATCCCTTCGGATCAATAGAGCGTGCAGGCGTCGGTACCTGGACAGTGATCCGAGCACTATTTCTAGGGGGTTCCCATATGAGAATTCCGAAGGGCGACATCTCCATGGAGATGTGTCGGGTTGACAGTTGAACCGACAATGTGATATCACAGCCAGTAGGACAGGCATTCATCATATGCATTTTCTATCTGTTTATATGCTTTGATTACTTGAGATGGCTTGCCTATTTGTATAACATGCCTAATTGCTATTTGAATTATTTGCCTTATATATGTTTCTACTTGTGACTTACTTGCATTGTATATTATCTATGTTTTCTACTGGGATTGAGAAGGTTTGGAAGGCGGTGGCGATGGGATCGCATGGAGGATCGGTTAGTGAAGGCTTTAGGACAGCAATGTTTGGTTAGAGTAGAAATCCCTTAAGATAGATTATCCGGTTTATTTATGTTAAGGTTATATATTATGCTTATTTGTTTTAGAATGCTTTAAGCTTGATTTCTTGTGATGGATATGGAGCTTAGGATTGCCTTTGGCATCCCGGGGTCTTATATCCTACATCACTGGGTACTATTACCATACTGAGAACCTCGGGTTCTCATACAATATTTCTGTTGTGTTTTTCAGATGCAGGTCGCAACCCACCTCGATGAGTTGCTTTGGATGGTGACAGAAGCGGAGGATCTTGGATTCTTTTGGAGTCTTTTGGTTTAATTTGTTTATACATCTCTCCTTTTGTATTTTGTTTTGCCTAGAGGCTTACATTTGAGAGAACAAAACTTGTATAAGCTGTTTTCACTGTATAGTTCTGTATACTTGTATATGGTTAGCCGGCTTAAACTCCGCGAGCCGTGGCTAGTTTCCTATGATATTATATACTTATCTTTTGTTATATCTTATCTGTTTCTTGTGCCTTAAGCTAGTAGCTTCGTTAGTACGTTTTGTGCTTTTCAAATCCAAAATTTGAGCTATATCTTTCATCGGGCTTGTAGATTATACTAATCTTTCTATATATATAATATATATGAGCTTAGAACTATCGTAATCTCTGATTAACCTTTGCTTTACGATGCGAGGTAAAGCTTAGGCTAATTAGGGTGTTACACCAAGCGTTGGTGGAAGTTTCAAGATGAGTTCAAGCACAAGCCACCATGACAATGAGCTCACTAAATGTCCAACTTAAGGACTTTAACTAAAAGTGCTAGGTAGGAGACACCCCACCATGGTAAATTCTTTCCAATTTCCCTTTTGTTTATATTAGCAATAAGTTAAATTTTCATTTTTAGTTATGTTTATTTCGTTTAATTTATGGTTTAGTTGTTTAATAATTTCTGGCATTGTTTTATAAAAAAAAGTGCACTCGACGCGTAAGCATCGATGACGCACACGCGTCGTATGGAGGTACACTCTCTATCAAATTGAACAGAGAGTTACACTGGAACAGTGCGGGAGGGGTGCCTGGCGCAAAAGCCACCCAGCGTACACATCACCTGCAATTTTGCCAATCCACGCGTAAGCATCAGCAACGCATACGCGTGGAATGAAAATCGGCGTAGTGTGGTAATTGGACAGAGAGTTGGGCTGGACGTGTGCTGGAGGTGTGCTACAACCGTGCGTCTGGCACGGGCAGTAGTCACACATACGCGTGACCGACGCTCATGCGTCATTTTTCATTTTTGGGGTGCCCACACGTACGCGTGGGCGACGCTTACGCGTCGTGCCCTATTTTTCATTTCCCTCTCCTTTCTTCTCTCCTTTCTCCTTCCTTCTTCCTCCTTTCTTACTTTCTTCTTCTTCATTTCTTTAACTTCTCATCCTTTTTTTCTTTCATTCTCTTTTACTTCTTGCATTTACATACTTTCATTCATTGCATTTTAACTTTGTGCATGTTTTTATTTTCTTTTCTAAGTTCACTATTTTTCCATTGGTGTTAAATGTTCTTATTCAACTGTTGCATCTTTTCTTGCATTATTTTGGTGCTTAGTGACTTGTTTTACATTATTGGGTGATATTATTTATATGTCAATGCCAATCTTTTAGGATACTTGTATTTCTTTCGCATTGACATGAATTTATGTTGTCTTTCATGACCCATTTTTTCTCCCCCATTGTTGTAATTTTTGTACTATTGATATGCCATTTGCTTCTACTATTTTCTCACTTGCACGTTGTAGCTACCATGTAGTTGAGACTCTCATTTTTGGCATTAATCCAACCATATTTTATTTGTTTTCTTATCTTTGTTTTTCTGGGTTACTTTTCTTCCTTTTTCTCTTCTTTCAGGATGGCCACCAAGAAGGGAAAGGAAAAGCTTCTAAATGTGGCAACAGACAAGTCCATCTGCACAATCCGTTCAAGAAACTCATCAGTTGTAGCCACCGGTCCACTTACACATCTTTGCATGAACCGAGGACGGTGCAATCTTTAAGTGTGGAGAGGTCGATATCGACTTCCGTAGGTTAGTTATTTTCTTCTCAACACCAATGTTTAATTTTCTTTGTTAGTTCATTGTTGCATTTGCATGATTAATTGCATGTTTGTCACATTTTGTGCATGTTCTTCTACCACTACTTGGTTGAAGTAATATTTTCTTTTTCAAGAAACTTTTTTTATAGTATTCACTAATTTGAATTAAAATTTTTGTTGAACTTGCTTGAAGAAATTTATTTTGGAACATGGTTTAGAGCTAGAACACAAAACCAGTGAGATTTTGAGCCTATTTGATTGGTTGCATTTTCTCAACCAATATTCTATTTTAGTGTGTATTGTTCTCTCTAAAATTGTGATCTTTGTCTTGCTTGATTCTATATTTCCATTGTTTGATGTATGCATGCACTTATATGATTGAGGCCTTTGTTTTACTATATCTTACATACCCATATGGCCTTATCCCTTTTCATTATCCTTTGAAAACCAATGTTGAGCCTTTTTAACCCTATTTGTTCTTTACTTTAGCTCATCACTAACTCTAAGCAGAAAAGAATAATGTCCTTAATTTGAATCCTTGGTTAGCTTAGACTAGTGAGAGTGCTCATGAATTAAGTGTGGGGAAATTGGGTTTGAAAACGTTTGGTTTGGGTATTGGGTGTTGTGTATTTTTATTAAAATGTGAAAAAAATATTGAGGATATGTTCATGCATTCAATACCTTAATCATATGCATTGAGAAAAATAAAAGAAAAGAAAAATAAAAAGAAAGAAAAAAAAAACAAAAGAAAGAAAAGAAAAAAAAGAATAAAAGGGAACAAAATGCCCCAAAGTAAATGGTAGTAGCAATGCATATGAGTTATACTCAAATTTGGATGCATGAATATGTGGTAAACATAGTTAATGGGCGGTTAGATTTTGTATGTTGATTACATGGACTGTCTTAAGTTAGGTGGAGAGTTTAGGTTGATCAAGGATTCAGATTTTAGTCCACTTGACCAAATACATTCCTACCTTAGCCCTAACCCCATTACAACCCATAAAAGACCTCTTGATATGTGTATTTGTGCATTAAATTTTGGTTGATTGTTAGAAGAAGAGCAAGCCTTAGAAAGCAAGGTTAGTAGAGAATTGAGAGAATCGAACCTTAAACACTTGAGCGATTAGAGTATATACACTTCCGGTGAGGGTTCGATGCACGTTTCTTTGTTCCAGTCTTTCATGAGCTTTCTTCTTGTAAGTTTATTTGTACTTCATTTTTTTATTTGAATTAGTGGAATCCCATTCATATTTGTTCTTGAAAGATTTATTTACTTTTAACCAAGTAGGTAAAAGCATTTTGTATGTAGTTGCATTCATATAGATAGGTTGCATTTCATAAGTTTTACCATTCCTCTTCACTCTTTATAGCTTCTCTTGAGCTTAGCATGAGGACATACTAATGTTTAAGTGTGGGGAGATTTGATGCACCACTATTTCGTGGTACATTTTATGCTGAATTGAGTGAATTTTATCCATTATTCTCACACTTATTCATTTAATTCGCATATTTTACAAATCCTTCCTAATTTTGTTCCATGATTGAAAACTTGTTTCCTAAGCCCTTAAATTGTTAATTTTAGTTCTCCTTTATTACCATTCGATGCCGTGATGTGTTTGTGAAGTGTTTTCAGGTTTACAGGACATGAATGGCTTAAAGGATGAAGAGGAGGCATGTCAAAGTGGAAGGAACACAAGAAACTATGGAGCTGAGCAGCGAGGATCGACATGCACGCATGGCTGACGCGTGTGCGTGAATTGGCGCATCGTACATCGACGCGTACGCGTGACAAGCGCAGAAGACCAGCGACACGTACGCGTGGCCGACGCGTACGAGTGACAGGGCGTCACGTGCTGCAATTATCAGAATTCGCTGGGGGCGATTTCTGGGCTACTTTGGACCCAGTTTTAGGCCCGAAAATACTGAGTAGAGGTTGTAGAGTGGAGCTGAATTGAATTATTCAATCATTCACACATTCATTCATTCACACTTCATTGACACAACTTTAGGTTTTATATGTAGTTTTCTAGAGAGAGAGGCTCTCTCCTCTCTCTAGGTTTTAGGGTTTCTTTTAGTTCTTCTTAATTTCAGATTTCTATCTTAGTTTAATTAGTTTTCTTCTACTCTTACTTGTTTTAGTACTTTAGTTATCTACTTATCTTATTGATTCCTTTATTTTGCCCATTTAGTTTATGAACTCTTATGTTACTTTCAATTCCCTTTTAATGCAATTTTATGTTTCATGTTTATGGCTTCTTTCTTCGTTTGTTGTTATTCATCCCTTGCAATTGGTTGTTTAGATTTTATTATCTCTTATTAATTTTCTATATTTTTATGTTATGCCTTCCAAGTGTTCGATAAAATGCTTAGTAGGATATTAAATTAGATTTTTGGTATTCTTAACTTGGATTGATCATTTAGAGACTCTTGAATTATCAAAATTCATTTGTTGATTGGTGATTGAAAGTCGCTACTTGACTTAAGCCTCACTAACTCTAATCTTTGATTAAGACTTGTGAACTCAAGTTGAATTACTCACTTGACTTACCTTCACTTGTTAGAGGTTAACTAAGTGAGAGCAAAAGGCAATTACCATCACAAGTGACTATGATAATGAGGATAGGAATTCTAATTCTCAATCCTTGCCAGGACTTTTCTTAGTTGTTACTTTATTTTCTTGTTATTTACATTACTTGTTTCTGATTATAAAACCCAAAAAAAATTATACTTTTCCATAACCAATTATAAGCATACTTCCCTGTAATTCCTTGAGAGATGACCTGAGGTTTAATACTTCGGTTAATTTTATTGGGTTTGTATTGTGACAAACAATTTAAATTTTGATTGAGGTTTAATTGTCGGTTTAGACTATACTTGCAACGCAATATTTTTTGTGAAAAATCTTTACCGACATTTTTCCTCTGTCATTTAGCTATGACTTAAAAACTGGTGGTGGGCGGTTTATCTCGTTGCAAAGTAGCCTTAGAGAAGTCTATCGGCTAGTCCATACGGCGACCTTACTCCAGTCACGCTCGGGTACGAAGCAGAAACCTGTCATTTGAAAAGGAATGTAATCCGTTGGGTCTCAAAAGGAAGCGGACATAGGATGCGATGTCATTCCGATGTTAATAATATTACACAACATATGGGTTCAGGTTAGAGAGACTGACCTCCTTGCTCGCGCTCAGTAATCGACAGCTGACGTAGAGTTTCATCCGGCCATTGTGGTGGTCTTGGTTGTGTACTTAGAACTAAAGGTATAGAAGGACCTCCTTCATGTTGTGTTGCTTGAGCTATGAGCCCCCGGACGTGTTGAATGGCAGCAACCTCAGCAACGCTTGGGAAGTGGTGGGTTGGGTTCCACATAAGTTGATAACTTGGTACGTTTTCAGTTTTAGGTATGTGGAGGTGTGATCACGTGATTAGTGAGGGTTGATGTCCCTTACCAGGATGGAGTTAAAGGAATTTATAGTTGCTCCGTTCCAACAGAGAGATGACGTCGAAGAGAACGGGCTGCCAAATTTTAGATGTGCACCAGGGGAAGAGTTTCTTTCCACTTCTCTTGTTTCATGCTTCGTAGTGCTAGACTCAAGGCAAAGCTATAGGAACCTAAGTAGGTGGTCAATAAATCAGAATGGAAAACTCTCAGGGACCAGCAAATATATCAATATCTAACCATCATTCAGCCAACATGCGTTTTTATACTAGGACTGTTTCACGCGCTATCACAAATGGCTTTCTCTCACGTGCTATCACAAAAGGCTTTCTCTCACGCTCCTCTTCAAGGAACTTGTAACACCTTACCATACAAAGTCTTATGCTTAAGTCATAATTCAGAGATGGCAAGGTATTACGACCTCTAAAACAAAAATCTAGTACGAATAGTAGTATGAATGATTGATTATAACTAGGAGCCTTTGCAAAAAAAGGGGTAAACAAAAATGGCAACTGACTAAAGATCCTTCAGTCTAACTAATACTTCCCTTTCCAATTCCTTCAGACCTCCCAACCACCAGCAGGAGTATAGTATAGCAAACACAGTTATATCAGACAAGAGATTTACAAATAGGAATAGATAAGGCATTTAGGCAATTAGCAAGTAATATGCAGTCAAATAGGCAATCTCAAACAATTCATGTAGTATGCTTATGATGCATGCCTGTCCCTAGTGGCTGATGATATCATCTGTCGGTTATAGAGCCAACCCGACAAGTCCTGGTAGCTAGCCATTGGACTGTCCCTCTGTCGTGCATCCCCAACTCGAGTTATACTCATCATAAACTTGATCATAATCATGATCCATATCCATCACCCTCACTGGTGAATATTTATCCATCACCATCACTGGTGAATATTTACCCATCACCATCACTGGTGAATATTTACCCATCACCATCACTGGTGAATATTTACCCATCACCATCACTGGTGAATATTTACCCATCACCATCACTGGTGAACATTCACAATTCAATCAACAACATATATGCATTTATACTTGGCCATAAACATGGCTCCGCCGTAACACGGCAATAATCTAGCCATCCAGCTCACGGTTAAATCCATAACCAGCCAATTCATTAACAATTATGGCCTTTCGGCCCATGGCATAACAAGCACTTCCACCGCCATTTTCCGCATCTCACATTTTCATCTTTGATCCTCAATGATCATTCATTTTTCCCCTTGCTTCACTCGCAAGTTACCACATTCACTAGCCCTTTTTCCTCATGCTAGGCATATCACAATGATTTAAGATATAAATGGTGAGATCGGAGGCTTAGAAGTATGAAATTTGGCTTTTAAAACTCAAAAATCAACTTTGGGATGAAAACAAGGCCACGCGTACGTGCACTCCACGCGCACGCGTGGATGATGCTTTCTCGAAGAACGGCGCATACGCGCCAAGTGCGCCTACGCGCGAGGGGTCATTCTGCTAAAAATTTTCTAAGTTAAAAGCTGCAGAATTCACAGATTCAACCCCCAATCTTCCAACGGTTATAACTCTCTCATTTTAAATCATTTTTCACCCGTTCTTCGAACGGCATGGATATCCCGGATCCAATTTCATTTCTAAACAGATTTGGCACAAATCAAAGATCCGTCGTCCAAGTTATGTCCCGTCAAAGTATGCCCAAAAACCATATTTTCATTCAAAACCACAAAGTGCCATTTTCAAAACAAGCCACTTTCAACTCTTTTCAAAATCAATTAAAACATGCCAATTTCAACCATTTTCTTGTTTGATACTAGTATCATCAATTCTGGTTGGAGCCACTGGAAGCGTCAAATCTTCCCTTAACTGAACTGATTCGGGTTCTAACACATGGCTAGCATCAGGGGTGTACTTCCGAAGCTGCGACACGTGAAACACGTCGTGCAGGTTCGAAAGATGAGGTGGTAGAGCCATCCGATATGCCACCGGTCCAATCCTCTCCAGGATCTGAAATGGACCAATGTATCGAGGATCGCTTTAATCGCTCTACCTATTCCTGTGGTCGGAGTAACCTTAAGGAAAACATGATCTCCTTCCTCAAATTCCAAGGGCTTCCGCCTCTGATCGGCGTAACTCTTTTGGCGAC
>NC_029787.2:93972777-93998106 GCF_000816755.2 Arachis ipaensis | reverse complement strand
ACCAATTCAATAGCAAACTCGACCTCTCGGTTAGGTGGAAATTCCTCAATATCATCGGGAAACACTTCCGGAAACTCACACACTACCGGAATCTGATCCAACTTTTGATCATCACCCGAAACACCAGCGGTTAACAACAGGATACCCTGACATTCGATTCCAGAGCAGTTCACCATTATCGAATTCAAGTAATAATTATTCACCACAACCGGCCCTTCTGTATCCTCCGGCATAAAGTACACCGACTTTGTAGAACAATCAAGCAGGACATGGTTCTCAGATAACCAGTCCAATCCCAAGATAAGGTCAAGACCGATCATTGGTAAGCAGATTAAATTATGGACAAAATCACGCTGCTTGAACCTAAACGAAACTTTCGGGCATCCTAGCCTAGTTACCATGGCTTCATGGGTAGCATTATACACTTTTAAGTCATAACCTAAGGTTACGATCTTCAATCCTAACTCATTGGCTTTCTCAAATGCAATAAATGAATGCGATGCTCCCGAATCAAATAAAGCATTTAAAGTTTGACCAGCCATTTCACAGTTACCTCGAATGAGTGTCTCAGATCCTTCTGCACCCACAGTTGAGGTGGTGAACACCTGACCAGTTTGTTGTGCTTTCCCAGCACCTTGCTTCTGCTGCTCCGGACAACTTGCGGCTCTATGCCCCGCCTTTCCACAATTGTAGCACAAACCCCATCCGGCCTTGCATGGTACTCCCGGATGGTGACTTCCATACCTAGTACAAGCTTGATCATTCTGAGGCTGCTTCCCAAACCTTTTCCCTTGGGAGTAGTTATTGTTGGGCCTCCTAAAAGAACCTCCCTTCTTGAAAGACGGACCTCTAGGTGCAAAGCTCTTCCCTCGGTTCTGTGGAAATGATCCTTTGTGACTTCCTTTCTCAGCGGCTGCCCTCTTCACACACTCTTCAGCAACCCTACACTTGTTCACCAATTCGGAGAAAGTCCTAATCTCCATTGGCCCCACCAAACCGAAAATATCGCTCCGGAGTCCTCCTTCGTACTTAACACACTTCCACTCCTCATATTCCACCGGAGTCCCTTGACACATACGAGAGAATCTGAACAGCTCCTCAAACTTGTCAGTATACTCAGATACGGACATAGTACCCTGCTTCAGCTGCGACAATTCAAGCTCCTTGGCCGTCCTAGCAGAAGTCGGAAAGTACTTCTTATAGAACTCCTCTTGGAAGACATCCCAGGTGATATAATCATCACCCTGCTGCAGGAGGCGTCGGATTCCTTGCCACCAATGCGACGCTTCCCGAGTGAGCAAATAGGTAGCGAACTCTACACACTGCCCTTCAGGTACCACCTGCGCTTGCAGTGCTCGTTCCATGGCCTGAAACCATGTATCGGCTTCAGTCGGGCTAGTAGTTCCCTTGAACTTTGGTGGATTAACCTTCAAAAAGTTTGCCAGTGTCATCGGGCCCTGAACTCCACCTCCATCATTACCATGGTTGTTCATCTGTTGACCAAGAGCCTCAGCAGTGGCTTGCATAGCAGCAGCCATATTCTCCAACGCAGTCATAAAGTTCACCGGGTCATTAGGGTTAGTCTCCGGTGCACGAGCATTCGTATGTCCTCTCCCACGGCCTCTACCACGTCCACGAGGCGCCATCTGGTTCCTATACAAACATCTCAATGCCCAAACCTCATAGAACAACAAATTACACTAGGGTTGAGAATCTTATCACACCCAAGGTCCAAAGAGACAAGATTAACCTTCTTCTTCAAGAGAGTTGGGTCCTATAACATCAAAGAACCCAAAATCTCAACATTTTTACTTATGAAACTCGAAATCAAGGGCTGGAATTTCGAACAGTAAAACGTGGCTTACCTCAAGATTAATTGTATGGGTTTTGTAGAGCTCTCCGCGGTGAACGCATGGCCGCAAACGGAGCGGCAATCGGAGCTCTAGATCAAAAGTTATGGTGGTTTGAAGATCAAGTGAGAGAAGGAAGTTGAGAGAGTGTTCTTCCCCCTTCCATCTCAATTTTTCAGCGTGTTTTGGTGTTGTGTGAGGAGGGAGAGTGCTGAAAACTAGGGTTTTGGTTTAGTTATGTTGGGCCAAGGGCCCACTTTGGGTCCGGTTGGTCCGGTTTGGCCCGTTCGGTCCAATCTTGGTCCGATTTCTATAAAATTGGTACCGAAATTCTCGTCTCAATCTCCTCTATCACATTTAGCCATAAAAATAACATTTTTGGCTTTCTAGAATAAATTCTCATTTATGGGTTAATTAGCCGTTAATTAACTGGGTCTTACATTGTACCCACCTGATTGGGAATTTTGCCCACAAAATTCAAATGCAATTACCTGAGAATAAGTGCGGATAATCCGTTCGCATCTCCGACTCAAGTTCCCAAGTGTGTTCCTCAACACCGCCTCAACTCCAAGCCACTTTGACTAATGAAACCTCCTTTCCACGCAACCGTTTGATACTAGTATCATCAATTCTGACTGGAGCCACTGGAAGCTTCAAATCTTCTCTTAACTGAACCGATTCAGGTTCTAACACATGGCTAGCATCAGGAGTGTACTTTCGAAGCTGCGACACGTGAAATACGTCGTGCAGGTTTGAAAGATGGGGTGGTAGAGCCACCCGATACGCCACCGGCCCAATCCTCTCCAAGATCTGAAATGGACCAATGTATCGAGGATTCAACTTCTTCGCTTTAATCGCTCTACCTATTCCTGTGGTTGGAGTAACCTTAAGGAAAACATGATCTCCTTAAGGAGAGCACCGCTAGCCAGATACGCTCTTCTACGATCGCAGTTTCGTTGACAAAGCTTGAAGCTTCACCTTTTACTCTTGGATAAAATTTTCTTCTCTGTCGCTCATTCCTTCTCAGCTGTAGAACAAATCAGAATTTCACTCTCTCTCTCCATGTCAATGATGGAATCAGTGTTAGAAGAACAGAATATTGAAGTAAGCAATTTCTCCCTCTTCTAATTTCATGATTTTTGTAATGATTTTTATAGTGCATCAATAAACACAATGATGATTATGATTATGAATTTCTGAGCTCGCAAAGCATGCTGTTTTTCTTTTTCATAATAGAGTTTAAATTGAATGTACAAAATCCAAATTATACCTTATTCGCTTTTGATTTTTATAATGCAACAATCCACAATTAACGCAAACCAACTGTTTGATGAAATGACTAAGACAGAAAATATAAAAAATGTTAGTGTTTCTTGTTTGTTGTTTCTGAGTAATGAATAATGGTTTTAGAAGAATGCCCTGCTACCATAAAACACTCTTGATCCATCTTTTTTCTTCTTACTATTATTACTAACATCATCAATTTCTGATATGATGTTGTTATTATTGCTGCTTTCATGATTCTGAATCACATCACCACAATCTTTATCTTTTCTTTCAGATTTGTCAATTTCCATAGGTAGCTTCATTCTTGTTAAGGATTATGTGAATTGTTTGCATGCTTCTTATATACATATCCACTATTTGTTCTTAATAATTAGCAATAAAAAACGTGCTTTTTGGACTTTCAACTCGACTTTCAATTTTCAGATATTTGGGTCTAGGAGTCATGGTTTTCTTATTTTGCTATTTCCATGTAAAACTTTCAGATATGTGCAAATTCTCCACCCAAAACCCTTTCCTTATTTTCTGGCTGTGACCCTTCATTTAAGGCTCTGCCTTCTATTCAAAGGCATTCCTCTTCTTTACCCTAAGAATGCACGTAATTAAGCCCTAGTAGAGCACATAGTAGTAAAGCCCTAACCACTAATAGTTAATGAAACTGATCTAACCTTAACTGCTAAGAACCGAAGTAGAAGTAGAAGCATCAAATTTGTAATTGTTCTATAACAGTAAACATGTTCTATGATTTTCTTGGGGTTGGAGGTACATAATTTCCAAGGGTTAGGAAAGTGAGGCTAAGCTAGTTAATAGGTAGTGTTGTGTTTTATGTAGTTGTTTTGTTTTGGTTAGGTTTGTGATGCATTCAAATGCGGTCTATTGTTGTATGGTCCTGTTTTGCATTCTCTTTTGTATAGTTAGTTTCATAAAAGCCTAAAAGTAACTAAAGTAAAAAATTACAATCAATAGAGGGATGAGAAAACAAATATTTGGAGAGATATATATATAGAGAGAGAGAGAGAGAAGAAAAGAGATTAATATTGTATGAACATTAAACAGGGGATTATCTTTGTAATTTTGCACACATGAATCAGACATTTTGCACCTACTTTAATAAGATTTTGTACATTTTACTCAGCACAGTTTGCATCCAATGTAATTATATTTTGCATACATGAATCAGATAGTTTACACCCATTTTAATGAGATTTTGCAAATATGACTTAACATAGTTTGCACCTACTTTAATCAGATTTTAATTTACTATCTAATGTATGTTAACTTTTTTACATGATGTGCCCAAGGTTGGCATGTGTTTTGGAACCATTGAAGATGCAAATCAATTTTATCAGAATTATGCCAAGCGCATTGGTTTTGTTACTAAGATAAGGTTTACCCGAAGAGTTGGTAAAGATAAGGTTCCTAAGAATCAAATGATCACTTGCAATAGGGAGGGGAAACGCAAGTCTAGAGTTTCACCAATAGAAAAGACCAACCCTAGAACCAACTACAATTGCCCCGCAAGAATTTCTATTAGGTTGAATAAGGAGGGTTTTTAGATTATATCGAAGGTGTGTTTGGATCATTCACATCCTTGTGATCCATAGATGGCAAAACTGTTGACATGTAATAGAGAGATGACTATGCACATGTGTTGAGTCATTGAGAGGAATGATGAAGCAGGTGTGAGACCAAGCAAAACATATCAAGTATTGGTGGGTAAAGCAGGGGTTTTTCTAAGATAAACTTAATGAAAAAAGATGTTAGGAACTATCTCAGTAGAAAGGTACGCAATGTTACGGAAGAAATGGATGCTAGGGAGATGTTGAAGTATTTTACACGAATGAAGGATATGAACTCTGATTTTTATTTTGATGTTGAACTTGATCAAAACAAGCGTCTCAAAACTATATTTTGGGCTGATGCTCGAAGTAGAGCAGCATATGAGTACTTCGGTGATGTAGTTTCGTTTGATACTACTTATAAAACCAATCGTTACGATATGCCATTTGGTTCCTTTGTAGGGGTTAATCACCATGGTAACTCAGTGCTTCTTGGGTGTAGTTTGTTGACTAAGGAAAATTCAGGCTCGTTTACTTGGTTATTTAATGCTTGGCTTACATGTATGCATGGAAAGGCTCCTAAAGGCATTATAATAGACCAATGCCTCAGAATACGAACTGGAATTGAGAATGTGATTCCAGAGACACGTCATAGGTGATGCATTTGGCACATTACAAAAAAGATTTCAGAAAAATTCAAAAGACACAAGAGATATGAAGAGTTACAAAGTGATTTAAATAATATTGTTTGGGAGTCTATTTCAGAAGATGATTTTCAAAATCAATGGGAAGATTTTCTGATTGAATATGGTCTAGAAGATAACAAGTGGCTATCAAGTACTTCTCTAAACATGAATTTTTATATTTTGCACATAGGAATTAACATATTAGTATTTAAAAAGTATCAAGTGGCTATCATATTCTATTTGCTAGAATTCTAACATGTGTTTGAATATGTCTCTAGTACAATTTTCTTATTCTAATATTTTTTAAGCTTCATTGCATTATTAACATGTTTATTACAACATTTGCATCCACTTTTGTTAAGTTTGCTTACAAATTCTTTTTATGTATATTTATTTACTATGATACATAGATATCTATGAAGAAAGACATCGATGGGTTCCAATTTTTCTTGACAACTTTTTTTGGGCTGGTATGAGATCCACACAACGAAGTGAGAGCATGCATTCATATTTTGACAAATTTATAAATAACAAGAGCTTGTTGATTCAGTTTGTCAAACAATATGACAATTGCCTTGGATGGAAAGAGCAACAAGAAAGGGAGGTTGATGTTGAAGACTACAAATCAATAATACCTTGTGCCACTAATTCCTTACTAGAGAAGCAATTTCAAGGTGCCTATACTAATGCAAAGTTTAAGGAAGTACAAAAGCAATTTAGAAAGAAAGCAAATTGTATTTTGCACCTTATGAAAGCAGTTTCTACATCTAAAATCTATTCTATTTTGGAGGACGTATCTACTTCTAAAGAGAGGGTTTATGAAGTTAACTACAATGCAGAAACAAAGGATATTACATGCATGTGTCAAATGTTTGAATCAAGAGGCATATTATGCCGTCATAGCTTGGTTGTCCTAGGGCCTGAATGCGTGAGAGAAATTCCAAGAAGATACATTTTGGACCGTTGGAGCAAACTTGTGAAGCGAAGACATAGTGATATTAAGAGCAGCCATGATCCAAGTTTGTTGAATATAAAAACAGAGAGGTTTGATGATTTATGCTCCCATTCGAACAGTGTTGCTCAATTTGCATCCCAAACAAAGGAAACAAGTGATATCTTACATCGTTATCTTGATATGGCTATGGCGGAGTGTCAAAAGCATGTTGCTAACTCATCATCTAATGCCAATGAGTTAGATAATTTGCTTACATTAGAAGATGGTGGTAAAGATGGTGGTAAAGATGTAATGTCCATTTTTGTAGGAGGCTGTATAATAAGCATTCAAGATATTAAAAGCCCTCCTTATGTGTCCACTAAGGGTCGTCCAACAAATAGGCTAGGATCTGAAAAAGACAAGATGATAAAAAAGAAGACCGAGGCAAAGAAGAGGAAAAGTGAGATAACTGAAAAAGAGGTAAAACATTATTTTATTTTTATTACCCATGCTGTTTTTTTTACAATAAATAGACTTTAGATGTAGAAACTACTTACTTAAGGTATATATAAAGGATAATCAGTTGTACTTTATAGTCATGCTGTTATTACTTAGTACTTACACTTGAGTGATAGCTTTTTTTATTGTATATAAAGGATAATCAACATATTGGAGATAGTCAAAGTCTCCCTTTCAACGAACAGGTTCATCCAATAGTTTGTGATTTTTGTGATTTATAAACATATGAATTTTATACATGTGATCTAATAAATTTGTTTTTTCTTTTAAATTGTTTCAGCTTCAAGATGCTAACTACAATGTTAATGAGGGATTTGAATCCGATTCAATGGGAGGATCAATGGGAGAATTCATGTCCTTATTGAACTCAATCCATTCATACCAATTCTCAAATGTCGATTGATAGCAAAATAATGTCGAACCAAAAAGAATTTTATTTGGCAATACATTAAAGAGTTCAATTAGCTGATGATTCATGAGATAATTATTATTTTGGACAAGAAATAATAAAATTGATTAGTTTCAAACCTTGCTGCTCCTGTTATTCCATTTATCAGTAATAATAATTAATGTGTTTATATAACTATATTAACTAGTACCAAATTTATAGCTTGCTAACTTACCCAATTAAAACAAGTACCAGTTACAACAACAACAACAACAACAACAACAACAACAACAACAACAACAACAACAACAATAATAATAATATATTAAGAACGAGATGATGGAGAAATTTGTAAGCAAAATAACTATGGATATATGCATATATGCTTCATTAAAATGGGTGTAAATTAAATTTGTTTATAGGTACAAAATTAGTTTGTAACTAGTATTAAACAAAATTAAATAATAAAATTTTTAGTTATTATTTTCAAATGAAAGAGTTTAATTTTTTTATTTAATTTTAACATTCGTTATCTAAAAATAAAAACAATTTTTTCTACATGATAAATTAAACTATCATGTGTGCAAACTGTTTCATTAAAGTGGGTGCAAATTGTTCTTCATAAGGTGTACAAAATCTCATTAAAACGGGTGGAAATTGTGCTTCATAAGGTGTGCAAAATCTCATTAAGATGGGTGCAAATTATGCTTAAGATGGGTGCAAATTGTGCTTCATAAGGTGTGCAAAATCTCATTAAAACGGGTGCAAATTGTGCTTCATAAGGTGTGCAAAATCTCATTAAGACGGGTACAAATTGTGCTTCATAAGGTGTGCAAAATTCTGTTAAAATGAATGCAAACTGTCTAATTTATGTGTGCAAAATCTCATTATAATAGGTGCAAATTAAACTTATTTATAGATACAAAATTAGTTTGTAATATAACCCCACTCATGCTTTCTGATATGAGAATGAGATCATGGGACATAACAACTACTCCAATTTATATATAAGATCATATATGATTCATACATAGCTAAAAAAGGAATTATTCATTCATTGAAAACTGAAAAGTCTCTCTTGTGTTTGCTTACATTACATTAGCATGCACTTGGACTCCTGAACTTCCCCAAAGATTCATCGAGGCAATTAATCAGCTTGGAGGTTCAGAAAGTGAGTGCATACTATATAGTAAAAAATACAAAACAATACCTTTCTACAAAACAAGTATATCTAATGATCCCTTGAACTCTGTTATATACAAAACAAGTATATCCAATAACCCCTAAAAAGAGATGGTAACTCTAAGTCTTGAATTTCAATTTTTGCGCTTCTTAACGAGAGCTTTCTTTCTAAAGCCCTTCCCAGCTGAACCAAGGCATTGGATCATCTATTCATCAGTATTACATACTATGTAAGGACTTGATTGAGCTGGAGTTGGCTTTACCACTCTATATTTCTCTGATTTGTTTATAACATCCTTAAGAAGGGCATTTGAAGGTGATGTAAGCATTTGGATGACCAATTGCTTCTTTAGATTAACGCACTCAAACTGCAATAACAATGTTCACAAAGATCATAAATTATAAAAAAACATGAACATCAAAAGCAAAAATAAAAACTATACAAAAAAATATTTACTTCCTCCCATTCTGGCATGTTGGACACATTAATCTCGATACTACTAGGATTCCACATTTCTACCCATTTTATTACAAACAATCCGCAATCATAGCTGAAAAAATAATTGAATTAGAATTCGGTTAGTCTTATCATGTACATTTATATTATTTATAATATAACATAATTAATATTATGCTTACTTATTTGATTGTCTAGGGAGATTCAAATAAATTGGGATCGGGTCATTCTTTGGTAGCTCATAGTTCGGCACAGCTATCGAGACCATTTGTTGAATCAATTTGCTCTGGAAAAAGGTTCATTGTTAATAAATAAAACTATTAAACAACATAATATAATATCATGTGAGCAAAACGAAATTATATCGCATATATGTCTAACTGCACCCTATCTCCTTTGGCCTCTTTATACAAGGAATCCAAGACAAAAAGTATCTTTTCATAGATGTCATAAGCATATAGCCACCAGTGATAGTCATAGCAGCACGACACCAATAACTGCATTATATCATATTTGCTTATTAGAAGTGAAAGTCTTGACCAACAAATCGATTTATAATTTAACAAAGTAACGATGAAATTGTCAAAAACCATAAGTACCAAAGGATACAGAAATACTTCTCATGATTAGGGTCAACAGATTCAAATGAGGCAAAAGGAGGCATCACTAACTTTAATGTATAAACAAAGAGAAGCTCCAATGCCCATATATCAAGTATAAATTCAAAAACAGAGGATAGCATTAAGTAATATATTTATGTCTATAACTTTATATGGCCAATTATTGTTATTAGTCCAAAAACAGAGGATAGCATTTCTGTTTCATTTCTGTTCCATTATAAATATTTAATAGCCTTCAAATGAAAAAAATTAACACAAGGTAACAGTGACAGGCTATGTGGATAGAAATAGGGTTCTGAAGAAAGTGCAGAGCACAGGGAATAGACACACCCAGAATTAAATAAAGGTAAACATTTTGGGTCTAGTACTATAATCTTAAGGGATTCAACTATGGTAGAGAAGTTTCAACTATGATAGGGAAGGAATGAAATTAATCCACAAATAGCATGACACTGACAAAATAAATACATAGCAAATATAGCTCTGGCACAAACAAAAAAATTAATACAATACATAGAGAATAGTTTTAGTTTTACTCACCCATCTATGTTTTGGAATTTCCTTTTGCTCAAAGAAGCTGTCACCATTCTTTCCAAAATCATCGGGAAGAAGTACATAACTTTTTTTCTTTCTTTTGACCAAGTGTCCCCAATGTGAAAACATCTCTCCCTATATATAAAGAAATAGTTAGATTATAAAGTTTAAACTCTCCAATTATAAAACTGAAAAAGTAGTTTGTAACTTTGTATACACACCAAAACAAAAGCATTTATGCAATAGACATCAAAGCTAGGTGGCCTTAATTTGTTGAAAAAAAAGACCATATAATTCATAACCTGCATTTTACAATGTAATGTTAGTTCCAAAACAAAATACACATAAAAATATATAAAAAAAAAAAACAGAAACATGTCACAGTCAAGAAATCTAACCATATTGTTTATCTGATGTCTTGGCAACATTGACATGATATCCTCCCTAACAAGCATTGCTCTAGGTATGTCTTTTAAGATGCACAAAGTCTCATCCTTGTTCAACCTATCGTCTGTTGTCCAAAAGTATATTTTATCCCTATCTACTTCTGTTAACTTATTGTCCTCTATCACCTTTTCTTCTTCCCCTATTTTGTTTTTCTCATCTATCACCTATTTTTCCCTATTTTGTTTTCCTCATGTATCATTAGGGAGAATGATGGAATTGATGGTCGCACAGGTTCTTGTGTCTTCTTGATTGGAGAAGGTGTATAAATATCACAGTCTTCTATTTCTAAGAATGCTTGGACTGCACTTTGCACAATTTCTCTCCATTCAGGTTTTATTGCATCATCTAAAGCATAAAACAGAACATATACACAAAAATTATATTAACATATGCACACAAAAATGAGATTTAAAATAGAGAGAAAGTGGAATCTAAATAATAGGAATGTGAGTGCAAACTATGATTCATGTGTGCAAAATATCATTAAGGTGGGTGCAAAACATCAAATTCATGTGTGCAAAATCTCATTAAAGCGGGTGCAAATTATCAGATTTATGTGTTCAAAATATCATTAAGGTGGGTGCAGAACATCAAATTCATGTGTGCAAAAATTCATTACATAGGGTGCAAACTTGCTGATTCATGTGTGCAAAATCTCATTAAAGCAGGTGCAATTTATTAGATTCATGTGTGCAAAAAATCATTAAGGTGGGTGCAGAACATCAAATTCATGTGTGCAAAATCTCATTAAAGCGGGTGCAAATTATCAGATTTATGTGTGCAAAATATCATTAAGGTGGGTGCAAAACATAAAATTCATGTGTGCAAAAATTCATTACATAGAGTGCAAACTTACTGATTCATGTGTGCAAAATATCATTAAGGTGGTGCAAATTAAAACATTAAATTTATGTGTGCAAAAATTCATTACATAGGGTGCAAACTTGCTAATTCATGTGTGCAAAATTACATAACAAAAATCTCATATATATTCACATAATACATAATGCAAAACAACAAACACTAAGAACTATAATTTATACCAATATTGCTAGGCGATCTCATTGGCGATCTCATGTTGTTTTCATCTTTTTTGTCTTCCCTATTAAATCAATAAAAACAATAATTAAAGATTTGTAGAACAATAAAAAAAATCATAACTATAAAAAAGCACATACACTATTTTTACCTTGTTTTGACCTCTTTCTCCTCAACTTGCTTTGCATCACTATAAAGAAGAATACACTATATTTTACTTTACATTCTCTTTTATTACAAAAGATAAATCAAAACTAATTTTTACCTTTCTTTATCTTTTTGCTCATCTGATACATTATCATCTTCCTTTGACATTTTGTTGTCATTATTTTGTTCATCAAATCTATAAACAAGAAATTTAATTAGTGATAAAGAGTGTTTGTAATACTCATAGGCTTCAGTCCTTTCATTTATAACATCCCAAAACTTTATTTTTTTTACCTTTCTTTCTTTTCCTTCATTGTGTTATCTTTATTAAGCTCCTTCGCCCCCCTTTTCTTAGCCAAATTAGCTGGTGCTCTTGTTGTGTTCTTTGCAAATTTAGCATTAACACCACCTTGCTTAACTAAAAGGGTAACAATACCCTACAATAATAGTCACACAGATTGTAACACCCTCACTACCAGAAAGTCACGCTTCCGGCTGCGCCACTCTGATAGCAAGAAGTATTACGACTACTTTATATACTTAATATTAAAATAGGAGCCTGTGACTCAACACCGTATCGCTGATTTCTTTGAAAACCGGAAATAAAAACTTTATCTTAAAAAAAACAAACACATAGATTCAAATACAAGACTTCTTACATAATATCTTATAATATAATATATATAAAACATACAACTCCTATCCCTTTTACAAAATTGCAAAGACGAGGGAAGAGAATAATCTAATTAATTCAACAACAGATAAACCAAACGCAGTATAACTCCTCTTAATGCTTCTTCTTTCGGTTCCTGAAAAGGTAAAGCTGTAGGAGGGTGAGAACCTAACCACACGGTCTTACCACGGAATTTCAAAGTTGTCATAAGAAGATATTTAATAAGAAAACTGTTTTCAAGCTCAGTGATTATCATTGTCTTATGAATCTCTTTTAAAAACCAATAAGTAAACGTTCAAAACTTTTTCAGAGAAACAATGTTTAATCTTTCAGAAATCCGAAACATTTCCTTTCTTAAAAGAAAATCTCAATCCGAAACCAACCACGCAACCAATAACACAATCATTAATTCAGCACCAAAGTTCATTTTCAAATGTAGCACGTGAGGACAAACACAGGCAAGACAGACAAGGAAAACACAAGTAGGTAGCAATTACAGCAAATAGTTCAAGTAGCAATTAAGAACAGTTTAGCAATTAGGCAAACCCAAACAAGTTCAAACCCAAACAAAGCATACAAATGCATATGATGCATGCCTGTCCTATGGCTGATGAGGCTCATCTGTCGGTTATCTAGCCAACCCGACAAGTCTGAATTGTCCTTAGACTGTCCCCCGTCGCGCATCCCCATGAGTCTATGCATAGATTTTACATTTATACATCATTCAAATCACTCACTGGGGGCTATGCATACCCGAAAATTTATACGTGCCCGGTCACCCTTACGACGTAGGGTCAACAGAGTATCGAGATCCAACCTGGAACACGTGGTGGCAAGCCACGGTTCTTTACCCAGGGAACTCGTATCTTAGATAAACGTGCAGAAGCCACATATGTTTATTCATAATCATTCACCCATCATCATTTCCGCCTTTCATTAACAATTCATATCAAACCAATCATTATTCAAGCCATAAGTCACTTTATTTCTCAAATCTCTTCAAACTCATAATTCAACTTTCCTCAAAATCAATTCCTTTTCAAATCTTAGTCGCTTAATATAACATTTTACAAAACTTTCAAGAGACTTTCAATCATCACCTTAAAACGGAACTTTCTTTGAGAAGACACAAGACTTTAGGGAAGAATAACCTGCCTCACTTCTCAAACTCTTTAGATATCCTCGAAATCATAATTACTCAAATTGAAATCATTTAAAATTGAGACTTAAAACCAAAACTAAGGCATGTAGGCCAAAAGTTCCGATCCACTTTCAAAACCAACTTATTTATGCTTCAAAGCCAATTTCATTTCGTTTGTAAATCGGAAACCTTTCCAAATCTCGGAGTTGTTTAGTCTTGTTAAGTCAAAATTTAAAGAATACTTCAAAAGCAAAACGAACATAATTAATCAATGTTCAACTTCTTTTAAAATCCACTAAAACTCTTCCAAAAGTACTTCTTTAATCAAACTTCAAAACATAGGCCCCTTCATATTTAAATCAATTAGGAAACATAAATTTTTATTAAACAGCTTAAACTCGAAACACCAATTTCTTAATAAATTAAGAACCAATTCGTAAAACCTCTCAAATCGCAATCCTTTTCTAAATCACATTTTAAAACAGAATCTAAATTTTTTATAAAAATTCGGTAGCATCTCCCCTAAAACTTAGAATTTGCCACCCGTTTCGGGTCCCAACCAAACCATTATACAACCCCTTCCACGGGTTCAAAACCAAATCAGTTTAAAATCAGACTAATTTCAAAAATTCATATCCTTTTCATAATTCAAGAAATCAAATCCAAACTCAATCCATTTTCAATGAACCAAACACATTTTCCAAAATTGTAAGAAAATATTTCACCAACCAACTATATAACTAAATCAAACCACAATCCAATCAAACCACAAACAAGTTCATCCCAAAACATCCTAACAATACATAAGGCTTATACAAACACTAAAAGTACATTTATCACATTAATATCCATTTATAACAACTCCAAATCATGAAATTAAGTTCTTTGAAAAAAAGCCCCTACCTCGATAAGCAAAACCATAACCCACATGTGTGAACTGAACTCTTTTTGCTCAGCCGAAATCAACGGCAACTTAAGCCTCAGCCCTAATCTCTTTCACAGCAACTTTAACCACGGCACGTAAGAACCGAACTCAACCTAAAGCATTAACATTGCAAGGACCTTAAAAATATATCACAGAATAGTGACTAAAAATTTGGAACAGGGAAAGGCTTACTGAACCTACCAGTATCCGGGAAAACGGAACGGCAGCGACTCTGTTGACGACACAGCAACTTGATGTCGCATGCACGGGTACTGAACTCAGCATGCAAGAACCACAACTCAGCCCTACATTACCATCATCTCAGTTACTCTAATAGGCTATGACGAAAAACTGATTTCGAAGGTTTCAGAGACGATAAGGCTTACCCAGGGAAAAAGGACTTCAGTGGTGGTTCTTAGTGGCAGCAACGGCAGTGTGGAGCTCCGGAGACACAGCAGTAGCGCGGGCATAATGACGGCGGGGCCAGCAACACAGTGGCGACGGCAGCTCCGCGACGGTTCTCTCTCTCTCGTCCTCTGTTCGGGACTCCAACGGCGGATCTGGTGGCGGACCTGAAGGCAAGGCGAGCTCCCTCTCTTCTTCACAAACGGCGACGGCGTCTGGCAGTGGGGAGGACAAACGGTGGCGGCGAGCGTGGACGGCGACCCAGGCTTCACAGACGGCAACTGGATGGCGCGGTTCTCTCCTCCTTCGCTACCTTCTCTCTCGCCCCAGTTCTGACCCGCGACGGCGTCGGCTTCACAAGCAGCAGCGGCAGCGAAGGGCTTCTTCCATGCTTGCGAGTATGACAACGGCGAGGCACTGATGCGATGGTGACGGCGAGCTCCACCTCTCCTGGCGTTCCCTCATCCTCGGTGCCCTCTCCCTCTCGGTTCGTCGTTTCCCTCTCTCTTTCTTCTTTTCTTTCTTTCTTTCCTTTCTTTTCCAAAGCGTGTGTGTGTACGTTAGTCTGTGACGGTGGGTGGGGGTGAGTGGGGTGAGGTGAGTGTAATGTTAGGGTTTGGGGTGGTGTGGGATAGATTAGAAAATTTAAATAAAAATAGGGATAATAATGTAATTTTATAAAATAAATAAAAATAGAATAATAATTGAAAACCAAATTAAATATAGAGTATCTATCTCAAAAATACCTTCGAAATACAATTTTTAAATTATTTTCATTCGAATGCTAATTTAACAAAAATTAGAGATAAGTAAATTAATTCTCCTTTATTTATAAAGTAAAGTTAGAAATCTAAATATTTAAAATTAAAGCATATAAAATATTCGCTATTTATTATTTTTTATCAATTATAAGGACTCTAAATAGTAAATAAGGATTTACTCAATTTGTGTATAAAAATTTCTAAAAATATAATCTTAAATAAATATAATAGATCATAAATAATTAATTAATAACTTTTCAAAATTAAGGGTCTTACATCTTACCCCACTTATAAAAATTTTCGTCCTTGAAAATTAAGTTAATAGACAGAATACTAAAATAGTTTTGAATACTTTACTTTGGTATACTTTAGAAAAATAGAGGTCTTGGCAGATATAGGTATATATTTTTCCAAATACCGAATAATTCATAAAACTTAGGTGTAAGGGAAAAGTATGGTCTAAAGTTAAAAGATGGTTCATAGCGAAAATGTTATAGGGGCTACTATTTTACCAAAACTTGGAGCACAAGAAGGTGTAAGTGTTCAAGTTAGGTGTTTGCAAAAACAAAGGGGGTAACTAGGTAGCAAAAGTTTGAAAACAGGTTGACGTGAACAAACAGGATAACGTCTGCGCATAGATTTCATACTAACTTCAAAATTTCAACTTCCAAATTCCATCAGTCACTTCACAACCCCTTAACCGCCACAAGCATAATCATTCGCAAACTTTTACAAGGAACAAAACTATCACACTCCTCATAACATTGCATATTTACCGCTTTCCCTTTTCACGTTTACGAACTGCATTCTAAAGAGACTAACACTTTGCTTATTATGCCTAAAGGTCATAGGTGACTCTAAAGCTATCCCCGAGTTTATTCGAAGGATATAACACCTTGGAAAAGGACAAACGACAAGGACAAAATTCGTAAGAGCTTGAAAGAATTGTTGAGATCACAAGTAATCAGGGATGCACAAGGAATAAAAAGCGCCAGAAAGGAAATTAGTTTGGCAATCCCAAGAATGACTCCCGAATCAATGAAATCTGATGGGAATAATAGAAAGAAAAGTAGTGTAGTAGTTTGAAATAAAATCAAGTCGAGTCTCGGAATATGAGGTTTACAGAAGAAGACTGTTTAAAACCAAAGATAAAGCTTATAGAACTCAAGAGTATGGTTTAAAAATACTTTCGAATACATTGTTTGTAAAGAATGGAAAACTTAAGGGAAAATCATTTCATGATTTGAAAAAGAAAATAGGTAACAAACATCCTTCAAAAGATTAATAAAAGCTTAAATGTGGCATTATCTCAATATAAATTCAAGTGGAAATAGATTACACAAACTTTGTAAATGGAAAGATTAATTGGGCTAAGAGCAACATTGTATTTTCTCTTCTTTTTCAAGCATATATGAAAACTACAATCTTGTTGGAAGGAAACCTGAGATAAAATTTTACTTATAAAAGAAAAGAAGATACATTACAATCAAACAGGTTTAAATCACATACAGAAATTTTCAGAGTATAAGGTAAAGGAGTGTAGGCTGAATTGAAAGTGATTTTATTAAAACTTCAATAGACAATTATATCGCACCAAAACAAGTTCAAATCACATCAAAGAGAGGCACTGCTCAAGTAAAGGAATGAAAAGTCAAGAACAACTTTGCATAAGAATAAATCAAAACTTGTTTAAAAAGGTTTAAAACAAAACTCCAATAATATACTTGAAATCACAGCCTTATAAGGATGTTCAATAATATTAAGATGCACTAAGAAGAAAACCAACTCATTTCAAGAAAGGAACTCAGCAACTTAAAAGGTTGATTCAAAACTTAAATTTAAATTTTTTTTCCAAAAGAATTCAAAACTTCTTCAAAAGTGGTTGAAAACAAAATTTTGAAAGTATACTTGGAATAACCACCTCGCAAAAATCATTTAAGAAGATTACGATGCGCTTAAAAGGTAATCAACCCATGGAAGAAAGTATCTTTAAATCAAGGGAATTTAAACAAAATCTCACTAGGCTTGGAATATCAAACAAGTTTTCAATTGATCCAAAGGAATACAAAACGCACAAGGCAATACAATTCAATCTATAGAAAATTCTCAAGAAAGAACCTTTGACTAAAGAAAGACAATTAAGAGGGTAAACGGTGCATTAGATAGAAACAAGGTCAAGCTGAGTCGGATGAGTGTGAGATTCACAAAAGAAGGAAAATTAAGACTAACGGTGACGTTCACAAAAGTAAGAGAGTAATTAAATACAGAGTCAAATATGACATCGATAGAAGTGAAAGGCTCAAAAAGGAATTGGTCCGTTCTTGAAAGGGAAGATATGAACCCAACATTTTCGAAAGAGCAAAGAATGCTTAATTAACGTGTTATGCTAAACCAAATTCGAATTAAAAATAGATCAAGTGAAGTTTATTAAATGAAAATCAACTAGAAAGAGACAAAAATCTTCCTTTGAAGAGTATCTGAATACATAATTAAGCAAAAATATTCATAAAAATTGTAATATAGTTGTTAAAAAAAATCAAGTTGCATACATATGTTTTAAAATAAGTATATTTTTATAAACCAGTAAAGGAACTGGTGAGTTATTGGGGGTAAATAGTTTTTTTTTTAGCTTTATATGGAGAAGATCATATTAAATCAAAAACAATTTTAAAAAGGTTTCAAGAATAGTCAAGTAAGAAAAATTAAATCACGTCTTTAAAATAACAAAAACAAAATTCGAAATATAAGCTTAAAGGAATACACTGCATCAAAATAAGTTCAAAGTTGTACGAAATAATACATGGATCAAGAAAAGAGTTCAAACAAAGAAAGACAAACACCCCAAGGACGTTAAGTAGACATATGTGATTAAAATCAAACGAGGCAGCTTATGAACAGAAGAGTAGGATTGAGGAAACATCAATTTACTTCCCAAAAGAAATAACAATTACGGATTCCAAGGTAAACTTATGGGAGAACAAGTCACATGACATACACAGAGTTCAAGACACCGAACCGAGTAACTTCAAGAAATAGTTTCTAACGATCCCCAAAACCCGCGACTCACATTACCTATAACTCACATATTGTCTATGTTAACCCATTGGTGTTTCCATGTACATAATCCACTAGCGTTAAGCCGGCCAAACATAATACCAGGAATTATGCAATGCAAGACTAATGGCGTTAATCAATAGACTGTCATGTGCATAAAGCTCTAATTCTCATTATCTGAACGAGACCTACTACATGACAAACGCTCAGAGTATGCATTTGAAGCATAGTCAGTCCATTCCTCAGGCTCTACAGGAAGGGCCGCTCTGATACCATAATGTAACACCCTCACTACCAGAAAGTCACGCTTCCGGCTGTGCCACTCTGATAGCAAGAAGTATTACGACTACTTTATATACTTAATATTAAAATAGGAGCCTGTGACTCAACACCGTATCGCTGATTTCTTTGAAAACCGGAAATAAAAACTTTATCTTAAAAAAAACAAACACATAGATTCAAATACAAGACTTCTTACATAATATCTTATAATATAATATATATAAAACATACAACCCATATCCCTCTTATAAAATTGTAATAACAAAGACGAGGGAAGAGAATAATCTAATTAATTCAACAACAGATAAACCAAACGCAGTATAACTCCTCTTAATGCTTCTTCTTCCGGTTCCTAAAAAGGTAAAGTTGTAGGGGGTGAGAACCTAACCACACGGTCTCACCACGGAGTTTCAAAGTTGTCATAAGAAGAGATATTTAATAAGAAAACTGTTTTCAATCTCAGTGATTATTATTGCCTTATAAATCTTTTAAAAACCAATAATTAAACGTTCAAAACTTTTTCAAAGAAACAATGTTTAATCTTTCAGAAATCCGAAACCTTTCCTTTCTTAAAAGAAAATCTCAATCAGAAACCAACCACACAATCAACAACACAATCATTAATTCAGCACCAAAGTTCATTTTAAAATAGGAGCCTGTGACTCAACACCGTATCGCTGATTTCTTTGAAAACCGGAAATAAAAACTTTATCTTAAAAAAAACAAACACATAGATTCAAATACAAGACTTCTTACATAATATCTTATAATATAATATATATAAAACATACAACTCCTATCCATCTTACAAAATTGTAATAACAAAGACGAGGGAAGAGAATAATCTAATTAATTCAACAACAGATAAACCAAACGCAGTATAACTCCTCTTAATGCTTCTTCTTCCGGTTCCTAAAAAGGTAAAGTTGTAGGGGGTGAGAACCTAACCACACGGTCTCACCACGGAGTTTCAAAGTTGTCATAAGAAGATATTTAATAAGAAAAATGTTTTCAAGATCAGTGATTATCATTGCCTTATGAATCTCTTTTAAAAACCAATAAGTAAACGTTCAAAACTTTTTCAGAGAAACAATGTTTAATCTTTCAGAAATTCGAAACATTTCCTTTCTTAAAAGAAAATCTCAATCAGAAACCAACCACGCAATCAACAACATAATCATTAATTCAACACCAAAGTTTATTTTCAAATGTAGCACGCCAGGACAAACACAGGCAAGACAGACAAGGAAAACACAAGTAGGTAGCAATTACAGCAAATAGTTCAAGTAGCAATTAAGAACAGTTTAGCAATTAGGCAAACCCAAACAAGTTCAAACCCAAACAAAGCATACAAATGCATATGATGCATGCCTGTCCTATGACTGATGAGGCTCATCTGTCGGTTATCCAGCCAACCCGACAAGTCTGAATTGTCCTTAGACTGTCCCCCGTTGCGCATCCCCATCAGTCTATGCATAGATTTTACATTTATACATCATTCAAATCACTCACTAGGGGCTATCCATATCCCTAAATTTATACGTGCCCGGTCACCCTTACGACGTAGGGTCAACAGAGTATCGAGATCCAACCTAGAACACGTGGTGGCAAGCCACGGTTCTTTACCCAGGGACTCATATCTCAGATAAACATGCAGAAGCCACATACGTTTATTCATAATCATTCATCCATCATCATTTTCGCGTTTCATTAACAATTCATATCAAACCAATCATTATTCAAGCCATAAGTCACTTTATTTCTCAAATCTCTTCAAACTCATAATTCAACTTTCCTCAAAATCAATTCCTTTTCAAATCTTAGTCGCTTAATATAACATTTTACAAAAGTTTCAAGAGACTTTCAATCATCACCTTAAAACGGAACTTTCTTTGAGAAGACACAAGACTTTAGGGAAAAATAACCTGCCTCACTTCTCAAACTCTTTAGAAATCGTCGAAATCATAATTACTCAAATTGAAATCATTTAAAATGGAGACTTAAAACCAAAACTATGGCATGTAGGCCAAAAGTTCCGATCCACTTTCAAAACCAACTTATTTATGCTTCAAAGCCAATTTCATTTCGTTTGTAAATTGCAAACCTTTCCAAAGCTCGGAGTTGTTTAGTCTTGTTAAGTCAAAATTTAAAGAATACTTCAAAAGCAAAATGAACCTAATTAATCAAAGTTCAACTTCTTTTAAAATCCACTAAAACTCTTCCAAAAGTACTTCTTTAATCAAACTTCAAAACATAGGTCCCTTCATATTTAAATCAATCGGGAAACATAAATTTTTATTAAACAGCTTAAACTCGAAACACTAATTACTTAATAAATTAAGAACCAATTCGTAAAACCTCTCAAATCCCAATCCTTTTCTAAATCACATTTTAAAACAGAATCTAATTTTTTTATGAAATTTTGGCAGCATCTCCCCTAAAACTTGGAATTTTCCACCCGTTTCGGGTCCCAACCAAACCCTTATACAACCCCTTCCACGGGTTCAAAACCAAATCGGTTTAAAATCAGACTAATTTTGAAAATTCATATCCTTTTCATAATTCAAGAAATCAAATCCAAACTCAATCCATTTTCAATGAACCAAACTCATTTTCCAAAATTGTAAGAAAATATTTCAACAACTAACTATATAACTAAATCAAACCACAATCAAGTTCATCCAAAAATAGCCCAGCAATACATAAGGCTTATACAACCACTAAAAGTACATTTATCACATTAATATCCATTTATAACAACTCCAAATCATGAAATTAAGTTCTTTGAAAAAAAGCCCCTACCTCGATAAGCAAAAGCATAACCCACACGTGTCAACTGAACTCTTTTTGCTCAGTCGAAATCAACGGCAACTTAGCCCTCAGCCCTAATCTCTTTCACAGCAACTTTAACCACGGCACGTAAGAACCGAACTCAACCTAAAGCATTAACATTGCAAGGACAATAAAAATATATCACAGAATAGTGACTAAAAAATCGGAATAGGGAAAGGCTTACTGAACTTACGAGTATCCGGGAAAACGGAACGGCGGCGACTCCGTTGACGACGCAGCAACTTGATGTCGCATGCATGGGTACTGAACTCAGCATGCAAGAACCACAACTCAGCCCAACATTACCATCATCTCTGTTACTCTAATAGGCTATGACGGAAAACTGATTTCGAAGGTTTCAGAGACGATAAGTCTTACCTAGGTAAAAAGGACTTCAGTGGCGGTTCTTAGCGGCAGCAACGGCGGCGTGGAGCTCCGGCGACACAGCAGTAGCGTGGGCATAATGACGGCGGGGCCAGCAACACTAAAAATATAATCTTAAATAAATATAATAGATCATAAATAATTAATTAATAACTTTTCAAAATTAAGGGTCTTACACAGATTATATTATACACTCATCATATTATGCAAAACAGAAAAAAAATCCAGAAAAGGTTCAGTTCACTAGAAATTAAAAATTGAAAATAAAAAACAGAGATCACATATTAAATCCAGTTTAGTTTCAACTTTGTTATTTACCATTGTAATTGTATTCTCTGCAGTTTGCACCAAACTTGCCACTATTTTTCTTTTGTCACATTGCATTCAATCTTTAGAGCAAATAACTACACACTAATTCACTAATAAGCACACCACAAAATAGCATAATTATACTCACTAATCCACATCTGCACTCAACAACCTTGGAATGTCATTTTACTAACTTCTAAAACACGACATGCAAATATAAGACTTAGAATAAAATTGAGGCACTATCATAACTATAACTATGCCATTTGAGCATTCTATATAGATAGCAGGATTTCAACAATTAGGAATTCAGCATAGTTGTATGTATCTCAAACAACACACATATCACACATCACACAAGAACACATAAAGGATCAAACCTAATTAATATATTTCCTCTTGGATAAACAAAACGTAGCTGATAACTAGAAGTGAAAAGAATTCAACTTAGAAATGTGCATTAAGGGGTTCATTAATCAAAAGAATTCTGGATATTATAAGCAATCATCAATTTTTTAAAAAAAAGAAGCGAATTAACAAGATAAAATAAATAACACAAACCGTTGGCCTTTGCTTTGATTACTCCTGTGTCAACTTCTTTGCAAGTTTTTCTTTATCCCAATAAGCAATCCATGGTGGTGGAGGTCCCATATAATTTTCCTTATCTCCGAATGTGTCTTTGTGGTAATAGATAATCTACAAGCAAAATAATAAATGTAATGATTATCATCAAAAAAGAAATCAAAAAAGGAAAAAAGGATAAGTACATTAGACTGATTACCATCAAAATATAAAGACAACCATCAATACTTAATGTATTTTTTTCTTTGAATTTTTGAACCCCTTTCATAAGCTCATCATGCATAAATCTTGCCCAATTGTATCTTGTGATATTCTCTACATCAACAATGGCACGTAAGTGCTTTGGGGATGTCACAACACTACTTGTTGGTGCCAAAAATGAGCTAATAATGAACATTGTAAATGCTCTCCTAAAATAATCTCTCCCTTTGGATGTTGAAACATTACATTCTCTTAAATGTAATACTTCTTGTAACCATGGGTTTGTCACAGACTTGAATGGGGCAACTAATCTTTTTTGCTCTGAAGTCCAATCTTCTTCTTCTGGAAAAATTTTACCAATTGAAGGTAATCCTATAGCTAACCCAATTTTGTCTGTTGTCACATCGATATCCCCTAGCACTAATTCCAGTTTGCTTGTTGTTGTGTTATATGATTTAGCAAGTGCGAGGAATAACCGCCTATCAATTTTCCAATCTTGAATAGCCTTCATGGATGAGAATCCCATTTTATCAACTTCAAGTTTTTGCTCTTTTGTAAGAGAATTTATCGTTGTGAAAACCGAAACGGGAGAACAACGACATTCTATCACTTTCTGCAAACATAAAGTAAAAAATCTTATTAAACTGGGTGCAAACTATGCTAAGTGATATGTGGAAAATTTTATTAAACTGGGTGCAAACTGTGCAAGTAAGGTGTGCAAAACTTGACTAAAGTGAGTGCAAATTGTAAAATTGATGTGTGCAAAATCCAATTAAAGTGGGTGCAAACTGTCCGAAAAATGTGTGCAAAAACAATTATATTTAGTGCAAACTATGCTGAATAAGGTGTGCAAATTCTCATTAAAGTGGGTGCAAACTATCTGATTCATGTGTGCAAAATTTCATTCAGATGGGTGCAAAGTGTCCTGAGTAAAGTGTGCAAAATCCCCTTTTAAATTGGTTCATACCCGAGATTCTAGTTCTTCAAGAGTTTTCTGCTGCATTTTCCTTCTAGTTCCTGTTTCAGATTTCTTTGTAGTTGTACTTCTTCGCGGCATCTTAATATCTGGATCTTTTTCCATTTTCAAATAATCACTGCATATTATTAAGAAACATACTATTAACAAAGCTAGTAATCAATTATGCAGTAGCCATTATCAAAGCTCTACCACAATAAAGCTGTACTAACAAATAAGATAATAACTTAATGAATTTTTTCAAAGATTTATAAATTAAAAGTTCCAGCAATATTACTATTATGATTCATCTGCATTCAATGTCATATGTTTAACCTTTGACACTCCAGAACATTCTAGAAGCTTAAGTGTTCAGGCTAAAGAAAAAGTATCACCCTAGAAAAGTAATAATAAAGGTAGAAGAAGAGAAGAGTTATTATAGAGTTGCTGCGGTAATTTTTCAAACAGGTGGTGGGCAATCTACTCATGAAAATGGTGTTGCTGCGTCTTATCATGTTAAACTTCAGCTTCAATTTCCAAAGCTCTACCACAACAAACATCTACTAACAACTGAGATAATAACTTAATGATGAATCAAAATCAAAATCAAAATCAAAAGAAATTTTATTATAGAGTACTTAAAGATTTTTCATGAATAGACAGGAAACATTGAGTAATATTTTTGGGTGTTATTATGAATTTCTCGTTGCATGTTTTGAATGGATACAGAATGATGGACAGCAAGAAGGTAAGAGTTGAAGAAAGCAATAAATGAACAAAAATCAAAACTCATTAACCTTCACATTAATCTTGAAGAAGCATCACGCATTACTAGAAACGAAGGAGAATGGATAAAGAGCTGAGAGATGCTGTTGCAGAGAGTAACGCCGCTGCTATTGGAGATGCTACTTGAGATGAACAGCGAGCTCAAGAATGATGATTCCTGTTGAGCGTGCTCCAGCGTTGAGAGCAACAAAGATGGCACGCAAGAGTGTAGAGGAGAGACTGTAAAATTTTGGGGGAGAAGAAAAGAGCGTGGTAAAGGAGCATGAGTACACGCTCTCTTTATGGGTTTGGGCTTTATTTTGTTTGAGGTATAAAATTACTATTGCCCAAAAGTTAGAAAACTGCTGGCCCCTAGCGGTGCTCAATCAGAATTTATGTTTGGCTTTTAAAATAA
>NC_029787.2:93970525-93972769 GCF_000816755.2 Arachis ipaensis | reverse complement strand
TAATACTTTTCTTATCTGAAGTAACTATTGATTGAGAAGAAAAAATTTACTTTTATTTAAAAAATTAAACATCAGTCCAGCAATGATCTAATTGACTAATTTGAAGAGGAATAGTCACAAAAAAAAATTTGAAGAGGAAAATTATCACCACTGTTTTTTTTCTATGGATACTAAATTAAATTTAACCCAATACTTGCAGATACACATGAAATTGAACAACATATCTTTTTAAACAAATTTTTACCAAAAATAATTTTGAATTTAATTTCAGTCTCCAAAAAACAATATCGTAATAGAGTCAAATATATTCATTCGGATATAATCATTATCATTTTTTCATTACCGAACACGACAAACATGGTCATAAGAATAGAATCAGTGATCGAACTTAATAGGTTACTAATTCACTGTTTTCTTCGTTCAATCTCAATATATTAACACCAATCTTCATTAAAAAAGTTAACAAAATTTTTTGACAATATTTAAAGAATAAAATAAATTCCTTTTTTAGAGAGATCGCTACATCCTTACATGATTTTGTAATTTGTTTTTTTCTTCTGACCACGTTATTTGGGAGTGTATTATACTGGAATTCTTATTTGCACACCTTCATATAAAATCGATAAAGTGTATCTCATGTAGTAATGAGACGAAAAAATGAGAGGAAAAAATAAATATTTTCTTTACCTCATATAATTTTGTTGAAACGTAGAATGCCACTTTATTAAGTAGATGAATTATATTATTATTATTATTATTATTATTATTATTATTATAACATTTTTTCAAGTTGATTTAATTGCTTCTTTCTATAAAGTACGAGTTAATTTTAATATTAAAAGAGTATTAAAAGAACATCCTGATGGAATTATTATATTTTTTTCGATACACCTATTTTTATTGTTAACATTTTTTAAGAAAATGAAATTCTTAAGATATAAGAGGAATCCTAATAATTTGGGTTTATGTTACAAAACCAGAATCCTTTCTTGTATGAAAGGAGTGGTGGAAAAATGGGTGTGATATCCATAAGAACCTCGTCAAACATGTTGTGGTTATATTTATTTGTTACTGATAACAAAAATACTCAAACGATTTGAGGATGTAAAATAGACAAAAATTAACTATTATGGGTGAGACAGTTACGAGAGTGAATCAATTTGTTATGCTTTTGTATATGTTATATATAAAATTGAAGGAGAGTACATAGTACGTTTTTACCTTACGCGTCATGCTAAAATAATCAATTTGATAGACCATAACAAGTTATATATAAAATTAAAGGAACCTTTCTAAATGTGTAATAGATCAAGGCTCCAAAATTGGGATTGAGATCGTTAAATAGAGTTTGTCAAGGATTGAGGGAATGTAACCCTTAATGTACTAAACAAATCCTATCGTGACGACTCTCAATACCTTATTAAATATGGGAATGCGTGAGCTTTTAGACCTCACTCCTTATTCGGACATGAAGTAAACGCATTGGCTAACAAGTCTCTGCCTTAGTTCATACATGTTTCGGTACAATTTTTCCAATGCCACCCAATTCCATTGCATAAAATGAGATGAGATCCATGACGTAAGAAAGAACTTGTGCACCACACACTTTCAGTCGTGGTCTAGTCACGGCACTGTCGTGATCACTTGTGGATGCCTTAGACGAGGTGTTAATCTTGTATGGTTGAGAAAATCGTGCACGGTGTGCATATTTGGGGAAGCTAAAAGTTTGAATTGAGAAGGCAAGACCATGACCATGAGGGTGCATTCCTATATATGGTTGTGCATGGGAGGTGAAATGGGGACCACAAAAAAAGGTGACAAGTAGGTTGTGCTGAGGTTAATTTCATTATTTCTCCCTTAGTGTAAGATAAGGAAGTGAATTTATGCATGATAACAACTAATTTTTATGTTCATTTTATATTAAATTTTAGGAAGTGGTAGTTATCCTTTGAAATAAAGCCTTTGCAGTTTTTTATATAATATTCTGATGAGACCATTCCACTTCTTTTCGTTGAAAGATACTAAAATGATACTATCATCTTTTCCATAAGCAAAATGCATATTTTTTTTCTATTCTAACTTTCAAAAAACCTCCTCTGTAAGTCATTTTAATTTTTTTTGTATTAACTAACGTTAATTTTAACTATTTTTCAAGAAAAAAAGTAAATTATTTTTTACAAAATTAGCCTTTAGCGAAAATTTTAATTTTTTTTTTATTAAATTTTGCTTACTGACATAGCCTCT
>NC_029787.2:93947384-93970466 GCF_000816755.2 Arachis ipaensis | reverse complement strand
TAGCCTTTAATAATTTTTTTATTAATTAAATTGTATTTTTATCAAAATATTGTCAAAAAAGTTTAAGGAATTAAATTAGTTTTTTCTAAGATACCTTTCAAAAAATTTTTAATTATTAAATTGTCTTTTTACCAAATTTTTTGTTAACAATTATAGTTATATGTTTTTAAATTAATTTTTCGATATCAATACATATTATATTATGTTAACATTAGATAAAAAAATCTTCATGAAATTTTTTTTTGATTTGATTATATATAATACTTGTTATGCATATTAACAGTGATATTATTTTTTTTTGTTTAACGTTAAAATAATATATATTGATAATTTATTAAAGGATATTTTGGGAAGCAAAATTTAATGACAAAAAATATTTTTTTTTACCAAAAGGGTATTTTTATAAAAGAATAATTTATTTTTTCTTGAAAAATAGATAAAGTTAATATTAATAATTACAAAAATTTAACAATGATTAAAGATGAGGTTTTTTGAAAGTTATAAGAGAGAGGAACGTATATTTTACAAATAGGTAAGAAGGGAGTGTCATTCTAGCATCTCTCAAAAGAGGAGAATAAATTTTCTTTATTATGAAACGTTTATTCTCATTGGACCATTTTTTCTGTTTAACAGTAGCTTATTAGTAATCAGAATTAATCCTACATTTTATCATGTAAGATTTTTTTAATGTTGTTTAGAAAATCTTAAATACTTGTCTTATCTTTGCCGTGTCTTTCATCTCTCCTTGTGCCATATTATATAGTTTATGATATATAGTTTGTTTCGGCTGTATTATGTTTAAAATATTGAAAAATGTAGTATACATATGATATGAATGGTACATATGTTGTGGTGACAATTTTAATTTCTGTTATCACTATAAAAGATTTAAACAACCAAGCTGAAGGTAATTATCATAGTTATTAGAGCAAGTCACATTATTAAAATGTTATATTCTACTAGAGCAAGTATTTTGTTTCACTTTACAATTGCCTGCCACTAATTGAGAAAAAAGAAAAATCAAAATATTAAATTTGAGTTGGAACATAAAAATAAAAAAAACCAAATTAAATTGAAAATTTTACAAATATAAATTAAACACGGACGAACAATGTTTGAACTCTCAATATCACAAATATTTTATATACACAAGACTAACGAAATTCATAAAACAAATCTATAGTCATGTCCTATCATAAGTTTATAAAAGAAGTTGTTATTCCATACTATAAAGCCACTTCTCTTACGTACTAGAAGAATGAAAATACAACCGTAAGGTTCCATTCACATGTAAGGTTAGGCGTTCCAGTTCTCAAGAATTACACAACGAAAGTTGCAAGCACCCCCGTTGCCTGAAGCCCCCCGTCACTGAAGCCCTCCTAATTGTCGAAACAGGTGCGGCCAAACATGCGGGTAGGAAAGACACATGCATCGGTCACGTTTAGGAAGACACCCCACTTATTTCAGCATTGGACTATGCCAAAATAGTGGTGGACATCAGCCAAAGATCACTTGTGTCTACCGTTGACCGCTACCTCTTCAACTTACTGGAAAGGATACTCACACCATTATCCTTCAAGTTCTGGATGTCAACATAATGTCTACATCCTATGAAATCCCAATTTCACTCATTCCCATGTGTGCGGTAAACCATCAAGAGCCGCGTAGTTTGTTATGTTGGCAGAACAAGCTAGAGGTATGAAAGTATAACATGATCCGAAAGTAGGCATTATTCACATCTCCCATGTATGCAAGCATGAGTTACATATTTATGTGTTTGAGGTGTAGACAGAGATCTCATTCTAATGGTATTTATATAACCCAAGTTGCTTTTGTGAGTTTGTCGTTTAGCAACATTTTCAAAAATTCATAATATCTTACATTTCAATATTATAGTCAAAATCACATGCAAGTATCCTATTATTTATTTTTAATTAAAACACATACATATTCATCGTATAGTAGTTATCAACAATTTTTCCATTCATAGTAACAATGGAATTTTTTAAGATAATAAGTTAATATAATTATGTACCATAAATCGATAATAATGATTTATGGAATATAAAGTCTAATATTAAAAATAGTTGTCTGTATTTAACTGTATCATTTATCATCAACCATTTCAAAAGTTAAATCAGTGTTAATATACGACTAATCAGTTAAATTTGTTATTGATAATCTCAATTGAATTAAAATATAACGGTTAAATATAATTAATATCAACATTATATTTATTATGATGCCAATTTTTAATTACAAATATTTAGAGTACAGAAGATTTAACAAAAATATGTTCAATAACACTCTTGTGATTATTACTCCATTTTATATTTTGTAGATCAAATGAGTGGTTAAAAATATTAGGTCTAAATACGTTTAGCTTTGACACAACTATTAATTATTACTAGGTATACATTCCAATATATTATGATTAACAAAGTTCATTTATAATTCTATGTTATATATTATATGTTTTGTATTTTTATTCTCAGTTTCTTTTTCTTAACTCTTGTTTAGTTATTTTCAAACATAAATTTTGAATTTTATAATTAAAATTCAAAATTACACTATACAGTATTATCTTAGATAAACATTCACACTAGCAAATATGAATAAATTTATCTGTTTAAAATTGAATGTACTAAAATTTAAACTTTATTATCTATTATATAAAGATAGTAGAAAAACAAACAAATCAATATATTAAGAAAGATATCAATTTCACAAGGCTTTTTTATTGTAGTTATTGTATAATTGCTCATGCTTTTATCTTTGTTAAGTAATTATGATGAATTACATCCAAAAGATCAAATTGATGTGAATGTACAATATTTTTAATAAATGAGCTTTATAAGTTTAACATCAATTTAAAAGTTATTCACTGAATTCCTAAGAAATATAATATTTTTTATTTATGTTACAAAGTATAATTAATTGAACTTGTCCCGATCCAATCTTCTTATAGTTAAATTAACGAATAATACCCCAAAGCTGATTCATAAAAAAAATATGTTGAATGCTTTAGTTCTCGACAAATTTTAATAACAAAATTGAATTAGTCTTCAAACTTTTATTTCCTTAATTAAATCAGTCTTCATAACAAAGTATTTATCTATATTCACTTGAGTTACTGGTATAAGAATAAAAAAAACTTTATAACGATTATTATGTTTTGTTTTTAAAGGTATAATGATGTATTTTTTTTTCAACATGGCTTTAATTGGTATAAAAATCTTAACAAAAGATTACTCATAATCTATTTAAAATTGTATTCTAGTAAATTTAAATATTTTTAAAGAGATTGTATTCTATAAATTTTAATGTTACATACTCTTAGTAAAATTTTTTAATTTGATATAACTATAGACATTGCAAAAATATATTCAAAGATTAAAAAGACCAAACATAAACCCAACTATAGTTGTGGTTATATTCAACTGTGGCAAACCTTTGTGTATTACTCCTATAATTAGACATCGCAGAATTATAAGCCCACCTTCTCCATAAGCAAATAATTTGGCGCTAAGGTCTAATTTTTTCCCACCCTAACTGAGTAACGGGTGGGAATCAGAAATTTGATTGAGGAAGGGTAGATGGGACACATGAGAAGACATGCATCAGGAAGCATGATTTTTGGTAATTTCTAAAACTGCCCTCAACTTTATCTTGTGCCACCCTTTTCTATCCCTCAGACAACTTAGTAAAGGTTATTTGAAGGAAAAGAAAGATAAGTCCTCAACTGGGTTGCCTCTTACTCAGACTTTCTCATGAACTCCCATCCATTCACCTCTAGTCTTTTCTTTCTGTGTGAGAATGGGGTTCAACGAAGATCTCAGGGTGAAGATTTGCATTGATTTTCAATCCCATGACCCATACAAGGCTAGGTTGAAGGATTATTTGCACTTGAGAATCTCTGCAACCATGGCATGCGTGAATATACAAAGAAGAAAAGGACATTGGACATAAAGCTGGAGGCCACATTGATGCGCACTATTTCTCGAGATCTTTTCATGCATTGTGAATCATGTGAGTGTACCTGACTTGTCTTTTCTACTTTGTATGCATCGGTACTTTATTCTGGTTTACTATCATCCATGTGAGTGCCTATTTATAGCTATGAGAATTGGATGAATAGCGATGACAGGGCCGTTAATGTTGTGGTGTCTCTACGTAACGACACCCCTTTGCGTTGCAAAAATAATGTCTATAGATGGTCTCCGTCTCAGTGTTAGTGATTCGCCGACGTAAACCCTAACAGAGGCAGGGTGTTGCAGAGCACACTGCATAGTTCACGACAGGGTTTGGTCCTTCCTACCCGTTACCAACAAAACTACGTTGGGCCTACAAAAATGGGCCACAAAGTAACAACAACCCAAACGAGACATCTCATCAGACGCCCCAAATGTATCATCACCAAAAAGTAACAACATAAAATGAGTGTTGGCCCGATATCTGTTAATTTTGTTTCAGCCCAATATTTTTTTTTTCTTTTGGGCTAAGTCAAATAACTAAATCCAAATCCAGACCGTCATCAAACTCGGCCATACCCCAAACTCGCTTCTATACTGGAGTTCTTGTCGTAGGCCTTCGTTGCTCTTCATCGCCAAAATCCATGGCTACCTCCACTGGCTCTTCGTTGCTAAATCTGGCTGTTCCTAAACTATGAAACAATACCTGTGATAAGTCGTGGCCCTAAACAACCCAATATAACGACTTGGGTCAGGGTAAGCTCTGAAGGCCCAAATTCACCTCCATATCAAGCAAAAGCCCCAATCTCGGTAGAACCAACTACCCTAATCGTGACTTTGGTTTTTCTTCTCCGAGGATCTCATCAATCTCTCAAAGCTAACATCTTACTCGCCACCGGCGTCTCTCCTCACACGTCTCAAGGCACCGTCGTTACCTTTCCCCTTTTTCTTCTCTTTGAAGCTCCACCATCATCTTGTCCTTGTCCTCCCAAAGTTGTGACTTCCCCTCCTTAGTGTCCCGCCTTCACATCTTCGTCCCATCTTTCACTTGGTACCAAAACTCAGGTTTTTATTTGTTGGACCCATTTTTTTCCTAACGAATTAGGTTGCCATGGTGCTGATATATTTTCTCTGCATGCGGTTCAAAATGAATTTTAGTGTAACTCTTCGCTGATCAGCTTAGTTGCTATTCTTGAAAAAAGATTTTAAGATACTAAAATTTAAGATTCATTGTTTATATTATGTAACATATTTTATGTTCAAGTTAAATGTAGTAATTTTTTATTTTTTCGGTCATCATAAATTTATAACCATGGGAATAAATTATTACAACAAGGAGGCTATAATTCAGAAAAAAACAACTAAAAATATGATAACTTTTTTTCTGGATATTAATACCAGATATTATATTGTGCAACATTTTTTAATAGTAGTGGCTTATGTTGATGACCTCTTATCTATATATAACAGTTGGAAAAAAAATTATTTGAATGAAAGTTTTCTAAAATGATAAAATTTATAAAAAAAATCTAACTTCTTCTGCTTGTATTAATTTTTATTGCATAGTTAGATTTTATTTACTTCATTGTGATTTTAGATTTTAAGCTTATCTTTCTTATTGCAATGGAAGTCTACAACTTTGAGTTAGAGTTATGTATAAATTACTTGGATTTACAAATTCTCGCTTTATCAATAAGTGCAACCAGGATCACTCAGACTTAGCCAGCATAGTTACCCGTAACTCAAATATATGTTTATGATGATTATAATTGATGCTTCAATTGTAGCCTTAGTGCAATAAGTATGGTATCATGTCAATATGCCCAAGGAAAGGCTCTTTTCACGGCTAATGGTGACAAATCTTCATAAGGAATTTAATAAAAACTACATAATTAAGTTTAAGACTTCTTACTACATTTTGTAGTGTAATTTAAACACATATGGCTATTTCAATTGCAATCAATGTTCGATTTGAATACATACTTTGGCTACTCATGCATAGCAAGTAGATTTTATTCCTTAATTTGTACTCCAATGTCATCGACCTTGCAGGAAGTCAATGAGGACTCATTTTTCGGGCACAAAGAACATTAGCAACAAAAATTGTAGTGGTGTGAAGCGAGCAACCCCAGTTGAATCCTCTGGAAAGGCGATATCGTCATGCGCAAGATAGGAGACATCCCTTGCAAACAGTGGTAAGTGAACACTTTTTAAGACTTTTTAACAATAGTAACAGGTCAGTTGCCCCATGGGACCCTTTGTGCACCCATTTGGAATTGGATATGACATGATGATTTAAAAAAAAAAATTTCAAATTGTTCATTTTTTAGGCAATGATTTGTTGTCTAATCAAATGTTACTACAACCTTGTAGAGTACCAATACCCTTATGTTGTGGTGGGTGAAAAATTTCCATGCTTCCCATAAACTAATATCATTTGTTTTTCATTATTAAAATATTTAAAAACAAAGAATAAGTCATTGAGTACATTAAGAGCACCAATACCCAAATAAAGATGAGGGCTAGAAATAATTGACCTAAAAAGTTTAGCAAAATGTCAAAGAATGTTAACCATTCCATCTTGAAATAAATTGTCTTAGGTTTATCTACTCGTGAACACTGCTTATACACATGCAAATTTCAAGTTTGAAGCCCATGTTACCTATCTTGGATTAGTTTATTTCTCTGTATGCAATCGGATTATCTGTATTTTCTATTTGGTTTGGACCTCTTTTTTAATATTTTCTTTTTTAATTAATTTTAACCTCTATAATAATACAAAAGTACTCTAATATTATTTGTAATAACGTCGTTTATTCTCTGATTATATTTAGTTGTTTTTTTCCTTATTTTTGTCATAATTTTTGTCCATGTTATTATATCAAAATACCTTAATAAATTTTAAATCCATATAACAAAATAAATAGTGCAATTAATTACTTTTAATTCGTGTGATACTTTATACTAAAGTCAAGCATAAAAATATAATTTGTTGTTACATAGATACTTAACAAAGTAAATTAATTAACATAATATTTAAAAATAGCTAATTCTATATTTTGTTACATTTGAAACAGTAAAAAAATTATAAACACGGAGATAATTCTTGTATTTGACAAGGACATGTTAATTTTTTGAAATAAATAACTAATTTTGATTATTTCTAATATCAAATACATGACACTACAGTTGAATATACAAAATTTTAATTTCCGGCCACTCTACTATTTGATTCTCGGATCTGTTGCTGTGACTCTGAGGCTATATGCTTTACTCAAGTAGTCCATTGTATGCTTCAAGTCAGCAGCGACTGCTAGCGAGTGGGATGATGCGTATGTTGCCAGCAGCCGGTCTTCCATTGTGGCTCGTAGCCAGGTAAGACGTAACCCAACTTTTTGACATAATAAGCATTCGGTTCTTACACAACATGATGTGTCATGCTCATACGACTTTTCAACCTCTTCAAATGTTTATGCACTTTGATTCGTGGCTGCAGGAGTATAGCCGTATCACCAGGAGTGTAGTCACAACCGTCTCGAGTTTGCAGTCCGACGTAAAATACCTGACTGACGCTTTTGAATGGCAGAATAAAATGCTCGCAGATCTACGATGAACTATCGTTAGCCTTGTCTGCCAAAATAATCAAGGTTCTAGTTCGAAGGGTATCACGAATGTGTCTTCCGGCTGTGTGTGCAGTGGAAAGAAAAGGCTCAAAGAGCAGCATTCAGACAAATATAAGGGTAAGAAACGGGTCACAGCGACCCCCACATGTAGCATGGATGGTGTAGACGACCCTACATACATACCACCGATGAAGACAGAGTTCAGCATGGATCACATGCCGTTCAGGAGCACAAGGGCAAAGAAGAAAACAAGGCAGCTGAGACGAGGTCAAAAGACACAAGACAGAAAAAAAAACCAGAACTGGTAACGTATTTGAAGTTGAATACTTTAAAGCTTTTATTGCAAATTTTCTTTTGTTGGAAATATTTTTCTGCCAATCACTATTCAATCTCTTCTTTCATTTAAGAGGTTATGTTGGTTGGGGAATTCTTTGGTACTTACAACTGAGAAAAGCTACTATGCTGACTATATGTGTCAAGAGAAGAAGAGTGGTATAGGATTTTGTGTGCTTGTCTCTACTTCACACTGTCACTGTTACACATAGAGTCGCCGTCACACATGTAGTTTTTGAATTAAATTACAGCTTAACATTTTGATTAAATTTTAAGAAGCTGGAGTTTATTTTTGGTAGTGGACTAAATCTTTTTAATTTTTAGACAACTAGACTCATAATAGTTAATATTTTTTGGACCAAAACTTGGCTGAAATGATTTATAATAAATATATATCATCTCTTGAAACCTATATATAAATGTTCTTTCAGAACCAAAGGAGGGCAATGATATCAAAATTTTTCTAATATGTCTAATCTCTTCCGTTCACTCTCTAGACATCTCTCCATTAGGGGATCTTCTCCATCTTCTTCCTCCACCTCTTTACCTCATTCTTCTTCCAATCCTCTTACTGAGAAAGTAACTCGGCCTGAGGAACTTTCTCCCAAACACAATATCTTCGAAGAAGAAGTTTGCTTCGAAGATATTAATCAAGCAATAGACAATTGGGAAATACCCAAAATCCCTCAAGATGAGTTATATGTCCCTGATGCCAACAAAAGAAAATCGGATTACATTATCAAAACCTCTGAAAACAATATTCCTCTAGGACCAAACTCCGGCGAGGAATTCCATCTTTTAACTAAGCAATCTGTCAGAGAACATGCTCGTCACTACAAATATCTTCACATAGGGTATGTCCAGGTAGCTGTCAAACCTCTCATCAGAGAAGGCCTTAATGCTTCCATCCTTATGTGTCTTAGAGATATTAAGCACAATGATTTCCAAGATTCTTTAATCGGAACAGTAGAAACAAGCCTAGAACACGGTCTAATTTACTTTAACTGTTTCCCAAACAAAATGGTCAGTTTGTTAGATGTCAACATCCTTGACTCCCTTTTTCTAAACATCCGAATTCATGGTCTTAACATGAAGGAAGGATCTATCCCAGCCGCTTTAATCTATAGGATTCAATACAAGGTCATGAACACTTGTAATTCCAGAGTCCTTCCTAAATCCAGTGATCGTGAAACTACTTTGTTTGTCACAGACATGACAAAGGCCAACGTCACGGTCCCAAGGCTCATAAAGTGGGATGAAATTGACCTTCCTCAGTCATGGTCAATTGATCGAGCCATTCCAACGCAACCTAGACAAGCACCTCTCTTACGAGAGATAAAACAGGATGAATCAGGAAGAGTAGAGATTTTCTTTGATAGACGAAACTCTTTTTCTTCTAGATCTGAAGCAGGAACATCTAATGATTTTGCTTCAGCAAGAAAATCTTTTTCTGTGACTTCACAATCTCTGTTTTTAAGTAAAATTTCCAAATCTGTAAATTTTGGAATTAATATTTCTGGGGTACAAAATAATTCAAATATTTCTCAACCGTTTTATCAAACTGATGATGATGTTGATTTACAATCTATTCAATCTCCAACATATTCTTCTATGAATGATGATACTTTTGAGTAGCACAGAATTTGTTATAAATAAAGAAGCCCTACGTAAAAATCTTTACTCTAAGGAGTATGATCTCTATAGAGAATGGTATTTACGTACATATACAACTTCCTAAATCTCATCATTTAAAGAAAAATATTACAGTTTTCTCAATGATGTCAGAATTCATATTCCTTTCTTTGAATGGTTTCATACTTATTCCATAAAAAATAATATCAATTATCCTTTTAAAGATAAAAAACTTTCGTCATCAGCAAATGTTATTTCAACTTGGAAAGTTAAAGATGAAAATTTAATCAGATATAAGTTTTCTCCAAAGGGATCTTTTGTTATTTCAAATATGGAAGGACATAACCCAGTTATGGCCTCTCCATTTAAAAAAAAAACATAGATGAAGCTGTCACCCCAAAAGATATTAAAAATCTCATTGAGCAATCAAATTACACCAATAGGTTTTTACAATGTCTAGGTGACAACCTTTCATCTTCAGGATCTCCTTTGTCTTTAAAAAATGTCTCTGAAGCCTCTACTTCCAAACCTATTGAAAAACCCCTTTATAAACCTTTCAAAATGAGTAGCAAGGCTAAATAGAGTCTTAAAACTTCTATTCTATAACAAGAATCTAGTGATTCTGAAGTCATGCAAAAGATCGACCAACTTTTAAATTGACTTAGTACTATCCCTGAAACTCTTACAAACTCCGGTGAATCCACATCTCGTATACAAACTCGCTCATCCAAGGCCATTAATACCCTTGGCCAGGATTCTAATGAGTCTTCTTCTGACCAAAGTGATGATTCTGACAAATCAACTCTCAAAGTTAGCCCAATTATGACCAATTCTATGACTAAGTGGAAAGGTTTAACCAAACCCTCTGTGCTTAATCGTATGTCTACCCCTGATCTAGCTCTCGAATAAAGGAAACTAGGTTTTGTCAGCTTCAATGCCAATAATGTCTATGAATGAAATATAGATGGCAAAACCGAATACAACATCATGAGTATGCTTCAGCATATGACCATGGTAGGCATAGCCTATTAAGCTGCCCATGAAACCTCTGAGGAAGCAATAGCCAATGTTATTGTTTCTGTATTCTCTGGTCAACTCAAAGGTTGGTGGGATAACTACCTTTCTGATGACCAAAAACAATCAATCTTTTCTGTTATAAAGGTTAATGATCAAAACGAACCCATCCTTGGAGATGATGGGGAACCCATCCCTGATGCTGTTAACACCTTAATATTTACTTTAGCAAGCCATTTCATAGGGGATCCATCTCTTTGGAAAGATCGTTCTGCTGAATTACTTTCCAATCTCAGATGCAAAACTTTGTCTGACTTTAGATGGTACAAGGACACCTTTCTTACTAGGGTATATACCAGAGAAGACAGTCAACAACCCTTCTGGAAGGAAAAATTCCTAGCCGGACTTCCCAAACTGGGAGATAAAGTAAGGGATAAAATTCGTAGCTTAAATCCAGATGGGATAATTTGCTATGATGCATTAAGTTATGGTCAAATTATCTCTTTCATCCAAAAAGTTGCTCTAAAGATCTGTCAAGATGATAAGATCCAACGGCAACTTGCTCGTGAGAAAAAATAAAATCATATCGATTTGGGAACTTTCTGTGAACAATTTGGTCTTCTTGCTTGTCATCCAATCAAAAAGTTTTTAATCCTCATCCTGAAAAGAATTTCAGAAGATCAAGGAAAAGTTTTCAAAAACCCAAAAATGAAAAAAGTTTCCAAAAGAATTTCCAAAAGTATCCCCAGAAAACCCCCATTATTTGCTATACATGTAAAAAACCAGGACATGTCAGCAAATACTGTAGGTTAAAAGGAAAGATTAATAGTCTGAACCTTGATCCTCAGATTGAGGAACAGATTAATAATCTTTTAATTGAAAGTTCAAATGACGATTCTGGACCGGAGTCATCGGATGATATCAATAATATCCAAGTTGATGATATTGGATCATCCTCAGATTCTGATGTCAAGGAAGTTAATGTTTTATCCAAAGATCAAGATCTCTTATTCGAAGCTATAGAGGCTATTAGCGATCCTGAACAAAAGAAATACTTTCTTTCTAAATTAAAAAAAAAACTTTACAAAAGAAAAGAAGCCCAAAAATCTTATCCTTAGCAATAAATATGATGTCAAACCCATTTTGAAAAAATTAGAAAAACTAGTTATTCGTCCTATAACCATTCAGGATCTCTAGTCTGAGGTTAACAACCTTAAGAAGGAAATCCAAGAAATCAAAAGAAATCAAGACAATCATCAACTTATTCTCTTGCAATTAATGCAAGGTGAAGAATCTGATGATGGAGAACTTGACTCTCTTGAAAAATAACCTGAGTTTTCTGACAAACAGGAAAATGAAAGCTCTAACGACAATAATGGAAAATAAATCTTGAGATTAATAAATATATTCTCTTTTATGAAATGTCGTGTTAATATCCAAATTGTCGTTAAAGATTTTGTTCTCGAAACCATCGCACTCTTTGACACAGGTGCAGATTCAAATTGTATTAAAGAAGGTCTGGTCCCCACAAAGTATTTTGAAAAAACTACTGAACGTCTTAGCCCGATAACGGGTGAAAGACTAAAAATCAATTTCAAATTAACCAATACTTTTGTTGAAAAGGGTAATCTTAGGATTTCAACTAATTTTATCATAGCAAAAGATATAAAAAATGATGTAGTCTTGGGAACACCTTTTATAATCTTTTTGTTTCCATACCTAGCAGATTTTCCTGGAATTACCTCTTATGTGGGTGGACAGGAAACTTTCTTTGAATTTCTAGACTCACCAACCCAGAAAGCTTTAAACCAAATTGAATCCAAAACCAAACAGATTTATTTTTTGAAAGAAGAAATCTCCTTCAAAACCCTTGAATCCCAACTTTCCCAACCAAGGGTTCAAGAAAAAATCAAAAGTCTTTTAAACTAAATTGAAAAGTCTATCTGTTCAGATCTGCCTCATGCCTTCTGAAAAAGGAAAGAACACATTGTTGATCTTTCTTATGAAAAAGATTTCAAAGAATCACAAATCCCTACAAAAGCTCACCCCATTCAAATGAATGAGCAGCTTTTGCAGCATTGTCAAAAGGAGATTAAAGATCTTTTGGACAAAGGATTAATTCGTCCAAGTAAAAGTCCTTGGTCTTGCTCAGCTTTTTATGTCAACAAGCAAGCTGAGATAGAACAAGAAAATCCCAGGCTTGTCATCAATTACAAACCTTTAAATCAAGCTTTACAATGGATTCGTTATCCTATCCCAAAAAAAAGGATTTGCTCAATAGGCTAAACTCAGTAAATATCTTTTCAAAATTTGATATGAAATCTAGTTTTTGGCAAATCCAAATCAAAGAATCTGACAGATATAAAACTGCATTTACAGTTCCATTCAGTCAATATGAATGAAATATAATGCCTTTTGGTCTGAAAAATGCTCCTTTTGAATTTCAAAAAATCATGAACGACATTTTCAACCCATATTCAAACTTTGCAATCGTTTATATAGATGATGTCTTAATATTTTCTCAAACTTTAGAAGAACACTTCAAACATGTTAAAACTTTTGTGTACATCATCCAAAAAAACAGACTTGCTGTTTCCAAATAAAAAATTGTCCTTTTTCAAACAAAAATCTGTTTTCTTAGTCATATGATTTCCCAAGAAACAATAACCCCAATTGAACGATCAATTTTGTTTGCAGAAAAGTTTCCAGACTATATCATTGACAAACCTCAGCTTCAGAGGTTCCTAGGATGTCTTAATTATGTCTTGGATTTCATTCCAAACCTTAGTAATCTTATTAAGCCTCTTCATGGTAGGCTTAAGAAAAATCCTCCACCCTGGACGGACAAACATTCTGAAATCACCAGATTTCTTAAAACCAAAGTTCACAATTTTCCTTGTCTTTACCTACCTGTTCCTCATGCATTCAAAATCGTTGAAACAGATGCATCTGATTTAGGATATGGTGGTATCTTAAAACAAAAATTGCATGATAAAGAGTGTATTATTGCATTTACATCAAAATATTGGAATAGTACTCAATAAATCTATTCCACAATATAAAAAGAAATTTTAGCCATAGTTTTGTGTATCACAAAATTTCAATCTGATTTACTCAATCAAAAATTTTTAGTCCGAGTTGATTACAAATCGGCCAAAGAAGTCTTGCAAAAAGATGTTAAAAACCTTGCATCAAAACAAATTTTTGCCAGATGGCAGGCTATCTTAAGCGATTTTTATTTTGAAATTGAGCACATCAAGGGAAACTCAAACTCTCTCCCTGACTTTCTCACACGTGAATATTTGCAGGGAATCAAGCAAGATTAGGATGCCTAAAAAGGCAATTATCGCCTCTTCAAGAGGCAAAGGCATTCGCTTAGCCCTTTCAGGGCCATCCAGGCAGTCTCAATTTGATCATGAATCTGGGTCTTCTACCCAACAACCCTAAAAAAAATCAACCCAATAATCTATTGAACCAGCTACTAATCAAGCCAAACAAACTAAGACATATTACGCCTTCCCAATCCAAATCCTTTTGGCCTTACAAGACCAAGGTGTCACCAAAATCAATAAAAAATCTTGGGCTGATATATGCAGTGAGTCAGTTGAAGAAGTTGACCTAGCCCAACTCATATCCCAAGCGGCCAAACAAAAAACAATCACACATAAACCAAAAGAAAAGGCCTTAGGTCTAACACCACAAACATCTGCAATCACGACAAAAACACAAAAAGCCCAAGCCAATTATACCCCCACAAACAAAAATTTAAACATCATCCAAATGGAGCCTGAATTTTGGGATGAATCTCCAAACAAATTTATCCCAAAAATCTTTCCTGTTGGATTCCATTTCAAAGCAATCTCACCCAATAAAAGTCGCCAATTTTATGAGTTTATTTCAGTAGATACTGACTCAGTATCTATTAAACACTACAAGGACAAAACCAATCCTGAACTCATAACCCATTCAACAATCTAAATCCTTAAAGTCTTGACCCCAAAGTAATTTGGGAACAGTCTAAACAAAAATCAAAAGTTTTCTCAAAACTATGACCCAATAGGTTTTAATTATTGGGACTACATGAAAGCCTGGACTAAAGTATTTTGATTTCAAAATACTCAGTATAGACATTCATGGTTAATTTATTTAAAAATAAATTCAAACTATGTTTGTCCAAATTAGGTCTACCAATGGTGGGACTTCTTTGGGCCAATCTCAGAAATCTTACCCTTACCTACCGATGAAGGGTATAAACTATTTCAATCAAAATTTGACATTCAGGAAACATGTGTTCCTGTAATGTCAAAATTTTTCTCAATTTTCTCATTGTCATGGGTATTCTCGTGGCAATATCAATATACAAAACCTGACCATCCTAAAGCATTCCCAATCTTACAAAGGCATTCTTATGTCAAATGGTGGTCTCAATTTGATTCATCAATGGCCTATCCAAAAAAGGTCAAAGAATGGTTCAAACCCAATCCAAAGAATCAGAAAATCTCAGACCCAGAAACGGCCTCGTTTCTCAATTAAAAGGCACAAATTCAAGCAGCCCTTGCACCCTCACAATCGAAACAATCAATGAAAGGGAAGCTTCAACAGATCCATCACTTGCTTCAAGAAGATGAAGAGTCCTCATCTAAAGAAGAAAGTGATGAAGAAGGTAAAAACAGTCAAGTTGAAGAAGACTGTTTCGAAGTTTGTCTAGCTGATAATTAAACCGAAAATATTGTAATAATGCCAAGATAATTACCGGAACTATTTGAAACTGGTACTGTGGCTATAGTCGAGGTCATGTTTACCTGTACTGTAGAAACAGTAAAATTTTCGATTATAAAAGGAGGCCTCATTCTCATTGTGAGGTACCCTTTCATTTTACACAATCATAGAGAGAAGTTAGAAAGAGAAGCTCTAAGAGTTCCCTTGTAAGCTCTCCAGCTCTTCTTCTTCTTCTCCCTTCTTCTTATCACTCATATTTCCAATTCAATAAAGAAATTTTAGTTCTTCAATTTCTTGTTCATTTAAGCATTTGCATCAGCATATGTGTGCGGACTACTGCCACATCTAACTTCATACTAAATTGCATATGCGTGCGGACTACCGCCGCATCTAACTTCATATTTACTTGCTTGTCTCTGCATCATTGTTTCATAACTACATCTTATCTTATTGATGAGCGGATAATTTATACGCTTTTTGGCATTGTTTTTACATAGTTTTTAGTATGAATTAGTTAGTTTTTAATATATTTTTATTACTTTTTAGATAAAAATCACATTTCTGGATGTTACTATGAGTTTGTGTGTTTTTCTGTGATTTCAGGTATTTTCTGGCTGAAATTGAGGGACTTGAGTAAAAATCAGATTCAGAGGCTGAAGAAGGACTGCAGATGCTGTTGGATTCTGACCTTCCTGCACTCAAAGTGGATTTTCTAGAGCTACAGGAGTCCCAATGGCGCGCTCTCAATTTTGTTGGAAAGTAGACATCCAGGGCTTTCCAGCAATATATAATAGTCCATACTTTGTCCGAGTTTAGACGATGCAAACTGGCGTTCAATGCCAGCTTTCTGCCCTATTCTGGAGTTAAACGCCAGAAACAGGTTACAAACTGGCGTTTAACTCCAAGGAAGACCTCTACACGTGAAAGCTTCAATGCTCAGCCCAAGCACACATCAAGTGGGCCCGGAAGTGGATTTCTGCATCATTTACTCGTTTCTGTAAACCCTAGTAACTAGTTCAGTATAAATAGGACTTTTTACTATTGTATTTACATCTTTTGGATCATTTTTGAGATCATCTTTGGATCATTTTAGATCTCTAGACCTCCATGGGAGGCTGGCCACTCGGCCATGTCTACCCTATTTTCACTTATGTATTTTCAACGGTAGAGTTTCTGCACACCATAGATTAAGGTGTGGAGCTCTACTGTTTCTCATGAATTAATGCAAAGTACTATTGTTTTTCTATTCAATTCAAGCCTATTTCTTCTCTAAGATATTCATTCGAACACAAGAACATGATGAATGTGATGATTATGGCCATTCTTGAGATCTGGAAAGTCTAAACCTTGTCTGTGGTATTTCGAGTAGGATCTGGGAAGGGATGGCTGTGACGAGCTTCAAAATCGCGAGTGCTGGGCGTAGTGACAAACGCAAAAGGATTACTGAATCCTATTCCAGCATGATCGAAAACCGACAGATGATTAGCCGTGCGGTGACAGCGCATTTTGGACCATTTTCACTAAGAGGACGGGAAGTAGCCATTGACAACGGTGATGCCCAACATACAGCTTGCCATGGAAAGGAGTATGAAGGATTGGATGAAAGCAGTAGGAAAGCAGAGATTCAGAAGGAACTAAGCATCTCTATACGCTTATCTGAAATTCTCACCAATGAATTACATAAGTATTTCTATCCTATTTTACGTTTTATTTATCTTTTAATTATTAAAACTTTATAACCATTTGAATCCGCCTGACTGAGATTTACAAGGTAACCATAGCTTGCTTCAAGCCGACAATCTCCGTGGGATCGACCCTTACTCACGTAAGGTTTATTACTTGAACAACCCAGTGCACTTGCTGGTTAGTTGTGCGAAGTTGTGACAAAGAACTAAGATTATGAACGTGCGTCTTAAGTTTTCAGCACCATTACCAAGGAATGAACGATCATGATTTCGTGCACCAAGTTTTTGGCGCCGTTGCCAGGGATTGTTCGAGTTTGGACAACTGATGGTTCATCTTGTTGCTCAGATTAGGTAATTTTATTTTAATTTTAAGTTTTTGCTTTTATTCTTTTTATTTTCGAAAAAAATTTTTTTTTTTAATAAAATCATAAAAAAAACCAAAAATTTGATGTTTCTTGCTTGAGTCTAGTATCAATTTTTAAGTTTGGTGTCAATTGCATCTTTTTAATTTCATTAGAATTTTCGAAAACTCATGCATTTATTCTTCATGATCTTCAAGTTGTTCTTGATGAATTTCTTTGTTTGATCTCTAAATTTTTCTTGTTTGGTGTCTTTTCTTGTTTTTCATATGCATTTTCAATTTGTTAGTGTCTAAAGTTTGAAAATTTCTAAGTTTGGTGTCTTGCATGTTTTCCTTTTCTTAAAAATTTCAAAAATAAGTTCTTGGTGTTCATCTTGACATTCAAAGTGTTTTTGGTGTTCATCTTGACATTCAAAGTGTTCTTGCATGCATTAGTTGTTTTGATTCATAATTTCTATGTTTTGTGTCAATTTTGTTTTTCTCTTTCATCATTAAAAATTCAAAAATCAAAAAAATATCTTTCCTTTTTCTTCTCATAAAATTCGAAAATTTGAGTTGACTTTTTCAAAAATTTTTAAAATCTAGTTGTTTCTTATGAGTCAAATCAAATTTTCAATTTAAAAATTCCATCTTTTTCAAATCTTTTTCAAAAAATCAAATCTTTTTCATTTTTTCTTTCATAATTTCGAAATTTTCAAAATTAATTTTCAAAATCTTTTTCTTGTTTTTATCTCATATTTTCGAAATTAATACTAACATTTAATATTTTGATTCAAAATTTTTCAAGTTGTTACTTGCCTATTAAGAAAGGTTCAATCTTTAAATCTTAGAATCATATCTTTTTGTTTCTTGTTAGTCAATTAATCAACTTTAATTTCAAAAATCAAATCTTTTTAAATTTCCTTTTCAAATCTTTTTCAAAATGATTTTCAATCATATCTTTTTCAAAACTTAATTTCAAAATCTTTTCTAACTTCTTATCTTTTCAAAATTGATTTTCAAATCTTTTTCAATTAATCTTATCTTTTTGTTTGATTCTTATCTTTTTCAAAATTACCTAACTAATTTTCTCTCTCTAATTTTCGAAAATCACTAACCTCTTTTTCAAAATTCCTTTTTAATTAACTAATTATTTTAAATTTTAATTTAATTTAATTTCATTTTTCTTTTTTTAAAAAATTTTCGAATTTTAACTTTAATTTTAAATTAAAAACAAAAACAAAAATATTCTTATTTTATTTTATTTTCGAATTCTTCTCTCTCTCACCCCCTTTTATTTATTTATTTATCTACTAACACTTCTCTTCTACTCAAAAATTTGAACCCACTCTTCTCCTCTGTGTTCAAATTTTTATCTTTTCCTTCTTCTATTCTTCTCTTCTTATACTTACATAAGGAATCTCTATACTGTGACATAAAGGATTCCATATTTTCTTTCGTGTTCTCTTCTTTTTCATATGAGTAAGAACAAGGATAAGAACATTCTTGTTGAAGCTGATCCTGAACCTGAAAGGACTTTGAAGAGGAAGCTAAAGGAAGCTAAAGCACAACTCTCTGGAAAAATCTGACAGAAATTTTCGAAATAGAAGGAGACATGGCGGAAAATAATAACAATGCAAGGAAGATGCTTGGTGACTTTACTGCACCAAATTCCAATTTACATGGAAGAAGCATCTCAATCCCTGCTATTGGAGCAAACAATTTTGAGCTAAAGCCTCAATTAGTTTCTCTGATGCAACAGAACTGCAAGTTTCATGGACTTCCATCAGAAGACCCTTTTCAGTTCTTAACTGAATTCTTATAGATCTGTGATACTGTTAAGACCAATGGGGTTGATTTTGAGGTCTACAGGCTTATGCTTTTCCCATTTGCTGTAAGAGATAGAGCTAGAATATGGTTGGACTCTCAACCTAAAGACAGCCTGAACTCTTGGGATAAGCTGGTCATGGCTTTCTTAGCCAATTTCTTTCCTCCTCAAAAGCTTAGCAAGCTTAGAGTGGATGTTCAAACCTTCAAACAGAAAGAAGGTGAATCCCTCTATGAAGCTTGGGAGAGATATAAGCAACTGACCAAAAAGTGTCCTTCTAACATGCTTTCAAAATGGACCATCCTGGATATATTCTATGATGGTCTGTCTGAATTATCAAAGATGTCATTGGACCATTGATAAACCCATATTTTGTGATGTATTTTGTGCTTAGTTTGAGTGATTTATTCAATCCTTCACCTACTTATTCATATTAATTTCATGGTTTTACTTTCCCTTCCCTATTATGTGATGTATGTGAAAAACATGTTTCCTATGCTTTAAAATTAATTATTTTAATTACCTTTATTTTCATTCGATGCCGTGATTAGTGTGTTGAGTAGTTTCAGATCTTCTAAGGCAGAATGACTTAAAGGATGAAAAAGGAAACATACAAAAATGGAAGGAAAGTGCAGAATGGAGTTTTGCAGAACTGGCATCCACGCGATCGCATGGATGACGCGATCGCGTGCCAAGAGCGAAGAAGCAGCGACGCGGCCGCATGATTGACGCGACCGCGCGACTTGAGCAAATCGCATACGACGCAGCCGCATGACTGACGCGACCGCGTGACAAGAAAAGCCCCGAATGACGCGACCGCGTGACCCACGCGAACGCGTGACAGAGGCCACGCACCAGAAATTGTAGAAGACGCTCCCAGCGAATTCTGAGGCCCTTTTTGGCCCAAATCCAAGTCCAGAAGGCATAGACCAGAGGTTATGAAGTGAGGGAATGCATCCATTCAGAGAGAGCTCGCCACTTTAGTTTAGTTTTCATGATTTAGATTTAGTTTTGAGAGAGGTTCTCTCCTCTCTCTCTTAGGATTAGGATTTAGGACTTCTCTTAGTTTTAAGAGTGACTCTCAATCCCAGGTTTAATGCTTCTTTTAATTTAAGCTTCCCTTTTACTTTTATTCATGCCATTATTTTAGAGGATTATTTACTTTTATAGTTTAATTTATGAATTCTTCCATGTTACAGATTACTATTTTGAATTAATGTTATTTGAGGTATTTCAGTTTATGATTGCTTTAGTTTATTTATTAGTTGCAATTATCCCCATTTGAGGATAGTTTTATTCCAGCAATTTTACTCTTTTCCCTTTTGGTCCTAGTTAAGAAATCAGTAACTCAGGAGTTATCTTAGCTCAATATAATTGATAACTGTTATCTTTGCTAATTGAACTGAACTTCAATAATCCCAATCTTTTCTTAGGAAATAAATAGGATTCGAAGGTCAAACTAATTAGTCCCTTGACTTTCCTTTGCCTTAGTAAAGGTTGACTAAGTGAAATTAAGATTCAACTTTCATTGTTGTTGATAAGAATAACTAAGCCTGGACTTCCAATTTCTCAGACCTTGCCAAAAGTTTGCTTTACAGTATTTATTTATTTTAATTGCCATTTAAATTATTTGTCATATTTATTCCTTACTCTCAACCCCGATTTATAATCTTCATAGCCAATAATAAGAACATACTTCCCTGCAGTTCCTTAAGAAGACGACCCGAGGTTTGAATACTTCGGTTAACAATTTAAAAAGGGGTTTGTTACTTGTGACAACCAAAATGTTTGTAAGAAAGGTTGATTGCTTGGTTTAGTAACTATACTTGCAACGAGTATTTACCATAACTTCTAAACCATCAATCTTTCGCTCTTTCAACCATTCTGCAGGTGGATCCATTCACCTAAAGAAAACACCTGCAGAAGCTCAAGAACTCATTGACATGGTTGCAAATAACCAGTTCATGTACACTTCTGAAAGGAATCCTATGAGTAATGGGACGCCTCAGAGGAAGGGAGTTCTTGAAATTGATACTCTGAATGCCATATTGGCTCAGAATAAAATATTGACTCAGCAAGTCAATATGATTTCTCAGAGTCTGAATGGATTGCAAGCTGCATCCAACAGTACTAAAGAGGCATCTTTTGAAGAAGAAGCTTATCATCCTGAGAACCCTGCAATAGCAGAGGTGAATTACATAGGTGAACCCTATGAAAATACCTATAATCCCTCATGGAGAAATCATCTAAATTTCTCATGGAAGGATCAACAAAAGCCTCAACAAGGCTTTAATAATGGTGGAAGAAATAGGTTTAGCAATAGCAAGCCTTTTCCATCATCATCTCAGCAACAGACAGAAAATTCTGAGCAGAATCCATCTAGCTTAGCAAATATAGTCTCTGATCTATCTAAGGCCACTCTAAGTTTCATGAATGAAACAAGGTCCTCCATTAGAAATTTGGAGGCACAAATGGGCCAGTTGAGTAAAAGGGTCACTGAAACTCCTCCTAGTACTCTCCCAAGCAATACAGAAGAGAATCCAAAAAGAGAGTACAAGGCCATTACCTTACTTGGTGTGGCCGAACCCAGAGAGGAGGAGAAGGATGTGAATCCTAGTGAGGAAGACCTCATGGGACGTTCATTGACCTATAAGGAGATTCCCTTTGAGGAACCAAAGGAATCTGAGGCTCATCTAGAGACCATAGAGATTCCATTGAACCTCCTTTTACCATTCATGAGCTCTGATGACTATTCTTCCTCTGAAGAAGATGAAGACATCAGTGAAGAGCAGGTTGCTAATTATCTAGGAGCCATCATGAAGTTAAATGCCAGTTTATTTGGTAATGATACTTGGGAGGATGAACCCCCCTTGTTCACCAATGAACTGAGTGCATTGATAAGGCAGACATTGCCTCAGAAGAAACCGGATCCCGGAAAGTTTTTCATACCTTGTACCATAGGCACCATGACCTTTGAGAAGGCTCTGTGTGACCTTGGGTCAGGGATAAACCTCATGCCACTCTCTGTAATGGAGAAATTGGGAATCTTTGAGGTACAAGCTGCAAGAATCTCACTAGAAATGGCAGACAAATCAATGAAACAGGCTTATGGATTAGTAGAGGACTTGTTAGTAAAGATTGAAGGCCTTTACATCCCTGCTGATTTCATAATCCTAGACATTGGGAAGGATGAGGATGAATCCATCATCCTTGGAAGATCCTTCCTAGCCACAGCAAAAGCTGTGATTGATGTGGATAGAGGAGAGTTGGTCCTTCAACTGAATGAGGACTACCCTTGTTTTTAAAACTCAAGGTTCTCCTTCTGTAACCATGGAGAGGAAGCATGAAAAGCTTCTCTCACTGCAGAGTCAACCAAAGCCCCCACAGTCAAACTCTAAGTTTGGTGTTGGGAGGCCACAACCAAACTCTAAGTTTGGTGTTGAACCCCCACATTCAAACTCTAAGTTTGGTGTTGGGAGGTGACGTTAGGATTTTTGCCAGTAAAGAATTTTATAAAAACAGTCGCGTTGTAGATACAGTCTCTAAACCAACAGAAATCCCTTCGTACAAACGTTTTGGTTGTCAAAAGTAACAAACCCCTAAATAAATTGATAACCGAAGTATTCAAACCTCGGGTCGTCTTCTCAAGGAACTGCAGGGAAGTATGTTCTTATTATTGGTTATGGAGGTTATAAATTGGGGTTTTGAGAATGAGGAGCGAATGGTTTAATTAGCAATTAAAGTAAATAAAGAACAAGTAATTTAAATGGCAAGTAAAATAAATAGATGACTGTAAATAAACTTTTGGCAAGGTATGAGAAATTAGAGATCCTATCCTAGCTATCCTTATCAATGATGATGAAAATTGAATCTTAATTCCTCTTTGTTAACCTTTACTAAGGCAAAGGAAGGTCAAGGGATTAATTGATTTGATCTT
>NC_029787.2:93933008-93938480 GCF_000816755.2 Arachis ipaensis | reverse complement strand
TGAGTTACTGATTTCTTAACCAAGACCAAAAGGAGAAAAATAAATTTACTGGAATAAAAATGTCTTCAGATGGGAATAACAATAATGTAAATAAAAGAAAGCAATAATAAACTGAAATACCTCAAATAACATTAATTCAAAGAGTAATCTGTAACATAGAAGAATTCATAAATAAAATTGGGAAAATAATAAAAAGGAATATTGAACCTGATAAAAAGAGATAATCCTAAAAGCGCATAAAATCCTAATTCTAAATCCTAATCCTAAAGAGAGAGGAGAGAATCTCCCTCTCAAAACTAAATCTAAATTATGGAAAACTAACTAATTGGAGACTCTCTTTGAATGGATGCATTCCCCCACTTCATAACCTCTGGTCTATGCCTTCTGGACTTGGATTTGGGCCAAAAAGGGCTTCAGAATTCGCTATGAGCATTTTTTGCAATTTCTGGTGCGTAGCCTCTATCACGCGTCCGCATGGGTCACGCGGTCGCGTCATTCGGAGTTTTCCTTGTCACGCGGTCGTGTCAGTCATGCGACCGCGTCATATGTGTTTCGGTCGAGGCGCGCGGTCGCGTCAGTCATGCGGCCGTGTCAATGCCTTTTCGCGCTGGCATGCGGCTGCATCGCCCATGCGATCGCGTGGCTGCCAGTTTCTTCAAAAACTCTGTTTTGTACTTTCTTTCCATTTTTGTATATTTTCTTTCCATCCTTTAAGTCATTCCTGCCTTAGAAGATCTGAAACTACTCAACACACGAATCACGTCATCGAATGGAAATAAAGGGTAATCAAAATAATTATTTTTAAGCATAGGAAACATATTTTTCACATACATCACATAATAAGGAAAGGAAAGTAAAATCATACAATTAATATGAATAAGTGGGTGAAGGATTGAATAAATCACTCAGATTAAGCACAAAATATATCATAAAATATGGGTTTATCAACCTCCCCACACTTAAACAATAGCATGTCCTAATGCTAAGTCCAAGATAAATAGTAAGTTAGGTTAAAGTGGTGGAATGCCATGCAATGCAATCTAATCTAAATGCAACTACCTAGATGCATCATGCAATTCTAATTTTTATTCACTTGTATATAAAGCTTGCATGTAGTTGAATTAATTCACATTCTCAAGGAGTCATATATATAGCCAAACCTTAGATAGTTGATAAAGTGCCTTTACAATTGAAATGGGAGAGAAAAACATTTTATAAACTTGCAAGACAATTAATAATTTCAGCAGAGATATATGTTAATGAGCTATTGAACCCTCACTGGATTTTGTGTTTACTCTCTAGTCACTCAGTGTTTATTGGGTTAATCACTCTATTCTTCTTTTTATTCTTACTTTCTATAACTTTGTTCTTCATCTAACCAATCAACAATTATAGAATATAGACATACTAAAAATTATGAGGTCTTTAGTTGAGGTTGTAATGGGGCCAAGGTAAAGGTAAGGGTATATGTATAAGGCTAAGTGAACTAATAAGTGAATCCTTAATTAGTCTAAGATTTCACCTAACATACAGACTTTGTAAAGCAAAACTTCTTTACCTATGTTTCCACTTTTTCCCACTTTTGATGTTGCATGCTCATACTTTAACTTTTGTCCCATGTGCATTTATTTTGCATTTGGGGAATCCTTTTGTATCCCCTTTATTCCAATACTGAAAAATAACATTTTTTTTATTGCACATGGTAATTCAATTATTTGATTTTACATGAGCATGCTTCCCAAAATTTTTATTTAAATAATTTTATTCTTTTCAACTTTTCTACCTTTTGTTTTTATCATCCATGTTCCCAATAGGTTTCCCACACTTAAACAATTACACACTTTCTATCTTAAGCTAACCAAGGATTCAACTTGGGATTTTTATTTTGTTTTTCTGCTTAAGGCTAGTATTGTGGCTTATAGAATAAGAGGGGATTTAAAGGCTCAAGGGGCTAACAAGGGTGATGTAAAGAGTAGGCTAATTTGGGATAAGTGAGCTAAAATTGAACAATGGTCTCAATCACTCTCTTGGTATGTATTTCTATTCTATAATCGGACATATAGATTAAAACAAAGTAAAGAACACCAGAATAAATAAGGAGGGTGGAACACACAGGAATAAAATTTATGGTTTGAATGTAACCATACAATTAAGCTCAAAACTCACAGGCTGTGTGTTCTCTAACTCAAAAATCATATATCAGTTATGTATGTCATGCAAGTAAAATTAAAAGTTCCCATTATTCTCAATGTAAAACTTAAGGTGGCTTTAAAGTTCTAGTGTTCCTCCTTGATGAAATGTTGTTAACTAACTAACATGTAATGCTATATACACAAGGTGTGTGGATTGTTTCTATTATGTTCAAGTTCCTAGTTTACTTCCTTTTTATATTTTCAAACTAAACTAGGTTATCTTATGCTTAAAAAAAAGTAAACTATACTAATCAATCCACAATTTCTATAACTAATAAGTTATAATTGCAACTAAACTAAATGGCTAAAATATGAACCAAAAATGCAACATGCAGAAATAGAGTCAAAATACATGAAAATAGCAATGTATAAGTAATGAGAAAATAAAAATAAAAATAAAGAAAAAAATACAGAAAAATAGCAAAATAAAATGAAAGAGTCTATAGTGGTTCACCAAAAGAATACGCCAGAGATAGCGACCTCCCCACACTTAAAATGAAGCATCGTCCCTGATGCTCACTCAAGCAGGGTGTGAAGGGGTGTCATCACTGAAAGGGTGGGTAGCTGGAGTCTCTGTGGTGGTGGTCTGAGGATCTGCCTGTTGCAGGAAAAAATATGCCAGAGATGGCGACCTCCCCACACTTAAAATGAAGCATCGTCCCTGATGCTCACTCAAGTAGGGTGTGAAGGGGTGTCATCACTGGAAGGACGGGTAGCTGGAGTCTCTGTGGTGGCGGTCTGAGGATCTGCCTGCTGCAGAGGAGGTGCTGACTGGATAGGGATCTCGGGGTCTACAGCCTGAATTTGAGGCAGAGCCTCCTGATGTGATGCGGCCTGCTCTGTGCCTGCCTGCGCAGCCTTGCTCTGTGGATGGGTCTCTGCCTCGTGATCATCCGCCTCCTCCTCAGATGCCTCAGATGGTGTGTCAGGCTCGGAGGGGATGTCGCCAGATCGTATCATCAGCTTCAGGTGCTCATAGCGTCGCTTGTTGCGACGCTCCATCTGGTCAAGCCGTCGAAATAGGCGGTGCACTAGGTGATAGATGGGCTCTGAGGCAGGTGGAGGTACAGTGGTGGTAGCAGGGGTAGCTATGGAAGAAGAGGGGCCGGCAAATGGTATGGCTGTCTCAGCAGTAGCAGTGAGGAATGGAGGTCTGTTGTCCAAAGCCAAAAAGTTCCTACTGTGAGGGATAATCTTCTTGCATTCTGCAGCAGGTGGCTTCTCATCAGCATCCTCCCAAGGCACGTCAGCTCGACGGCCTAGCTGTGTAATCAGATAAGGAAAGGGAAGAGTGCCTCAGACGTGGACCCTGGCCATATAGTACTGGATAAAGCGTGGCAGATACAGGTCCTTACCCTCCATCACACACCATAGGAGGGTGATCATAGCGGCTGATATCTCAGTCTCGTGAGTACTCAGCATAATGAAGTTGCTAAGTATCTGATGCCATAGCCGAGCCTTATCATTCAAGTAAATCCGCTTGATTCCCTTTGGCATGGTAGTGTTCTGACCCATAATCCAAGGAACGGTCGGGTCAAGGGCTATCCTGGCCTTGACTGCATCCCAATCAAACTTCATGAAGCGCATATCCTCCTCAACTCTTTGATAACCATCCAGCTGATTAGATTTAGGCAGAAGTTTCAGAACATCTTCAATGGCCTCTTCAGTGAAGTAATTGCAGTAGAATTCCCTTACCCAAGATGCATTGACCTCAGTCAGGTTTCTCTCCAGGAAGAACCAGCCTCTTTGTTTGATCTGATCAGAGGTGTATTACTGGAGTTCTTCTGGGATCTTCAGAGTCCTCTCCAGGTACAGGTTCCTGGAGGTTGCAAACACCGGATACTTCAGCTCACAGTATCGGTTTGCAAACTTTACTGGATGAGTAGCAGGGAGTAGCTAGTCGGCCTTCTCCTGCGGGGTAAAGTTTTTCTCCCGCCAGGAGTCATCGTGCATGATATCCATGATGGACATAGCGGATTCTCCTCTTTTATGTTTGCCAGTAGTAGCCTTTTCTTTTCCTTTTCTTTGGCTGGCAGACATCCTGAAAAACAGAAAACCAGGATATAATAAAAAAAATAGGGAAAACAAATAGGCAAATAATCAAAAGAAACACAAAGTGGCAAAGGAGCAATAGAAGAGGAGATTGAGTTAAGCAAATTTGCATTAAGGATTGTACAAGAGTTAGAATACTGAGAAGAAAAATGTCACAATCCAAAATGTACTTCAGTTCAAGTTAATTAGAAAAAGTATCATCATGCCTTGGTTAGAATGTTAAAAGAAAGTGAAAAACCAGAAGAAATGTTTTGAAAGGGTAGGTTTGGTTAGAAACGAAAAATAGTTTAGGAAGTTAAAATTAGTGAGTTAGTAAAAAGTGGGTAAAGTAAGTGGCATAATGATCATATTCCAAGTAACAGGCATTCACAAATAGAAGCTATAGGTAACTCATATCCAAACAAGGAAATTAAGTTGATGATGATTCAGATAAATATAGAAATAGCAAAAATTGGAATCTAAACATCAAAAATGCAGATTAAGAACCAGGAAATCAAAAAGAATAAGAAAGCTTGCCCTAGCATTCATGAATTGGTTTGGTAAAAGCAGAGTAAAGCAGAGTTTAAACAGCCAAAACCAAAACATGAATGAAAGTCAAAAACAGTTTATAAAAATTTGGGCAGCATTCCGGCTGAAATTGGATTGTCCCGGAAAATAAACAACAATCAAAATAGTTCATATGAATTAAAAATACAGCTGTACTTACATATAGGGAATATGAACGTGAAAAAGCAGTGTAAAGAGCAGCATGAAACAGTAAATTTCAGCATATGAACAATACGAACATCACAGCAACAACAGAATTGCGAATTGATAAAACAAGAAACACGAACAGTGCAATTAAACAGGCCTAAATCCACTAACTACATCCTAGGCTACCTAACAACCTAAAATCCACTACAACATGCATATCTAACTAGCCTAAATATGAACATAAACATAAAAATATGAATTAACTACGAATGGATAGAAGGGTGGCGTTCGTTGGAACCTGGTAGGCGAATTAAGGAGAGTGGGGCAGAGAGGTGGCTGGGGGATGGTGGCGGTGGCGTCGGGCGCGGCAGAGGAGGGTGGCAGAGGCGGCGGCGGTTGCTATTTGGAGGCAGGGGCTTCGGGAAGGGCAATGGGGGTGGGGGGAGAGAGAGGGAAGGAAGGGAAGGGTGGCTTGGGTGGCGGATGGGGACGCGGCGGTGACGGCGGCGCGGTGGGGTGGTGATCGCGGAGGGGG
>NC_029787.2:93927817-93932342 GCF_000816755.2 Arachis ipaensis | reverse complement strand
GGTGCGAATGGTAGGGTTCGCGTGACTGGGGTGGTTATAAATTTGAATCCACGCGATCGCGTGGGGCACGCAGTCACGTGGCTGGAGTGAAATGGGGGTCGATGCAATCGTGTGAGTGGCGCAATCGCATGGGATAGCTAAAAGAGTGAATGACGTGATCGCCTGGGGCATGCGATCGCGTCGCTGGAAGTTATGCTAAACGCACGAATCCAGTGTCGTTTCAGCGCAACTCTCTGTCTCCTTTAGGGGTGTTGTGTAATCCATACAAGGACGCGATCGCGTGGGCTGTTTGTGCGAAACACACAATGGCCGCATGATTCCAGCCTAACTTTCTGGACGTTGGATCTTTACGCCGATCTCCAGATCACGTGGCCGCGTGAATGACGCGGTCGCGTGGGAAGTGTTTTTCGCAACTTGACGCGATCACATGAATGATGCGGTCGCGTCGCACACCCTTTTTTTTGTGCAAAATGCAGAATGCAATGCTAATATGAATGTTATTCATGATTCCAGGTTCAATGAAGTAAAATAAAATAAAACTCAAAAATAAACAAAACGGAATAAAATTAAAATTGAAAAAAAGGAACGATTATACCATGGTGGGTTGTCTCCCACCTAGCACTTTTAGTTAAAGTCCTTAAGTTGGACATTGGATGAGCTTCCTGTTATAGTGGCTTGTGCTTAAATTCATCCAGAAATCTCCACCAACGCTTGGAATGCCAATAGCCTCCGGGGTCCCAAACTAGGCATGTAAAGCTTCTGAGCAGCTTCAAATAGATTCTCAGGCTCCCGGGGTGACGAGTGTCAGAATAGATTCCAGGATCCCAAACTTGACTTTTAAATTCGCCTTCGTCTTGATCTATATTTTTCCATCTGGGCGGTTTAGAAATTAGATTCTCACCAGAATAACCAAACATTTTCCGAGATCCATTTGATAGATCATGATGCTAATCCGCACACTTCGAGTCGAAGCGTGGAACCTTATTGAACCTTGTGCACCAGCTCTGAGTACGAGCCATTTCCCTTTTACTCTTAAAGCCACAGAGAGCTCTAAGCTGGCCATCTGTTTCAAGCAAACCATATTCAAGTGGAAAAATAGAGCTAAAGGTTAAGGATTGTACCCACTTGAAGCTTGTATTGGGTGGTAATGGCCTTGGGATAGGTGGTTCCAGTGGTTCTGTGAGTTTTACTCCCTTGTGCTCTTCTGTGAAATTCTTCACTTCTTTGCAAGATTCTTCAAATGTATCCATGTCCTGATCAAAGCCTTCTATGTCTTCCTCGTCACTCAAGTCATAAACGGGAGGTTGGGAAAAGTCTACCTCTGTATCATCTTCGTACTCGCTTGGGGAAGATTCTTCGATCTCAGAAAATTCGCTCGTGGATGCAAGTTCATTACTAGAAGAACTGGACTTGTGACTATCATCATCAAGAGAATTTGCTTCTTGGGTTATTCCATCTAGTTCTTCATAAGAGACTTGCTTTGGGGGTTGTACACTATCCTCTTTAGCATCAATTGTAACGGCCTTGACAGAATTCTCCACAACTCTGGGTTCCCATGGAAGTTCAGCGTCTCCTAAGTCTTCAACCAACTCTTCTTCTTGTATAATGACAGCTTCTTCTGCTTGTTCTAGTACGAAGTCATGCTCTGTCTTGTCCACTGGAGTTTCTAATATCTCCTTCATGCTACGCTTTTCATTAGATTGCCCACATGGGGCTCTGGGAGGCCCTTGAATGTTCGAACGTCTAGAAGATAATTGACTTATTGCTTGCTCCAGTTGATGAAGGGTTGTTTGAAGTTGACCTACTGTTCCCTTGAGGCAAACTTCTGATTCTCGGAGTGATGGATTTGGACGTGGTACATTGGGAAGTGGTGGTGTTTTGGAGTAATTGGATTGGAATCGGGGTAAATGAGGATTATATGGTGGCGAATCGTGAAAAGGAGCTTGTGAGTGTGGTGGTTCAAGGTTGTGTTGAGAGGATGGCCTATAAGCGTAGGGTGGGGCTTGTTGGTAACTACGAGGTTGTCCACCATGTCCATTGCCTTGGTATGCATTGTAGAATGGTCTTTGTCCATGATATCTTGGAGGGTGTTGCTGCCAAAAGGGTTGATCAGATCCTCTTGGCTCCATCCATCTTTGATTGCTCTGACCTTGATGCATGTTCCTGTTATAACTTTCATTCCTTTCAACAATATTAGAACCAAACTCAAAGCGAGAGGGGTGAGAATTCATAGTAGCTAATGAAGATAAAAACGTTGGGATTGCAATTTCCCGGCAACGGTGCCATTTTTTGACGTCGGGATTTTTGCCAGTAAAGAATTTTATAAAAATAGTCGCGTTGTAGATACAGTCTCTAAACCAACAGAAATCCCTTCGTACAAACGTTTTGGTTGTCACAAGTAACAAACCCCTAAATAAATTGATAACTGAAGTATTCAAACCTCGGGTCGTCTTCTCAAGGAACTACAGGGAAGTATGTTCTTATTATTGGTTATGGAGGTTGTAAATTGGGGTTTTGAGAATGAGGAGCGAATGGTTTAATTAGCAATTAAAGTAAATGAAGAACAAGTAATTTAAATGGCAAGTAAAATAAATAGATGACTGTAAATAAACTTTTGGCAAGGTATGAGAAATTAGAGATCCTATCCTAGCTATCCTTATCAATGATGATGAAAATTGAATCTTAATTCCACTTTGTTAACCAGGAAAATAATAAAAAGGAATATTGAACCTGATAAAAAGAGATAATCCTGAAAGCGCATAAAATCCTAATTCTAAATCCTAATCCTAAAGAGAGAGGAGAGAATCTCCCTCTCAAAACTAAATCTAAATCATGGAAAACAAACTAATTGGAGACTCTCTTTGAATGGATGCATTCCCCCACTTCATAACCTCTGGTCTATGCCTTCTGGACTTGGATTTGGGCCAAAAAGGGCTTTAGAATTCCCTATGAGCGTTTTCTGCAATTTCTGGTGCGTGACCTCTGTCACGCGTCCGCGTGGGTCATGCGGTCGCGTCATTCGGCGTTTTCCTTGTCACGTGGTTGCGTCAGTCATGCGACCGCGTCATATGTGTTTCGCTCGAGGCTCGCGGTCGCATCAGTCATGCGGCCGCGTCAATGCCTTTTCGCGCTGGCATGCGGCCGCGTCGCCCATGCGATCGCGTGGCTGCCAGTTTCTTCAAAAACTCTGTTTTATGCTTTCCTTCCATTTTTGTATGTTTCCTTTCCATCCTTTAAGTCATTCCTGCCTTAGAAGATCTGAAACTACTCAACACACGAATCACAGCATCGAATGGAAATAAAGGGTAATCAAAATAATTATTTTTAAGCATAGGAAACATGTTTTTCACATACATCACATAATAAGGAAGGGGAAGTAAAACCATGTAATTAATATGAATAAGTGGGTGAAGGATTGAATAAATCACTCAGATTAAGCACAAAATATATCATAAAATATGGGTTTATCAAGAGGTCCCAACAATGCTCTGAATATCTGTGAGGCTCCATGAGAGCTCATTGTCAAGCTATTGACATTAAAGAAGCGCTTGTTGGGAGGCAACCCAATGTTATTTAACTATATTTAATTATTTTCCATTTCTATTTTATGTTTTCTTTAGGTTGATGATCATGTGAAGTCACAAAAATTACTGAAAAATAAAAAACAGAATGAAAAATAGCATTAAAAATAGCTCACCCTGGAGGAAGAACTTACTGGCGTTTAAACGCCAGTAAGAAGCATCAAATTGGCATTTAACGCCAGAAAGAAGCATCAAGCTGGCATTAAACGCCAGAAACACGCACCAGACTGGCGTTTAACGCCAGAACAGAGCATGGAAGCGGCGTTAAATGCCAGAAACAAGCAGCAAGCTGGTGTTTAACGTCAGACATGCACTCTAAGGGCATTTTGCACGCCTAATTGGAGTAGGGAAGCTAAGTCCTTGACCCCACTGGATCTGTGGACCTCACAGGATCCCCACCTACCCCACCTCTTCTTCTCTCCTCTTCACACCTTTTCATAACTCTTTTTCCAAAATACCCTTCACCAATCACCTCCATACCTCTTCTCCAAATACCCTTAACCACTCACAACCATCACTTCTCCCCCTTGGCCGAATACACCTTCTCCCTCCATCTCCTTGATGCGTCACTAGCATTTTTCTGTTAGTTTTAGTTGTTTTATGCATTTTCTTGAGCTTAAAGTAACCAAAAATGGTTAAATGAAGAACAAAGTAATGAACCATCCAAACAATATGATTTTGATGCAAATTCCATGAGTTTTAGTTGTATTACTTAAATGCTATGAATGAAAGATTTCTCATGAAATTTTGCAAGACTTTGATGCAATTGTTTGGATGATTTCAGGGAAGAAGAGGCTAAGCAAGGAAGCAACAAAATCAATAAAGGAAGCTTGAATATCACATGTGGAGTTTAAGTTCCAGTTTAAGCCTAAACTGGAGCTTAAACGCCAAAATCATGAAGGATAAGAAATGCTGGGATTGAAGTTTAACCTCCAGTTTGACCT
>NC_029787.2:93903890-93926980 GCF_000816755.2 Arachis ipaensis | reverse complement strand
AACATTTAAACCAAGGGATTGGGAATTTGTTTGTTTTTTAGAGAGCATTGGTGAGCCAAGGAATTGGGATCCAATCATATAAGATTGCCAAGCAAAATTCAATGAATGCATTGGTTGAGGAAGAGATTTACATGTTTTGATTCGGAGATTTCAATATCTCCTAAACCCAATGAATTCCCCATTTTTGATTTCCACTTTCTCTTTACATTCTGCAATTCAATTCTTGCAATCATCCCCATTCCCATTTAATTTTAGCAATTTACATTCTGCTCTTTAATTCATGCAATTTAAGATTCAGCCATTTAATTTTCTTGTCATTTACTTTTCCCGCCAATTTTACATTCCGCAATTCTCATCTCAAATCTTGATTCCGCTCAACTAGAACACACTTCTAATCCGAATTGCTCACTCAACCAATCCTTGTGGGATTCGACCTCACTCTATTGTGAGTTTTTACTTGACGATGATAACCGGTGCACTTGCCGGAAGGAATTTTGCCGATCGTGCAATTTCCTAAATCGTAGCATAACACGTTTATGCGCATCACTCCTCCATTTTCTTCTTCTTCTACTACTTCCTTTCTTCTTTTTCTCGGGGACGAGCAAACCTTTTAAGTTTGGTGTGGTAAAAGCATTGCTTTTTGTTTTTCCATAACCATCAATCGCACCTAAGGCCAGAGAAACCTCAAGAAAGAGGAAAGGGAAGGCAATTGCTTCCACCTCTGAGTCATGGGAGATGGAGAGATTCATCTCAAAGGTCCATCAAGACCACTTCTATGAAGTTGTGGCCAAGAAAAAGGTGATCCCTGAGGTCCCTTTTAAGCTCAAAAAGAGTGAATATCCGGAGATCTGACAAGAGATTAGAAGAAGAGGATGGGAAGTTCTCTCTAATCCTATTCAACAAGTCAGGATCTTAATGGTTCAAGAGTTCTATGCAAACGCATGGATCACTAGGAGCCATGATCAAAATAGGAACCTGAATCCAAAGAATTGGCTTACAATGGTTCGGGGGAAATACTTAGATTTCAGTCCGGAAAATGTAAAGTTGGCGTTCAACTTGCCAATGATGCAAGAAAACACACGCCCCTACACTAGAAGGGTCAACTTTGATCAAGGGTTGGACCAAGTCCTCATGGACATATGTGTGGAAGGAGCTCAATGGAAAGTTGACTCAAGAGGCAAGCCGGTTCAATTGAGAAGACCGGACCTTAAGCCTGTAGCTAGAGGATGGTTGGAGTTCATCCAACGCTCAATTATTCCTACTAGCAACCGGTCTGAAGTTACTGTAGACCGGGCCATCATGATCCATAGTATATACCTCAAGAGAGAAGTGGAAGTTCATGAGATTATACCTCAAGAACTCTACAAGGTGGCTGACAAGTCATCCACTTTGGCAAGGTCAGCCTTTCCTCACCTTATTTGCCACCTCTGCAATTCGGCTGGAATTGACATAGAGGGAGATATCCTCATTGATGAGGACAAGCCAATCACTAAGAAAAGGATAGAGCAAACAAGAGATCATGGACCTCAACAAGAGCATGAGGAAATTCCTCACCATGAAATCCCTGAGATGCCTCAAGGGATGCACTTCCCTCCACAAAACTATTGGGAGAAAATCAACACTTTCCTAGGAGAATTAAGTTCCAACATGGGACAACTAAGGATGGAGCACCAAGAGCACTCCATCATCCTCCATGAGATTAGAGAAGATCAAAGAGCTATGAGGGAGGAGCAACAAAGACAAGGAAGAGACATAGAGGAGCTCAAAAGCACCATTGGTTCTTCAGGAAGAGGAAGATGCCACCCTCACTAAGGTGGACTCGTTCCTTAATCTCCTTGTTCTTATTTTCCTGTTTTTCGGTTTTTGAGCCTTATGTTTTATTTATGTTTGTGTCTTTACTATATGATCATTAGTGTTTAAGTGTCTATGTCTTAAAGCTATGAATGTCCTATGAATCCATCACCTATCTTAAATGAAAACTATTCTAAAAACAAAAGAAAAAGAAGTACATGGTTTCGAATTCATCCTTGAAATTAGTTTAATTATTTTGATGTGGTGACAATACTTTTTATTTTCTGAATGAATGCTTGAACAGTGCATATGTCTTTTGAAATTGTTGTTTATGAATGTTAAAATTGTTGGCTCTTGAAAGAATGATGAAAAAGGAGAAATGTTATTTGATAATCTGAAAAATCATAAACTTGATTCTTGAAGCAAGAAAAAGCAGTGAAAAAAAAATCTTGCGAAAAAAAGAAAAGAAAAGAAAATTGGCGAAAAAAATAATAAAAGAAAGAAAAAGAAAAAGCAAGAAGAAAAAGCCAAGAGCTCTTTAAACCAAAAGGCAAGAGCAAAAAGCCAGTAACCCTTTAAACCAAAAGGCAAGGGTAATAAAAAGGATCCAAGGCATGTTTGAATGGAAAACAGGAATACTTGCATTAATTCATCGAGATACAGCAGAGCTCCTCACCCCCAACAATGGAGTTTAGAGACTCATGCCGTCAGAGATTACAAAGTTCAGATCTAAAATGTCATGAGATACACAATAAGTTTCTAAAAGTTGTTTAAATACTCTACTAGTAACCTAGGTTTACAGAAAATGAGTAAACTATGATAGATAGTGCAGAAATCCACTTATGGGGCCCACTTGGAGTGTGCTGGGGCTGAGACTAAAGCTTCTCACGTACATAAGGCTGTTTTGGGCGTTCAACGCCAGCTTTGGATCCATTTTTGGCGTTGAACTCCAACTTGTAACTTGTTTCTGGCACTGGACGCCAGACAGCAGCATGGAGCTGGCGTTGAACGCCAGTTTACGTCGTCTATCGTTGAGCAAAGTATGGACTATTATATATTGCGGGAAAGCCCTGGATGTCTAATTTCCAACAAAATTAGAAGCGCGCCATTTGGAGTTCTGTAGCTCCAGAAATTCTATTTTGAGTGCAGGGAGGTCAGAATCCAACAACAATCAGCAGTCCTTTTTCAGCCTGAATCAGATTTTTGCTCAGCTCCCTCAATTTTAGCTAGAAAATACCTGAAATTATAAAAAAACACACAAACTCATAGTAAAGTCCAGAAATATGAATTTTGCCTTGAAACTAATGAGAATAAACTAAAAACTAACTAAAATATACTAAAATCTATATGAAATTAACCCCAAAAAGCGTATAAAATACCCGCTCATCATAACACCAAACTTAAACTGTTGCTTGTCCTCAAGCAACTAGATAAATAAAATAGAATATAAATGAGTCAAGAAACAATAATGTCTCAGAGTTTTTGAGTGAAGCTCAGATTCTAATTAAATGAGCGGGGCTAGTAGCTTTTTGCTTCCGAACAGTTTTGGCATCTCGCTTTATCCATTGAAGCTCAGAGTGATTGGCATCTATAGGAACTTAGAATTCAGATAGTGTTATTGATTCTCCTATTTCAGTATGATGATTCTTGAACACAGCTACTTTATGAGTCTTGCCCGTGGCCCTAAGCACTTTGTTTTCCAGTATTACCACCGGATACATAAATGCCACAAACACATAATTGGGTGAACCTTTTCAGATTGTGACTCAGCTTTGCTAAAGTCCCCAATTAGAGATGTCCAGAGTTCTTAAGCACACTCTTCTTTTTGCTTTGGATCTTGACTTTAACCGCTCAGTCTCAAGTTTTTACTTGACACCTACACGCCACAAGCACATGGTTAGGGACAGCTTGGTTTAGCCGCTTAGGCCAGGGTTTTATTCCTTTAGGCCCTCCTATCCACTGATGCTCAAAACCTTGGGATCCTTTTTACTTGCCCTTGCCTTTTGGTTTTAAGGGTTATTGGCTTTTTGCTCTTGCCTCTTGGTTTTAAGAGCTTTTCTTTTTCTTTCTGTTTTTTTTTCGCTACTTTTTTTTTTCTGCAAGCTTTGTTCTTTGCTGCTTTTTCTTACTTCAAGAATCATTTTTATGATTTTTCAGATTATCAAATAACATGTCTCCTTGTTCACCATTCTTTCAAGAGCCAACATATTTAACAGTCTTAAACATCAAATTCAAAAGACATATGCACTGTTCAAGCATTCATTCAGAAGACAGAAAGCATTGCCACCACATGTAAATAATTAGAATTTTCTTATTAAAAACTCGAAAATTATTGCCTCTTATTCTAAAGAAATTCTTCTATTTTATTCATGTTTGATGATGATGAGAAAATTAAATTATAGCTTAATTGGTGATAAAATCAAAAAATATAGATACTAATTACTACTATATGACTCCTAAGGTAAAACTAGAATAAGAACAGTTATCACAGAGTTAAGGCTAAGATTGGAATTTAACAACCTTTGTTCTGGGGAATGGATGTTCCTCTAATTTGCGGGGTGCTTGGTCCTTCAAGAGATAATTTCTGGCGCTTTAATTCCCTTAAGTCACGCCCTTGCTCCTCCTGTTCTTTAATCAAATAGCAAAGAATGCTACTTTGTTCCTTCTGTTCTTTCATTATTTGTTCCATAGCTTCTTGCATCTTGGTAACTGATGTTTCAAGATACTCCAGTATTCAGATTGAGGGATTTCTGGGAGAAATTCCTGTGTTTTCTTCTTGATGGGTCATCCTGTGCTTGTTGAGGAACACCCTTCGTGCTGGTGGTCTACCTAGCTCCAGGGATGCATATGTCTTCTAGAATCTTATCCAGGCCCTTGTCTGTTCTCATCATTCTCCTATTGAAGGAGTCTGGATCATCTTTCAGCTGAGGTAGCTTTAAGATCTCCCTGATCCTGTCAGGGTGGGTATGAACAATCTTTCCTCTGACCAAGGTTCGATAGTCATAAATAGCAGATCCAGATAGTCTTAGCTTGTCTGTGTGCCACATATTAGCATAGAACTCCTGGACCATATTCCTTCCCACTTTCGTTTCAGGATTGGCTAGGATCTCCCAGTTCCTGATTCGAATTTGCTCCTGGATCTCCGGATATTCGTCTTCTTTCAGATCGAATCTAACTTCCGGGATCACTGATCTTAGACCCATTATTTTGTAATAATGGTCTGAATGTTCTTTAGTTAAGAACTTCCCTTGATTCCAAAGTGGTTTTGGAACACTCTCTTTCTTGCCTCTTGGAGTTGGTTGTTTTCCTTTAGGAGCCATGATCTTAGTGATCACGGATAAGCACACCAAACTTAGAGGTTTGCTTGTCCTCAAGCAAAAGAAAAGAAAGGAGAGGGAGAGAAGGAGAGCTAGGTGCAATTGTGGATGGAAGGGGAGGGAGGCCGAACCCATATTTAAAGGGAGAGGGGGGTTTTCGAAAATAGGGAGAAAGATAAGATAGAAGATATGATTTTTTTTAAAAAAATGATAAGAAAAGATATAGTTTAAAATTGAAAAGATATGAAAGATTTTTGAAAAAGATAAATCTAGATTTTGAAAAAGATAATGTGGAGATTTGAAAAAGATATTGATTAGTTAAAAATATTTTTGAATGAAAAGAGATAGATTTGTTTTGAAAATTTTGAAAAAGAGTTGAATTGGATTGAGAAAAGGATTTGTGCTTATGGATTAAGATACATTTAATATTTTTAAAATAGGGTTTTTAGAAATTAGGGATTTTAGAAATCAGGGTTCTTAATATGTTTATGTAAGAAATCATGAATTGAAACATGAAAATTGAGATTAGAATGAAAAACATGAAGAAAAAACGAATTTACCTCCTCCCCACCATCCTGGAGTTTGAACGCCCAAACGCTGCATGTTTTGGGCGTTCAACGCCCAAATGCTGCTTCTCCTGGGCGTTTAACGCCCAGTTGCTGCTTCTTTCTGGCGTTGAACGCCAGGAAGTCCTTTGTTGCTGGGCGTTTTTCTGAACGCCCAGAACGCTGTAAATCTGGCGTTAAATGCCCAGAAAGAGCTTTTTTCTGGCGTTCAACGCCCAATGGGCATCCTTACTGGCGTTCAACGCCCAGTGGATGTTTCTGTTGGGCGTTGAACGCCCAAAACAGACTTTTACTGGCATTTTCTTGCCAGTGAGCTCTTTTTCTCTGTTTTGTGTGCAGAATCCTTCTGTAATCCTGTGAACTTATACAATTGACTCTTTACCTTAGGATCAATGAACTTTATATAAACAAATAGAATCAAGAATAGGACAAAATGCTTAGAGGAAGTGATACCCCATGGCTGGGTTGCCTCCCAGTAAGCGCTTCTTTATTGTCTTTAGCTGGACCTTGCTGAGCTTTTAGTCTAGCTTCAGCCTTGAGAATTCTTGCTCAATATTGCCTTCAAGATAGTGCTTGATTCTCTGTCCATTAACAATGAACCTCTTATCTGAATCAATATCTTGAAGTTCCACATAACCATATGGTGATACACTTGTAATCACATATGGTCCTCTCCACCGGGATTTTAGTTTCCCGGGGAATAGCCTGAGTCTAGAGTTAAACAACAGAACCTTCTGTCCTGGTTCAAAGATTCTAGATGAAAGCTTTCTGTCATGCCACTTTTTTATTTTTCTTTATAAAGCTTGGCATTTTCGAAAGCAGTGAATCTGAATTCCTCTAGCTCATTTAGCTGGAGCAATCTTTTTTCTCCAGCTAATTTGGCATCAAAGTTCAGGAATCTGGTTGCCCAGTAGGCTTTATGTTCCAGTTCCACGGGCAGGTGACATGCCTTACTATAGACCAGTTGGTATGGAGAGGTCCCTATAGGAGTCTTGAATGATGTTCTGTATGCCCACAGAGCATCATCCAAGCTCCTTGCCCAATCCTTTCTACGGGTATTTACAGTCCGTTCTAGGATTCTTTTTAGCTCTCTGTTAGAGACTTCAGCTTGCTCATTAGTTTGTGGATGATATGGAGTTGCCACCTTGTGGCGAATCCCATACCGAACCATGGCAGAGTAAAGCTGTTTGTTGCAGAAGTGAGTGCCCCCATCACTGATTAGTACTCTAGGGACCCCAAACCTGCTGAAGATATATTTCTGGAGGAACTTCAGCACTATTTTAGTATCATTGGTGGGTGTGGCAACGGGCTCTACCCATTTTGATACGTAGTCAACTGCCACCAGAATATAAGTGTTTGAGTATGATGGTGGGAAAGGTCCCATGAAGTCAATTCCCCATACGTCAAATAACTCAATCTCCAAGATTCCTTGCTGAGGCATGGCATAACCATGAGGCAGATTACCAGCTCTTTGGTAACTGTCACAGTTACGTACAAACTCTCAGGAATCTTTATAGAGTGTGGGCCAATAGAAGCCATATTGGAGGACCTTGGTGGCTGTTCGCTCACCTCCGAAATGGCCTCCATATTGTGATCCATGGCAATGCCATAGGATTCTCTGTGCTTCTTCTCTAGGCACACATCTCCGGATTATTCCATCTGCACATCTATTGAAGAGATAGGGTTCATCCCACAAGTAGTACTTTGCATCAGTAATTAATTTTTTCTTTTGTTGCCTGCTGTACTCCTTGGGAATGAACCTTGCAGCTTTGTAGTTTGCAATGTCTGCAAACCATGGTGTTTCCTGAATGGCAAACAAATGCTCATCCGGAAAGGTCTCAGAGATTTCAAGAGAGGGGAATGACGCCCCTTCTATTGGCTCTATCCGGGACAGATGATCAGCCACTTGGTTCTCTGTCCCTTTTCTGTCTCTTATTTCTATATCAAACTCTTGCAGAAGCAACACCCATCTTATGAGCCTGGGTTTTGAATCCTGCTTTGTGAGTAAATATTTAAGAGCAGCATGGTTAGTATACACAATCACCTTTGATCCTACTAAGTATGATCTAAACTTGTCAATGGCATAAACCACTGCAAGCAATTCTTTTTCTATGGTTGTGTAATTTTTCTGGGCATCATTTAAAACGCGGCTAGCATAATAAATGACATGCAGAAGCTTGTTATGTCTCTGTCCCAGTACTGCACCAATGGCGTGATCACTGGCATCACACATTAGCTCAAATGGTAATGTCCAGTCTGGTGCAGAAATAACTGGTACTGTGACTAGCTTAGCTTTCAGCGTTTCAAATGCCTGCAGACACTCTGTGTCAAACACAAATGGCATGTCAGAACCTAGCAGATTGCTCAGAGGTTTTACGATTTTTGAAAAATCCTTTATAAACTTCCTATAGAATCATGCATGCCCCAGAAAGCTTCTGATTGCCTTAACATTGGCGGGTGGTGGTAATTTTTCAATTACCTCTATTTTTGCTTGATCCACCTCTGGGCTTATGCCCTTAAGGTCATCTATGGACCACCCAAGAGTTGTCTTGTGTGTCCTTAGCACTTGAATAAGTGCTTCCTCTTCCTGTGGATTTAAGGCAGAGCTTATAATCACTGGAAAAGTGTCACATTCTCCCAGGAATGCATATTTCAGGGATGGTGATAATGGTTTGAGCTCGGGTTTAGGAGGTTTTTCCTCTTCCAGAGGAAATTTCAGAGGCTCTCTAATCTCCTCTGAATCCTCCAAATCAGGCTGAACATCTTTAAAGATGTCTTCCAACTTTTTTTCGAGACTCTCAGCAATGTTAATCTCTTCTTCTTGGCGGAGTTTTTGAGGATAAGGTATTTTGGCTTTATATTCTTCAACCTTAGTTGCTGTAAGTTTATTTCCTACAGAAGTGGTTGAAGAAGCCTTTTTAGATGGGTTGTTATCAGCACTTGTGTGTGTCTGATCCCTCACTGGCAATTGAGTGCCAGAGTTAGAAGCTGGAGTGACGTTAGACGCCAGCTCCTCATCTGTTCCTGGCGTCTGAACGCCAGAACTGTGCCCCTTTTGGGCGTTTAACGCCAGATCCTTGCTTGTTTCTGGCGTTGAACGCCAGTTCTGAGCATGGTCTGGGCGTTCAGTGCCAGCCTTCCACCCAATTTCTGGCGTTTTAGCACCAGAATTATTTTTCCCTAGGCTCTTACTGTCCTCAGATGGATTTTGGGTGGTTTGCTCATTTCTTGGTTTCCTGCTGCCTTGAAATGGGCCATTTAGTGCTTTACCACTTCTTAATTGAACTGCTTGGCATTCTTCTGTTATTTGTTTTGACAGCTGCTGCTTTGTTTGCTTTAATTGCACTTCCATGTTTATATTAGCCATCCTTGTTTCTTGTAGTTTATCCTTGAATTCAGCTAACTGCTTTATTAGAAAATCCAATTGCTGATTGAATTCAGCAGCTTGCTCTGCAGGACTGAGTTCAGCAGTTACTGTTTTAGTCTTTTCTTTCATGGAAGAGTCACTGCTTATGTACAGATGTTGATTTCTGGCAACTGTATCAATGAGCTCTTGAGCTTCTTCAATTGTCTTTCTCATGTGGATAGATCCACCAGCTGAGCAATCTAAAGAGATCTGAGCTCTTTCTGTAAGCCCATAATAGAAGATGTCTAACTGAACCCACTCTGAAAACATTTCAGAGGGGCATTTTTGTAGCATCTCTCTGTATCTCTCTCAGGCATCATAAAGAGATTCATTATCTCCTTGTTTAAAGCCTTGGATGTCCAGCCTTAGCTGTGTCATCCATTTTGGAGGAAAGTATTGATTCAGGAATTTTTCTGTCAGCTGTTTTCATGTCCTTATGCTAGCCTTAGGTTGGTTATTTAACCACCTCTTGGCTTGGTCTTTTACAGCAAATAGAAACAGTAATAATATGTAGACATCCTGATCTACTTCTTTATCATGTACTGTGTCAGCAATCTATAAAAACTATGCCAGAAACTCTGTAGGTTCTTCCTGTGGAAGACCGGAATACTGGCAACTTTGCTGCACCATGATAATGAGCTGAGGATTCAACTCAAAGCTACTGACTCCAATGAAGGGTATGCAGATACTGCTCCCATATGAAGCAGTAGAGGGGTTAGCATATGACCCCAGAGTCCTCCTAGACTGTTCATTTCCGCTTAGGTCCATGATGAAGAAAGGGAGATGATGTAAAATAGAAGAAAAATATTTTTATTTATTTAATTAATTTATTTTATTTTCGAAATAAATAAATTAAAATAAAATAAATAAAAATGGGTGAAGATTTTCGAAAAAATGAGGAAAGAGAAAGCGGTTAGGAAGTTTTGAAAAAAGATATGAAATTTTTTTTTAAAAGAAATCTGAATTTTAAAAATAGATTTTCGAAAATTTGTTTTAAAATAGAGAGGGAAGATATTTTTAAATTTAAGGAGGAGAGAGAAAAACAATAAAATAGCACAAGATTTAAAATTTTTAGATCTAATGCTCCTTGTTTTCGAAAATTTTGGAGGGAAAACACCAAGGAACACCAAACTTAAAAATTTTAAGATCAAGACACAAGAAAGACTCAAGAACACTTTGAAGACTCACAAGAACACAAGAACATGAAGAAAGAACACCAAACTTAAAATTTTTAGAAAACCAAAATAAAATTTTCGAAAAAACAAAGAAAAATCAACAAGAAAACACCAAACTTAAAGTTTGGCACAAGATTTAATAGAAAAATTACTTTTGAAAAATTTTTGAAAAGAAAATAAAAGACTCTGACCCAAAAGACAAAAATTTCCTAATCTAAGCAACAAGATTCACCGTCAGTTGTTCAAACTCAAACAATCCCCAGCAACGGCGCCAAAAACTTGGTGCACAAAATTGTTACTCTCTTACAATTTCACACACATGACCAGCAAGTGCACTGGGTCGTCCAAGTAATACCTTACGTGAGTAAGGGTCGATCCCACGGAGATTGTTGGCTTGAAGCAAGCTATAGTTGTCTTGCAATTCTTAGTCAGGATATTAATTGGTGATTATCAATTGACTTGCAAATGAAAAAGAGAGCATGAATTAAAAGTTACTTGTTATGCAGTAAATGAGAATGTGTTGGAGTTTTGGAGATGCTTTATCTTCTGAATCTCTGCTTTCCTCTGCCTTCTTGTTCACGCACACACATTCCTCCTATGGCAAGCTGTATGTTGGTGGATCACCGTTGTCAATGGCTACCATCCATCCTTCCAGTGAAAAGGGTCCAAGTGCGCTGTCACCGCACGGCTAATCATCTGCAGGTTCTCAATTGTACCGGAATAGGATTTACTATCCTTTTGCATCTGTCACCACGCCCAGCACTCGTGAGTTTGAAGTTCGTCACAGCCATTCAATCCCAAAATCCTACTCGGAATACCATAGACAAGGTTTAGACTTTCCGGATTCTCATGAATGCTGCCATCAATCTAGCTTATACCACAGAGATTCTGATTAAGGAATCTAAGAGATATTCATTCAATCTAATGTAGAACGGAGGTGATTGTCAGACACACGTTCATGGGTTGAGGAAGGTGATGAGTGTCATGGATCATCACCTTCTCCATAATTAGGCGCGAATGGATATCTTAGATAGGAACACGCATGTTTGAATGGAAAATAGGAATACTTGCATTAATTCATCGAGACACAGCAGAGCTCCTCACCCCCAACAATGGAGTTTAGAGACTCATGCCATCAGAGATTACAAAGTTCAGATCTAAAATGTCATGAGATACACAATAAGTTTGTAAAAGTTGTTTAAATACTCTACTAGTAACCTAGGTTTTGAGAAAATGAGTAAACTATGATAGATAGTGCAGAAATCCACCTATGGGGCCCACTTGGTGTGTGCTGGGGCTGAGACTAAAGCTTCTCACGTGCATAAGGCTGTTTTGGGCGTTCAACGCCAGCTTTGGATCCATTTTTGGCGTTGAACTCCAACTTGTAACTTGTTTCTGGCGCTGGATGCCAGACAGCAGCATGGAGCTGGCGTTGAACGCCAGTTTACGTCGTCTATCCTTGAGCAAAGTATAGACTATTATATATTGCTGGAAAGCCCTGGATATCTACTTTCTAACTCAATTGGAAGCGAGCCATTTGAAGTTCTGTAGCTCCAGAAATTCCATTTTGAGTGCAGGGAGGTCAGAATCCAACAACATCAGCAGTCCTTTTTCAGCCTAAATCAGATTTTTGCTCAGCTCCCTCAATTTCAGCTAGAAAATACCTGAAATTACAGAAAAACACACAAACTCATAGTAAAGTCCAGAAATATAAATTTTGCCTAGAAACTAATGAGAATAAACTAAAAACTAACTAAAATATACTAAAAATCTATATGAAATTAACCCCAAAAAGCGTATAAAATACCCGCTCATCAGCGACTAAACCAAGCTGTCCCTAACCATGTGCTTGTGGCGTGAAGGTGTCAAGTTAAAAGCTTGAGACTGAGCGGTTAAAGTCAAGGTCCAAAGCAAAAAAAAAAAAGAGTGTGCTTAAGAACCCTGGACACCTCTGACTAGGGACTCTAGCAAAGCTGAGTCACAATCTGAAAAGGTTCACCCAGTTATGTGTCTGTGGCATTTACGTATCCGGTGGTATACTGGAAAACAAAGTGCTTAGGGCCACGACCAAGACTCATAAAGTAGCTGTGTTCAAGAATCAACATACTGAACTAGGAGAATCAATAACACTATCTGAATTCTGAGTTCCCATAGATGCTAATCATTCTGAACTTCAAGGGATAAAGTGAGATGCCAAAACTGTTCAGAGGCAAAAAGCTACTAGTCCTGCTCATCTGATTGGAGCTAAGTTTCATTGATATTTTGGAATTTATAGTATATTCTCTTCTTTTTATCCTATTTGATTTTCAGTTGCTTGGGGACAAGCAACAATTTAAGTTTGGTGTTGTGATGAGCGGATAATTTATACGCTTTTTGGCATTGTTTTTACATAGTTTTCTGGAAGTTACTATGAGTTTGTGTATTTTTTTGTGATTTCAGGTATTTTCTGGCTGAAATTGAGGGACTTGAGAAAAATCAGATTCAGAGGCCGAAGAAGGACTGCAGATGCTGTTAGATTCTGACCTCCCTGCACTCAAAGTGGATTTTGTTGAGCTACAGAAGTCCAAATGGCGCTCTCTTAATTGCGTTAGAAAGTAGACATCCAGAGCTTTCCAGCAATTTATAATAGTCCATATTTTGCCTGAGTTTAGATGATGCAAACTGGCGTTCAACGCCAGCTTTCTGCCCTATTCTGGAGTTAAACGCCAGAGACAGGTTGCAAAGCAGAGTTAAACGCCAGAAACAGATTACAAACTGACATTTAAATCCAAGGAAGACCTCTACACGTGAAAGCTTCAATACTCAGCCCAAGCACACACCAAGTGGGTCCGGAAGTGGATTTCTGCATCATTTACTCGTTTTTGTAAACCCTAGTAACTAGTTCAGTATAAATAGGACTTTTTACTATTGTATTTACATCTTTTGGATCATTTTCGAGATCATCTTTGGATCATTTTAGATCTCTAGACCTCCATGGGAGGCTGGCCACTCGGCCATGTCTACCCTATTTTCACTTATGTATTTTCAACAGTAGAGATTCTGCACACCATAGATTAAGGTGTGGAGCTCTGCTGTTCCTCATGAATTAATGCAAAGTACTATTGTTTTTCTATTCAATTCAAGCCTATTTCTTCTCTAAGATATTCATTCGCACACAAGAACATAATGAATGTGATGATTATGTGACGCTCATCATCATTCTCACTTATGAACGCCTGCCTGACAAACACTTCCGTTCTACATGCAAACAAGCTTGAATACATATCTCTTAGCCTCCTGATCTACGATCAGAGTCTTCGTGGTATAGGCTAGAATTATTGGCGGCCATTCTTGAGATCCAGAAAGTCTAAACCTTGTCTGTGGTATTCCGGTAGGATCTGGGAAGGGATGGCTGTGACGAGCTTCAAACTCGCGAGTGCTGGGCGTAGTGACAGACGCAAAAGGATTACTGAATCCTATTCCAGCATGATTGAGAACCGACAGATGATTAGCCGTGCGGTGACAGCGCATTTTGGACCATTTTCACTGAGAGGACGGGAAGTAGCCATTGACAACGGTGATGCCCAACATACAGCTTGCCATGGAAAAGAGTATGATGGATTGGATGAAAGGAGTAGGAAAGCAAAGATTTAGAAGGAACTAAGCATCTCTATACGCTTATCTGAAATTCTCACCAATGAATTACATAAGTATTTCTATCTTATTTTACGTTTTATTTATCTTTTAATTATTAAAACTCTATAACCATTTAAATCCGCCTGACTGAGATTTACAAGGTGACCATAGCTTGCTTCAATCCGACAATCTCTGTGGGATCAAGCCTTACTCACGTAAGGTTTATTACTTGGACAACCCAGTACACTTGCTGGTTAGTTGTGCAAAGTTGTGACAAAGAACTAAGATTATGAACGTGCGTATTAAGTTTTCAGCGCTGTTACCAAGGAATGAATGATCACGATTTCATGCACCACTTATCTTTTGTTAGTCCTTCTTCCCCTTTTCCCTCCTTGATCCACATTCGGGCCATCTGGTATCAGAGCCTGCTGGGGAAGTAGAAATGTTATTATTATCATTAAACTATCTCTGAGGTTTATAACATCTCGGTTTTTTTTTTTTGAAAATTAAATAATTAGTTATTTATAAGTTATCATATTATATTGAGATTTTATTTTTAAGAAATCTATTTTTTTTTAACAAAGATAATTAAATAAAATTTTATGATTATCGAAATTTAATTTAAATATAACTTATTCTATTAGTTTGAACTATTTATTAAAAACCTCGAGCGTTTGTTATTTTTGTGGTATGCCTGGACACATAGCGAGGAATTGTGAGAAGAAGATTGCTCAAGATTCAGCTAAATCTCAGCAGCCGGGAAGAGTATTTACAATGATGACTGAAGATGCTCGTACTCGGACTCCCTGACCCAAGGTCAGTATTGTGCTAAGACTCGCTCCTTAACTGCACTTTATGTTTCTGGTGCGTCACATTCTTGTATTTCTTTAACTGCTATACGTAAGTTGAGACGAGATGAGGACACACGACATACCTGAGGACTAGAAAATAAGATAAGAACTGTTTACTCGCACTTGCTTACAGGTAAAGGAAATGTTGAGGGTAAAATTTTCTTTTAGGACGAAAATTTTCGTTTATAGCAATTTTCGAGGACGAAAATTTTTGTAAGGTGGGTAGGATATAACATCTCGGTTTTTTTTTTTTGAAAATTAAATAATTAGTTATTTATAAGTTATCATATTATATTGAGATTTTATTTTTAAGAAATCTATTTTTTTTAACAAAGATAATTAAATAAAATTTTATGATTATCGAAATTTAATTTAAATATAACTTATTCTATTAGTTTGAACTATTTATTAAAAACTATGGTTCATAGATTTGGAAATTATGTTTACTATTCATATTTATGTTTACTGTTCATGTTCTTAATCTCTGTACATATCAAACAAAACTATTCTTTAAATCTGGAAGTACGGGCTGTTTAATCTTATCACTTAAAGGGACTGTAGCAGTAAGACCTTTGTTATGGGGCAATAAGGCTAATTTGACGATGTTCTTGAAGGTGATAAGATCCAAATGTAAGAATACCTGGTGGCTATGGATTTAAAGATAAAAAAGGAGTTATAATTCCCAGATTCAAAAATTTGAGTGATAGTTTAGTGATAATATAAATGTTCTTTCTGAACCAAAGGAGGGAAATGATACCAGAATTTTTCTAATATGTCTAATCTCTTCCGTTCACTCTCTAGACGTCTCTCCATTAGGGGATCTTCTCCGTCTTCTTCCTCCACCTCTTTACCTCATTTTTCTTCCAATCCTCTTACTGAGAAAGTAACTCGGCCTGAGAAACTTTCTCCCAAACACAATATCTTCAAAGAAGAAGTTTGCTTCGAAGATATCAATCAAGAAATAGACAATTGGGAAATACCTAAAATCCCTCAAGATGAGTTATATGTCCCTGATGACAACAAAAGAAAATTGGATTACATTATCAAAACTGCTGAAAACAATATTCCTCTAGGACTAGACTCCGGCGAGGAATCCTATCTTTTAACTAAGCAATCTGTCAGACAACATGCCCGTCACTACAAATATCTTCACATAGGGTGTGTCCAGGTAGCTGTCAAACCTCTCATCAGAGAAGGCCTTAATGCTTCCATCCTTATATGTCTTAGAGATATTAGGCACAATGATTTCCAAGATTCTTTAATCGGAACAGTAGAAACAAGCCTAGGACATGGTCCGGTTTACTTCAACTGTTTCCCAAACAAAACGGTCAGTTTGTTAGATGTCAACATCCTTGACTCCCTTTTTCTAAACATGCGAATTCATGGTCTTAACATGAAGGAAGGATCTATCCCAGCCACTTTAATCTATATGATTCAATACAAGGTCATGAACACTTGTAATTCCAGATTCCTTCTTAAATCCAGTGATCGTGAAACTATTTTGTTTGTCACAGACATGACAAAGGCTAACATCACGGTCCCAAGGCTCATAAAGTGGGACGAAATTGACCTTCCTCAGTCATGGTCAATTGATCGAGCCATTCCAACGCAACCTAGACAAGTACCTCTCTTACGAGAGATAAAACAGGATGAATCAGGGAAAGTAGAGATTTTCTTTGATAGAAAAAACTCTTTTTCCTCTAGATCTGAAGCAGGAACATCTAGTGATTTTGCTTCAGCAAGAAGATCTTTTTTCGTGACTTCTCAATCTCAGTTTTCAAAAATTTCGAAACTTGTACGTTCTGAAATTAATATTTCGGGATTACAAAATAATTCAAACATTTCTCAAGCAGTTTATCAAACTGAGGGTAGGCACTCGGATGATGATATTGAAATTGAAGTACAATCTTCCATTCAATCTTCAACATATTCTTCTATGAATGATGGTACCCATGAGTAGCACAGAATTTGTTATAAATAGAGAAGCTTTACGTAAAAACCTTTACTCTGAGGAGTATGACCTCCACAGAGAATGGTATTTACGTACTTATACAGCTACCCAAATCTCATCATTCAAAGAAAAGTACTACAATTTTCTAAATGATGTTAAAATACATATTCCTTTCTTTGAATGGTTTCATGCTTATTCCATCAAAAATGATATTGATTATCCTTTCAAAACCAAACAAACTTCGCTTTCAGCAAATGTTATTTCAACTTGGAAAGTCAAAGACGGGAACTTAGTCAGATCTGAGTTTCCTCCAAAAGGAGCTTTTATTATTTCAAATACGGAAGGACATAACTCTGTTATGGCCTCTCCTTTTAAATCAAAGAATGTAGATGAAGCTGTCACCCTAAAAGATATTAAAAATCTTATTGAGCAATCAAATTATACCAATAGATTTTTACAATGCTTGGGTGATAACCTTTCATCTTCGGGAATTACGTTCTCTTTGAAAAATGTTTCTGAAGCCTCTACTTCTAAAAGTATTGAGAAACCCCTTTTTAAAACTTTCAAAATGAGTAGCAAGGCAAAACAAAGTCTTAAAACCTCTATTTTAAAACAGCAATCTAGTGATTCAGAAGTCATGCAAAAGATTGACCAACTTTTAAATCGTTTTACTACTATCCCTGAAACTCCTACAAACTCTAGTGAGTCTACATCTCGTATTCAAACTCGCTCTTCTATAAAAACTCTATTTTATGATGTTCGTAAAAGTTACTAATCAGTTTATTTGAGATTTTAATATAATTTAATATTTTATCTCTATTTTCATTCTTAATTATTTATATAGTTTATTTACTGAGTTAATACCCATAATTGTAAATTTCTTGTAATAATTGCAGTTTTAGTTAGCTAGAAACATGAATTAGATTTGTCATCTAGGTTGGTGGAGTTAATACAGAAATAAGATTTCGAATTAAGAAAAATAAAACAAATAATTAAAAATTGAGAAAAATATTATTACTAATCTATTATTTGTATATTAGTCGTGCCTCATTCAGCCACGCATCAGCCTCACATTCATTTGAGTTAAAAATAAATAAAATGTAGTAACGCTTCACGCGTTTCTCTATCATCTCAGCTTCCCCCCTTTCTCTTCTCTCTTCTTTAGTTGACGCGCCCCTCTTCCGCCCACTACATCTCAAAAAAATCCCAAACTCCTTTCATTCCTTGGTTCTCTCTTGATGGGGTTTGCTGTCCATCTGGGTCAGATCTCCTCTCTGGTGGTGGTTGATATAGCTCTCTGGATTACGATGTATATGTGGTCGGGTGCACTCTGCTTGTCTCTGCGCTTTGGGTAGCTAGAGTTCAAAGCGCTGGGGTGGTGGTAGGTAAGGATTTACAGAGATTAGATCCTATTTCTGGGAGTGTATTCTAAGAGAAGAGAATAGATGTCTTGATCTCTGAGCATGGTCATCTCTGTCGTGTGTCTCCGAAACCCTAGGTCTTCAAATTCGATCTCCACAATCTGGTTTGTATGTTGTTTTCAGTGGTCGCTACTTCTTCTTCATTTTCGTTGTTTCATTCAATTTAACACCAAGGAAACTAACCTAATTTCGTTGTTTGCAGCTCAGGTCATCAAAGTCGGAAATTGAAAAGGCGAGTTGAACATAGCCGATTAGCCGATTCGGGTAAGTAGCGTGGGTTGTTGTTCTGTTGTAGCTTATTCGTACTTATTGTGTTACTTAAGTTGTGTATTAGGGCAAAGAGCTTAATTTGTATTCGTGCTTATTCTGTTTCTCTGATTCTTTGGTTTTTTATCCTTTGCAAGTACTTTCGTTTTATTTAGTTTAAGTTTTTTTTGGATTGGTTGTGTTTGAGTGTCATATTGCATTTTCGATCCTGAAAGGAAGGATCTTTGGTTTTTTGGCTCAGATTTTGTGTTGGTGACCAAAGATAGTTGACTTTCTGATTTTTACAACTGCAAATGTTGGTGAAAAATGGTTGAAATGGCAAAGTCTAAATTGGAGTCGTTTAAATTGGTATTCAAGGAAGGAGAAACTGTTGAGAACACAAAATGCACTTGAACAAGGTACTCTTTATCCTGTAATTTGGACCCACGTTGTGTGGGAAAAAAATAGAAATAATGGTGTCACATGATGAATTCTTTATCCTGAAGGTGAAGGTTATCATCGTGTTTTCTAGGATTTATTTGATTGTCTTTCAAATAAATGTTAATTTAGTATTATTTTTTATTGTGATATGTTGGTATATGAAGGTGTTTAAAAGATCAATTGAGGATCCTTGCTGGATGATGATATGAGATTGCAGCACAGTTCTTCTGGACACGGAAATGGGCTCAGAAAGTTTGCAAGTTAAGTTAAATAATTTTTCTTTCTGCCTTTTTTTTCATAGAAATTATGTTTAATTTGTTCCTTTTTGTGGTTTTAATTTGTTATTTGAGATAATGCATATTTTAATATACATATTTATTATTGCCAAAATGTAATTAGTCTGAGCAAAACATGAACCCAACTTGCTTAATTAAGAGGCCTGCTTAAGGTAAAAATATAATATGGGAGCTCACAAACTAGATACCTCATGCATCCATCCGAGGGGCCATTTTTGGCAAACTAGACCCTTTTAAGTGTGGTTCAACTCTTTCATACCTCTTATTTTATTTTCCAATCATATCTTTTGAAGTCATTTTAATCATAGATAAAGTTGGTATGGAATCTTGCATCATATTTTCCCTTTTATATTTGAAATTGATTAAGTCAAAAATCTAATTTCCTTTAACTTATGCTAAACATATCCCAGGAAAAATATGACAACACAGTTAAAGAATTCACAAAAGCATTAGATCTGAATCCAGTGTACATTAAAGCTTTAGTAAGAAGAGGAGCTGCTCATGAAAAGCTTGAACATTTTGAAGAAACCATTGCTGGTAAGTTCAGATCTTATATTAGGGGTTATTATACTTTAAGCAGGACTTGAACTTTATTCTCTTTTGCACAATAAGGGGGTAAGTGTAGTTTCTCAAACGGGAAAGGTGCCACCGTTATGTAGTATTTGCCAACCTAGGGAAAATTAGTATGAGTATCATTAGGCATTCCTTATTGTTGGATCTTAATGAAGAAGTACATGTTTTGCATACTGATGCCATTCAGATTTTTTCTTTCTTTTTTGCATCATTAAGTTCATTCATACCATAATTTTTTCACTTCACTAATTCTAGTTATTTTTTCAAATATCAATAGACAGATATGAAAAAGATCTTAGAAATTGATCCCTCAAATGATCAAGTTAGGAAGACCATCACGCGACTTGAGCTGCTTGCTGCAGAAAAGCAAGAAATGATGAAGAGATGATTGGCAAGTTTTTGTTATCATGTTTATCTTGGATTTCAATTATAGTTGCTATTGTATTATGTACTTTGCGTAGAATAGTGCATGGGCATTATTTCCTTACATTACCTTGATCCTTCATGCATACATTTATAATTTGTTACCCAAATATGATGCTCTTTTCTTTATTTCTTCTTGCTGCTGCAAAACTACCATCAATGACGGAAAAACATCCTGTCTTGGTTTCTGTGTATTTATTGGCACATTCATCTAGCTTTTTCATCCATCCTTAAGATTTATTTGAAATCTTGTGGTTGAAATTGGCTAAGTCTATATGTTTGTTTAGTCAGATGAAACCCTTTTTAAAAGAAATTATTTTATCAAAGGAATTTATGGATGCCTTATTATGATATTTCTAAGCATGGGATACCTAGGTGATAGAAAGATATACTATTATTTTGAGTGATGTATGCAACTTTGGGTTTTCAGAGATTGCTTCGTTTTCACTTGTGTTGTTGGAGCTCTTGGTGGCTCTCTTTTTGGTTATGTTCTTGGTGTTTCAGGTCTCTTTCTTTTCCTCACCCTTATTTTCCTGTTTAATAGTTCTGTTTTTATTGAATCATCGTCTCTGAATTGCATCTTCTAATTTCCTTTTTTTTGTCACGCAAGGGGCCACCTTCAAGTGTTTGTTTTTTTCGCCTCTCATTTTGGAATCGATTTTTATGTTGATTTCCTTTGGCCAAGGCACGTTTATTTCTCATGATAGTACAAAAAACTTCAAAATTTATCATTTTCTTTTTCTTTGCAAAATATAGTCGCCAAATTAATCGTCAATGTTTCTTCAAGAAATGGTTTTGGTATTATTTAGACCGATAATGATAATAATACAACAACTCTACCTTTTTGTTCCAAATTGTATATACATTTAAGGTGAATCATTTTGATCCTGCTTATGTATGTGTAAATTATTTTTTGCCTGTTCTTTTTTTGTGTGTTTGTAATAAACCCTCTTTTGATTCAATGCGGTCCAGGAGTTGGAATGGCTCCGTCCCATCAGATTCTAGAGCTGAAAGGTACAATTTTTGGGGATTTCCTTTTTCCTTTCTTGATTTCACGCCTTGAGTGACTAGGATTTCTTATGCTTTCCTTAATATTAATATTGCAAGATAAATTAGGCTTTAAGATCTCAGACGTTCTTATTTATTTGAATTCTTCTGTATAATTTACTTTGACTTTTCTTTGCTAAAAGTTTTAATCTCTAGAATATAATTATTTTCCTGATTGGATTAAAAAAAAAAAGAAGAATAATATTTTGGAATTTTGATCTTACTTGATGAATAATTTTGGATTAAATTGACTGGCTTTTCATTTGTGATGTGTTAAATGTGTATTTTTTGTTGGTGTCCTGCATTTTTTTTTCACGCTTTGGTTTCACTAGAGCTTTCAACTCTTATTATTCTAACTTAAATGATATACTTTTATGCATTTAATTTTAAAAAGCTTCTGTGGTAAAAAGTGAGAAATTCTATAAAGGTCAACCCAATGCACTTCTCTCTGTTGAATCTGTAACCATCAAAGATCTCATATTTGTCTTTTCATCGTCTCCTTTGATATCACTTACTTTTTTATCCTTTAATTTGTTATTATTATTAATTTTTTTAACCTTTGGTTTGTTTTTTTGTGTGTTAATTGGTAGATGGAAAACAGCAAGGCATTGTTGGAGATTGAGGTGAGTTTCATTATTTCTCAGTTTTGTGTTTTACCCAAAATTTTATTCTACTTAGATGGGAGCAAATTTTTTATTTAGAAATTTTGCATCTCTTTGAGACTTTTATTTTATTATGTAGATAAATAAAATCTCGTTAGAGTTTGATGTTATTGATTTTTGGTATGGTGTTGTTGGTTGACTCGTGTCAGTGAGATGATGGATCTTATGAGTTTAGTTTTTGAGTGTTGTTTTTAAATCTTTTTGAGACTGTTTTGTTGTTGGATTTCTTTCTGTTGTGCTAGTTTTGGAGTTAAAACTTGCCCTTATGAGAAGTGTCCCTATCTAGCAACAGCAACAGCAACCACTCCTCAATGGGAAGGAGATTAGGAATTCTGACGAGTTAAGAGCGATAGGTGTGAAGGATGACGATTTGCTTGTGATGGTCCGCTCTGGTGTTGGCAGTGGCGGCGGTGGTGCTGCTAGGTATGACTCTTCATTTATATTACTCTGTTGTTATTTTTGTTTTACTTTGTGTTTTTATGGAAAGACAAATTAGATAGAGGTTGCTATGTAATATTATATGTCTATGAAATTTCTGGACAAATTGTAACTGTGGTTGATTGATTGGCTTTTGAGCTGGGTATAGGATTTAGAGAGATGGCCCCCCAACTCTTACCATCTCTCCGAATTCTATAACCAGTTGAGAAGTCAAATAATCCATTTTGAGTTTGTTTCAAATAATTAACAATTTATTGTATTTTGAATTGTCATCAAGTGTATGGAAATAATGAATCATCCACCTATTTTCTTGGTGTTTTTTGTTTGTAATGGTTTTTCAGCTGTCTTGTTGATGAAGAACTCTCTAAGAAAGTTAAGGTAAACAATATTCCTTTTTTATTATATTTTATATAAACTATGTTAAATAATCTTCCTTTTTTATTATGTTTTATATGGGTATTTGTATTTGTGTATTTTGAAAACAATTTTTGAGATTAGAGATACATTTTAAATTTGCATAACAAATTCTTCCTGAATTTGAAGTCTTAATTCTTTTGTGTAATTGACTTTAGCTTTGCCTTTGCTTAAGGATTTTATCTTTAAAATAAAAATATTTGATTGCTTGATTTTTTAAAAAAAGGAAGAATAATATTTTGGAATTCTGAACTTGATGAATATTTTTGGATGAAATTTACTTTTTTTTTGTCACATTTGATGTGTTAAACATGCATTTTTTGTTGGTATCATTGCTATTGTTTATTGATTTTATAGGTGTCTTTTTATTTTCTTTTAAATCTATATGAATTTATTGTTATTTTAGTTGTAATCTTTTAGTGTATGGTTATGTTTATTGATCAATTTGTTAAAAATT
>NC_029787.2:93894202-93903880 GCF_000816755.2 Arachis ipaensis | reverse complement strand
TACTAATTTATAGCATGAGGTATATTTTTGTTTTAAATTTGTCTTTTTGTATTCTTTTATTTATTTATAAAAAAAAATAGAAAGAAATATTGATGTGATAGAACAAATCTCTCTTGAATCCTTTCTCAGAGAAACACTTTACTTCCACCTCTCTCATGTTCTTCACTCCCTATACCATTCCATCAACAGTCTCATGGCTCTGACTAATCCCATTTTCCAAGCACAATCTAGACCTCCATGCATTCCATTTTGCAGAGTTATTCTATTTTTCATATTCTTGCCCCATATCCTTTAAACCCTTTTTCACTCTACTTCGTATTGCAGGGTTCACATCCTTTTGAATCAGTAGTCTGATTTTTGAGTTCTTCTTTCCAGTCTCTGGATGTTTCTGGATAATTTTACTATAAACCCCGGAAAGGTTACGGATAATAGAGAAAATGGAACCATTGACCCTTATGCTTTTCACCTCTGGCTGGCATAGTTCTGTGGTGCAGCGCTCTCTTCAATCTGATTATGGCGGCGATGAGAGTTTGTTTGAATTGATTTTTGTCATGGTTGTGTTATTTATTTTAATTTCAGTTATGATACTATATTAGGTTTTAATCTTATAATTATTGATGCATTATTTCTTCTTGGGTATTGAACTAAATAAATAATTAGTGTTGCTGTTCTGCTTTTTTTTCACTATTTGCTTCGTATTGGAACTCTTTTAACTCTTTTTTTTAATTCTTAGGTGTTTCATTTTTAAGCATTTAATTTTAAAGAACTTTTGGCATAAAAAGTGGGAAGTTGTATAAAATTCTATCTGGTGCAATTCCAGTGATTTTTTTATTATTTATCTTGAGTATTTATTTTGTGAATGCATATTTTGTTGGCCTGTTTTTGAAATAAGATTAGTAAGTGCTTATCATTTTTTGTATTATTCTACAGTGCTTGAATTGTACTTGAGTTGTTCACATATTCATTTTTCTGAATTCTTGCACGAAAAGGAATTGAGAGTCAAATTTACCTTTGTGCCTTTGTTTTTTCCTTGGGTGTTGTTAGTAACTAGATTTCATTTGTATAATAAGCATTATGGTTGTGAATGTGATAACCTACATAGTCTTATTTATATATAAGTGTACACCACTTGAGTTTTATTTAGCAGTTATTTTGAATCCTTTTTTAATTGTTGCTCCCTCTTCTTCAATTGTCAAACAGCTTTTAGCTTGGAAAAATAAAAGCTTCTTGATAAAGTTAAGTCAAATAATAATAATATTATTATTACATTTTAATAATTTATATTTGACTCACAAGAACATCTCTCAGAATCATAAATTTCAAGAAATTGGACTTGGTATGTTTGGAAGGCTATATCATCGTATAAAAAATAAATGTTATATTTATGTATATCATGGAAATGATGTTCACTTTCCCGTATCAGCAGCTTTTGTACTTCTTCCTTGTGTTACCTTATATCTCTAATCCTTATTTCAGTGTTAATGGTACTTTTTTTGTGGTAGGTTGGGCATTTACTGATTCTGTTCTACATAGATTGGTACCTCTTTGGGTAGGTACTAGAGGATTAGAATTTACTTGGGATTACATTCTACAGGGCCTAGAGGCTAATACAAATTTGGTACGTTATTTCTCTTAATGCTATAACTTCGAATAGGTCAAGCTGAAAAACGTAGTCAATATTCTCCATGTAGTCAATATCCCTCTTCTCTTGAATCTTAGATTGGATTTTCATATCAGATTATGGTTCCAGATTGTGTGTGTGTGAGTTGCTATTTTATGATACAAAATTATGAGTTTGTCTATAGCTTTGCTTTGCTTAAAAATTTTATCTTTATAGTAAAAATATTTTATTTCTTGATTTAAAAAAAAAAGAATAATATTTTAGAATTCTAAACTTATTTGATGAATATTTTTGAAATATTTTTAGAGTTGTCACTTAGATGATGATCAAATGAAGATGCTTGCTTATGAAAAATGATGCTTTTAGTTTTATGGGCCAAAGTGACTTGTGATAGTACATATATAATAGATTACGGTTATTGAGATATGTGTAAGTTTACTCTGTTTCATATTTACTTTCTGAGCTTGAGATCAAGATTTAATATATATATTTATAGTTTTTAGGCAGTTAAGCATAATAAAAAGTAGTAGAATATAGCTGCTGATTCAGTCTTTTATTAATGGTAAAACATATTGGTTTCGGATGATTGTCGTTATACATGTAAATTCCTCCAGTTTATTTATTCTATTATTTTTCTCATTATACAATGATTCAATCAAAATCACAGGATGCCAAATTCATTAATTGAATGTTTATATTTTGTTTCATTATCTTTTTACTTTTCATGAGTTTAGTTTTTTTATTATTTCATTGTGTGGAAAACTATAAATGCATATGTATTTAATGTTTGGCTCTTTGTAGTTTATCTTTTGTTTTGCAGTTAGAGGTTCTTTAAGTTTGGAGGAAAATTTTTTATTTCAATTACAATAAAGGAGTGATATGTGGTATATTTTGGTTTTAAAATTAGTAATATATAATAGAATATATAATAGATAGATTCTATGTTTAAAGTGATCAAAGGTTTATTTCTCTCCTGATGTATTCATGTATAATATTTAATTTGCATTAATGTATCAAAAATATATATTTTATTTATTTTGTAATCATTTACATATATGCTTACTTAGAAAATGATTTATATATAGTTTTCAACTTTAAAGCTCTAAAATAGCACAAAGTATGTTTTTTGTTGAAGAAAAATTTTCGCATTTAACTATATTTTGCATGTGCTTATTCGTGACTGTTATTTCATTTAATGTATATGAATTATACATTTTCTTTCCTTGGTCGGTGATGCCAAATTTAATATAAATTGTCTTGTGTATTCTCAAGGTTGCAAGATACAAACTACTATTCGCAGGCCTATGATTCATACGTTCAAAGAACTTTTGTCCGAGGTCAAGTATATGTGTCGAAACTCTTCTTTATTGTTCCAAATCAAGGATCTTATAGGCCAATAAGCATCAGTTCAAATCTTTGATTTCATAGTTTAGGTTAACTATTACATATAAATAGAATTTTATTTCTGTAGTTGCATTACTGCTTAATAATAGGGTTTTTTCTTATATTTTGATTTTGTGATTCCGAATAACTATTTGTATGGATGTTAAGCCACCTGTATGATTATATTTACTCATATTACCTTTTTTTAAACTATTAAAGTTATTGATTTTTTCGATTTAACTGTTTCATTTTGGAAAATGATTCATTGTGTCATAAGTTGATCTAATGGCATTTATGATTATTTTGAAAATTTAAATAATGGTTGAAAATTAACAAAGAAAATAAAGAAAGAGTATTTGTCAATTATCAACACCTGTTAAGAATTTATGCTTTTTAAATCTTGATATAGAACTAGACTAGGAAGCTATTAGAAATTTGTATTTTTTACACAAAAATGCATTTTTGATTTTTTGTAATTGTTTCTTCAGTTGACTTCTTTTATTTTAATGCTATTTCACAACTCTATGTTGTTTCAATTTTATGTCTTTTGGATAGGATAGATATTTTTAGGAGTAGTAATATAAGGTCACATAATTTATAGAATCTGATAAGTTGGGAAAAATTTAGAGGCACATTAGGAACTATTTTTAAAATACTACCTCTTTAGTTTTCAAATGGTATATTAAAAATAGACCATATTTTGTGTATTTGGAGTATTCATTCAAGCGTCAATTTCATAATGTCCTCTATAGTGAGCTCTCTCTCATTTAAGTTATCATTTAAGTTAGAAATACTGACATTGTACTATGAGGCAGGATCTCTATAGCCTCATCAAATTGTATGCTGACATTCAAAGTGAATGTTTTGAAAAAAAAGAATAGAAAGAATGAGTGGATCTCTATAGCCTCATCAAATTGTATGCTGACATTCAAAGTGAATGTTTTGAAAAGCAAGAATAGAAAGAATAAGTATAAACTTGGTCGTAATTGAAAAAGATTCTGCAAATTATGAGAAATTAAGAAAGGAACTTTATGTATTTTGAGTAGTGATAAAGTAAATAAATCTTTTACTTTTAATTAAAAATTGAACAACAAAAATATTTTTACTAATGTAAAATGTGACAATCCAAAAATTTTGAAAAAAAAAAGGCTAAAATAGACAAACAAAATTTTCAACCCGTGCGTCGCACGGGTCTTCTGCTAGTAGTAATGCATAGAATGAACTAAGTGTGAGTAATAGTGACTTTATTTCCAATAAAATCAGAAGTTATGAGAAAATGATATCTTGCCTTTAAAAATTTGAGTGAAAATTTATATTCAGTATATAAAAAATGTTGTGTACATATTAAAATTTATTTATTATGCATTTAATTATAAATATATATATTGTATGTTTAATTAATTTTCAAATTATTTTAAAAAATTATCACAATAAAAATCATTCACCAAAAAATAAAAAATCAATTCTTTTAAAAAATAAGTCGTAGATTGAAAACATGAGAAATAATAATTTCACTCCTATTTTTTGATAATATCACTCTATATATGATTTTCTTTTCGGTACATGGGATATTAATTACGAAAAACTACATTAAAAGTCTTTTCTTTTCTTCTCAAACAAGGTTTGGTCCAAAAAATTTTAACTATTATAAGTCCAATTAGTTGTCTAAAAAATAAATAAATTCAGCCCACTACCAAAAATGAATTCTAGCATTAATTTCCAAAAATTAATCAAAATATTAAGCGGTAATTTATTTCAAAATAAAAGTCTCCCCACTGTGTATGTGACAGTGACTGTGTGTGTAACGATAATAGGGTGTGGTAGAGTTAATCATACAAAACCACGTAATACTCTTCTTCTCTCGACACATATGCTCAGCCTAGTATGCCTTTCTTAGCTGTAAGCACCATGATTACAATCTTATTGAACACTAGTAACAGCTAAATCCTCCTTTTTTGGCATGGTGACTCCAAGTTTTAATTTATTACAATATTTGACAATGTTTAGGATCGTGTTGTAGTTGTGGGCATTTCATTTAGGATTCATTCGTTGTTACCTTACGATGATAGTTGATGCGGTGTTATTATGACATGTGGTAGCGAATTGACCTAGCATTTTCACCCACTAAGGAGATGCGGTTGTCTGGGATAGACCTAGTGGCTGCGACTTATGTATTCAGCAACGACCTACCACCTAGGTTAGCCAAACTTCATTCGTACCCCTTAATTTCCTCTGGTTGCTGAGCACTTGTTCGTGTCAACACTATGCTAGTTATACTGAAACATTATCCGTAATTCTTGACCACTGGTTTTTTTCAGCGAGATCCTGGTTGCTGTTGGACCTTTCCACATTGACAGGAAGGCAGCATTCACACTTGTACCAAGGGAAAAACTCGTCGACGATGTGGGTATTCAGTTCCAGCCCGTATAAAAATTCTTTTATTTTGGTTTGCATTCCCGCATAAAAAGTAAATGCTAAGCGTAACATGTGTCGGTTGTAGTCAAAAGCACCGCTGCTTTACTTTATGCATGTTTACTGACCCCAAACCCTGTCCCTACCTGTAGGTCCTTGATGTTGTCATCACAATGCTTTCCCACACCAGTCCGAGCTATTTGTGGTTCCTCCCGACAACAATTATGGTATGTTGCTGCTTCCCAAACAGTCGAGAATTTTGACTAGGACTGCAATCTTTCTGTTGTGTGTACATCTATTAGTATTTGTAAAGAAAATCTTCATAATTTGTTGGATAATATACTTTAACGTAGGGTGTTGATTAAGCCTAATGCCGTTGGTTTATTGATGAGCGGATATTTTATACGCTTTTTGGGGTTAATTTCATATAGTTTTTAGTGTGTTTTAGTTAGTTTTTAGTTTATTTTCAGTAGCTTTTAGGAAAAATTCATATTTCTAGACTTTACTATGAGTTTGTGTGTTTTTCTGTGATTTCAGGTATTTTCTGGCTGAAATCGAGGGAGCTGAGCAAAAATCTGATTCAGGCTGAAAAAGGACTGCTGATGCTGTTGGATTCTGACCTCCCTTCACTCAAAGTGGATTTTCTGGAGCTACAGAACTCCAAATAGCGTGCTTTTAATTGCGTTGGAAAGTAGACATCCAGAGCTTTCTAGCAATATATAATAGTCCTTTGCTCAAGGATAGACGACGTAAACTGGCATTCAACGCCAGTTCCATGCTGCTGTCTTGCGTCCAGTGCCAGAAACAAGTTAGGAGTTGGAGTTCAACGCTAGAATTGGATCCAAAGCTGGCGTTGAACGCCCAAAACAGCCCTATGCACGTGATTAGCTTAAGTCTCAGCCCCAGCACACACCAAGTGGGCCCCAGAAGTGGATTTCTGCACCATCTATCATAGTTTGTTCATTTTCTGTAAACCTAGGTTACTAGTTTAGTATTTAAACAACTTTTAGAGGTTTATTTTCGCATCTCATGACATTTTAGATCTAAACTTTGTACCTTTTGACGGCATGAGTCTCTAAACTCCATTGTTGGGGGTGAGGAGCTCTGCTGTGCCTCGATGAGTTAATGCCAGTATTTCTGTTTTCTATTCAATCATGTTTGTTCCTATCTAAGATATTCATTTGCGCCTTATTATGATGAATGTGATGATACGTGACACTCATCACCATTCTCAACCTATGAACGTGTGCCTGACAACCACCTCCGTTCTACATTAGATTGAATGAGTATATCTTAGATTCCTTAATCGGAATCTCCGTGGTATAAGCTTGAATCCATTGGCAGCATCCTTGAGAATCCGAAAAGTCTAAACCTTGTCTGTGGTATTCCTAGTAGGATTCTGGGATTGGATGACTGTGACGAGCTTCAAACTCGCGAGTGCTGGGCGTAGTGACAGACGCAAAAGGATAGCGAATCCTATTCCGGTATGATCGAGAACCTACAGATGATTAGCCGTGCAGTGACAGCGCACCTGGACCATTTTCACTGAAAGGAAGGATGGTAGCCATTGACAACGGTGATCCTCCAACACACAGCTTACCATAGGAGGGACGTGCGTGCGTGAAGAAGAAGATAGAGAGAAAGCAGAGATTCAAAAGGCAAAGCATCTCCAAAACTCCAAATATTCTCATTTACTGCATAACAAGTAACCTTTAATTCATGCTCTCTTGTTCATTTGCAGGTCAATTGATAACCACTAATTAATATCCTGACTAAGAGTTGCAAGATAACCATAGCTTGCTTCAAGCCAACAATCTCCGTGGGATCGACCCTTACTCACGTAAGGTATTACTTGGACGACCCAGTGCACTTGCTGGTTAGTTGTGCGGAATTACATAGTGTGAAGTAATTTTCGTGCACCAAGTTTTTGGCGCCGTTGCCGGGGATTGTTTGAGTTTGGACAACTGACGGTTTATTTTGTTGCTTAGATTAGGAAAAATTTTTCTTTTTGGTTTAGAGTTTTTTGTTATTTATCCATTGTTAAAACACTTTAAATTTATAGCTCAATTAGTTAGAGCGTGGTGCTTATGTTCTTGGTAATTGGCTATCCTATTTTTAAAAAAATCTTTTTCAAAAATAATTTTTCTTTGAATAAATCTTGTGCCAAACTCTAAGTTTGGTGTTTTCATGTTGATTTTTCTTTGTTTTTCGAAAATTTTAAGTTTGGTATTCTTTCTTCATGTTCTTGTGTTCTTGTGAGTCTTCAAAGTGTTCTTGAGTTTTCCTTGTGTCTTGATCTTAAAATTTTTAAGTTTGGTGTTCCTTGGTGTTTTTCCTCCAAAATTTTCGAAAACAAAGAGCATTAGATCTAAAAATTTTAAATCTTGTGCTATTTTATTGTTTTTCTCTTTCCTCACTAAATTCAAAAATATCTTTTCTCTCTATTTTTAAAACAAATTTTCGAAAATTATTTTTAAAAAATTCAGATTTTTTTTTCAAAATTTAAAATCTTTTCCAAATCATATCTTTTTCAAAACTTCCTAACCACTTTCTCTCTCCTCATTTTTTCGAAAATCTTCATCTATTTTTATTTATTTTATTTTAATTTATTTTATTTTCGAAATAATTAAATAAATAAATAAATAAATAAAAATAAATATTTTTTTATTTTACATCATCTCCCTTTCTCCATCATGGATCTAAGTGGAAATGAACAGTCCAGGAGGACTCTGGGGTCATATGCTAACCCCTCTACTGCTTCATATGGGAGTAGTATCTGCATACCTTTCATTGGAGTCAGTAGCTTTGAGTTGAATCCTTAGCTCATTATCATGGTGCAGCAAAGCTGCCAGTATTCCGGTCTTCCACAGGAAGAACCTACAGAGTTTCTGGCACAGTTTTTATAAATTGCTGACACAGTACATGATAAGAAAGTAGATCAGGATGTCTACAGATTATTACTATTTCCATTTGCTGTAAAAGACCAAGCCAAGAGGTGGTTAAATAACCAACCTAAGGCTAGCATAAGGACATGGAAATAGCTGACAGAAAAATTTCTGAATCAATACTTTCCTCTAAAACGGATGACACAGCTAAGGCTGGACATCCAAGGCTTTAAACAAGGAGATAATGAATCTCTTTATGATGCCTGGGAGAGATACAGAGAGATGCTACGAAAATGCCCCTCTGAAATGTTTTCAGAGTGGGTTCAGTTAGACATCTTCTATTATGGACTTACAGAAAGAGCTCAGATCTCTTTAGATTGCTCAGCTGATGGATCTATCCACATGAGAAAGACAATTGAAGAAGCTCAAGAGCTCATTGATACAGTTGCTAGAAATCAGCATCTGTACTTAAGCAGTGACCCTTCCATGAAAGAAGAGGCTAAAACAGTAACTGCTGAACTCAGTCCTGCAGAGCAAGCTGCTGAATTCAATCAGCAATTGGATTTTTTAACAAAGCAGTTAGCTGAATTCAAGGATAAACTACAAGAGACAAGGATGGCTAATATAAACATGGAAGTACAATTAAAGCAAACAAGGCAGCAGCTGTCAAAACAAATAACAGAAGAATGCCAAGCAGTTCAACTAAGAAGTGGGAAAGCACTAACTACCCTACTTCAAAGCAGCAGGAAACCAAGAAATGAGCAAACCTCCCAAAATCCATCTAAGGACAGTAAGAGCCCAGGAAAAAATAATTTTGGCGCGAAAACGCCAGAAGTTGGGTGGAAGGCTGGTGCTGAACGCCCAGACCATGCTCAGGACTGGCGTTCAACGCCAGAAACAAGCAAGGATCTGGCGTTGAACGCCCAAAAGAAGTACAGTTCTGGCGTTCAAACGCCAGAAACAGATGAGGAGCTGGCGCCTAACGTCACTCCAGCTTCTAACTCTGGCACTCAATTGCCAGTGAGGGATCAGACACACACAAGTGATGATAACAATCCATCTAAAAAGGCTTCTTCAACCACTTCTGTAGGAAATAAACTTACAGCAACTAAGGTTGAGGAATATAAAGCCAAGATACCTTATCCTCAAAAACTCCACCAAGAGGAGCAGGATAAGCAATTTGCTCGCTTTGCAGATTATCTCAGGACTCTTGAAATAAAGATTCCATTTGCAGAGGCACTTGAGCAAATACCTTCTTATGCAAAAGGAGGTATGACAGTGGTTCATAATGAAAAGAATGAACCGGTTCCTACAAGAACAGTTACAGGGTGGCGCATGTGTATTGACTACAGAAGGCTCAATACAGCCACCAGAAAG
>NC_029787.2:93866707-93894013 GCF_000816755.2 Arachis ipaensis | reverse complement strand
TAGGAGGTTTATAAAGGATTTTTCAAAAATCGCAAAACCTCTGAGCAATCTGCTAGCTGCTGACACGCCATTTATGTTTGACACAAAGTGTCTGCAGGCATTTGAAATGCTGAAAGCCAAGCAGGTCACAGCACCAGTTATTTCTGCACCAGACTGGACATTACCATTTGAGCTAATGTGTGATGCCAGTGATCACGCCATTGGTGCAGTGCTGGGGCAGAGGCATGACAAGCTTCTGCACGTCATTTATTATGCTAGCCGCGTTTTAAATGATGCCCAGAAAAATTACACAACCACAGAAAAAGAATTGCTTGCAATGGTTTATGCCATTGATAAGTTTAGATCATACTTGGTAGGATCAAAGGTGATTGTGTATACTGACCATGCTGCTCTCAAATATCTACTCACAAAGCAGGATTCAAAACCCAGGCTCATAAGATGGGTGTTGCTTCTGCAAGAGTTTGATATAGAAATAAGAGACAGAAAAAGGACAGAGAACCAAGTGGCTGATCATCTGTCCCGGATAGAGCCAGTAGAAGGGATGTCCCTCCCCTCTCCTGAGATCTCTGAGACTTTTCTGGATGAGCATTTATTTGCCATTCAGGAAACACCATGGTTTGCAGACATTGTAAACTATAAAGCTGCAAGGTTCATACCCAAAGAGTACAACAGGCAACAAAAGAAAAAATTAGTTACTGATGCAAAGTACTACTTGTGGGATGAACCCTATCTCTTTAAGAGATGTGCAGACGGAATAATCCAGAGATGTGTGCCTAGAGAAGAAGCACAGAGGATCCTATGGTATTGCCATGGATCACAATATGGAGGCCATTTTGGAGGTGAGCGAACAGCCACCAAGGTCCTCCAATGTGGCTTCTATTGGCCCACACTCTATAAAGATTCCCGAGAGTTCATACGTAACTGTGACAGTTGCTAAAGAGCTGGTAATCTGCCTCATGGTTACGCCATGCCTCAACAAGGAATCTTGGAGATTGAGTTGTTTGACGTATGGGGAATTGACTTCATGGGACCTTTTCCACCATCATACTCAAACACTTATATTCTGGTGGCTGTTGACTATGTATCAAAATGGGTAGAGGCCGTTGCCACACCCACCAATGATACTAAAACAGTGCTGAAGTTCCTCCAGAAATATATCTTCAACAGGTTTGGGGTCCCTAGAGTACTAATCAGTGATGGGGGCACTCACTTCTGCAACAAATAGCTTTACTCTGCCATGGTCCGGTATGGGATTCGCCACAAGGTGGCGACTCCATATCATCCACAGACTAATGGACAAGCTGAAGTCTCTAACAGAGAGCTAAAAAGAATCCTAGAACGGACTGTAAGTACCCGTAGAAAGGATTGGGCAAGAAGCTTGGATGATGCTCTGTGGGCATACAGAACAGCATTCAAGACTCCTATAGGGACCTCTCCATACCAACTTGTGTATGGTAAGGCATGTCACCTGCCCGTGGAACTGGAACATAAAGCCTACTGGGCAACCAGATTCCTAAACTTTGATGCCAAATTAGCTGGAGAAAAAAGATTGCTCCAGCTAAATGATCTAGAGGAATTCAGATTCACTGCTTTCGAAAATGCCAAGCTTTATAAAGAAAAATAAAAAAGTGGCATGACAGAAAGCTGTCATCTAGAATCTTTGAACCAGGACAAAAAGTTCTGTTGTTTAACTCTAGGCTCAGGCTATTCCCCGGGAAACTGAAGTCCCGGTGGAGGGGACCATATGTGATTACAAGTGTATCACCATATGGTTATGTGGAGCTTCAAGATATTGATTCTGACAAGAAGTTCATTGTTAATGGACAGAGAATCAAGCACTATCTTGAAGGCAATGTTGATCAAGAGTGCTCAAGGCTGAAGCTAGATTAAAAGCTCAGCAAGGTCCAGCTAAAGACAATAAAGAAGCGCTTGCTGGGAGGCAACCCAGCCATGGGGCATCACTTCTCTAAGCATTTTTCCCTATTCTTGATTTTATTTGTTTATATAAAGTTCATTGATCCTAAGGTAAAGAGTCAATTGTATAAGTTCACAGGGTTACAGAAGGATTCTGCACGCAAAACAGAGAAAAAGAGCTCACTAGCAAGAAAACGCCAGTAAAAGTCTATTTTGGGCGTTCAACGCCCAACAGAAGCATCCACTGGGCGTTGAACGCCAGTAAGGATCGCCATCTGGGCGTTGAACGCCAGAAAGAAGCTCTTTCTGGGCATTTAACGCCAGATTTACAGCGTTCTGGGCGTTCAGAAAAACGCCCAGTAACAAAGGACTTCCTGGCGTTCAACGCCAGAAATAAGCAGCAGCTGAGCATTGAACGCCCAGGAGAAGCAGCATTTGGGCGTTGAACGCCCAAAACATGCAGCGTTTGGGCGTTCAAATGCCAGGATGGTGGGGAGGAGATAAATTCGTTTTTTCTTCATATTTTTCATTTTAATCCCAATTTTCATGTTTCAATTCATGATTTCTTGCATAAACATGTTAAGAACCCTGATTTCTAAAATCCCTAATTTCTAAAAATCCTTCTTTAAAAATGTTAAATGTATCTTAATCCATAAGCACAAATCTCTTTTTTCAATCCAACTCAACTCTTTTTCAAAATTTTCAAAACAAATCTCTCTCTTTTCATTCAAAAATCTTTTCAACTAAGCAATATCTTTTTCAAATCTCCATACTATCTTATTCAAAATTCCAAATCTATCTTTTTCAAATATCTTTCATATCTTTTCAATTTTAAATCATATCTTTTCTTATCATATTTTTTTCTAAAAATCATATCTTCTATCTTATCTTTCTCCCTATTTTTCGAAAATCCACCCCTCTCCCTTTAAATATGGGTTCGGCCTCCCTCCCCTCCTATCCACCATTGCACCTAGCTCTCCTTCTCCCCCTCTCCTTTCTTTTCTTTTTGCTTGAGGACAAGCAAACTTCTAAGTTTGGTGTGCTTATCCGTGATCACTAAGATCATGGCTCCTAAAGGAAAATAACCCACTCCAAGAGGCAAGAAAGAAAGCGTTCCAAAACCACTTTGGAATCAAGGGAAATTCTTAACTAAAGAACATTCAGACCATTATTATAAAATAATGGGTCTAAGATCAGTGATCCCGGAAGTTAGATTCGATCTGAAAGAAGACGAATATCCGGAGATCCAGGAGCAAATCCGAATCAGGAACTGGGAGATCCTAGCCAATCCTGAAACGAAAGTGGGAAGGAATATGGTCCAGGAGTTCTATGCTAATATGTGGCATACAGACAGGCAAAGACTATCTGGATCTGCTATCTATGACTATCGGACCTTGGTCAGAGGAAAGATTGTTCATACCCACCCTGACAAGATCAGGGAGATCTTAAAGCTACCTCAGCTGAAAGATGATCCAGACTCCTTCAATAAGAGAATGATGAGAACAGACAAGGGCCTGGATAAGATTCTAGAGGATATATGTATCCCTGGAGCCAGGTGGACCACCAGCACGAAGGGTGTTCCAAATCAACTCAAAAGAGAAGATCTCAAACCAGTCGCCAGAGGATGGCTGGATTTCATTGAGCATTCTCTGCTGCCCACTAGCAACCGTTCTGAAGTCACTATTAGAAGAGCAATGATGATCCATTGTATCATGATGGGAAAAGAAGTGGAAGTTCATCAACTGATTTCAACTGAATTTTACAAAATTGCAAACAAAAATTCCAAAGATGCCAGGTTGGCTTATCCAAGCTTGATTTCTATGCTCTGCAAGGACGCTGGAGTAAGGATGGGAATAACTGAGTATATCTCAATTGAGCGACCAATCACCAAAGCATCAATGGAAAAACAACAAGCACAGGATGACCCCATCAAGAAGAAAACACAGGAATTTCTCCCAGAAATCCCTCAATCTGAATACTGGGAGTATCTTGAAACATCAGTTACCAAGATGCAAGAAGCTATGGAACAAATAATGAAAGAATAGAAGGAACAAAGTAGCATTCTTTGCTATTTGATTAAAGAACAGGAGGAGCAAGGGCGCGACTTAAGGGAATTGAAGCGCCAGAAATTATCTCTTGAAGGACCAAGCACCCCGCAGATTAGGGGAACATCCACTCCCTAGAACAAAGGTTGTTAAATTCCAATTTTAGCCTTAACTCTGTGATAACTGTTCTTATTCTAGTTTTACCTTAGGAGTCATATAGTAGTAATTAGTATCTATATTTTTGATTTTATCTCCAATTAAGCTATAATTTAATTTTCTCATCATCATCAAACATGAATAAAATAGAAGAATTTCTTTAGAATAAGAGGCAATAATTTTCGAGTTTTTAATAAGAACATTCTAATTATTTACATGTGGTGGCAATGCTTTCTGTCTTCTGAATGAATGCTTGAACAGTGCATATGTCTTTTGAATTTGATGTTTAAGACTGTTAAATATGTTGGCTCTTGAAAGAATGATGAACATGAGACATGTTATTGATAATCTGAAAAATCATAAGAATGATTCTTGAAGCAAGAAAAAGCAGCAAAGAACAAAGCTTGCGAAAAAAAATAGAAAGAAAGAGAAAAAGCAAGGAGAAAATGCCAAAAGCTCTTAAAACCAAGAGGCAAGAGCAAAAAGCCAATAACCGTTAAAACCAAAAAGGCAAGGGTAAATAAAAAGGATCCCAAGGCTTTGAGCATCAGTGGATAGGAGGGCCTAAAGGAATAAAATCCCGGCCTAAGCGGCTAAACTAAGTTGTCCCTAACTATGTGCTTGTGGCGTGAAGGTGTCAAGTGAAAACTTGAGACTGAGCGGTTAAAGTCAAGGTCCAAGCAAAAAGAAGAGTGTGCTTAAGAACCCTGGAAACCTCTAATTGGGGACTTTAGCAAAGCTGAGTCACAATCTAAAAAGGTTCACCCAATTATGTGTCTGTGGCATTTATGTATCCGGTGGTAATACTGGAAAACAAAGTGCTTAGGGCCACGGCCAAGACTCATAAAGTAGCTGTGTTCAAGAATCAACATACTAAACTAGGAGAATCAATATCACTATCTGAATTCTGAGTTCCTGTAAGATGCCAATCACTCTGAGCTTCAATGGATAAAGTGAGATGCCAAAACTGTTCAGAAGCAAAAAGCTACTAGTCTCGCTCATCTAATTAGAATCTGAGCTTCACTCAAAAACTCTGAGATATTATTGCTTCTTAAATTATTTGTATTCTATTTTATTTATCTAGTTGCTTAAGGACAAGCAACAGTTTAAGTTTGGTGTTGTGATGAGCGGATATTTTATACGCTTTTTGGGGTTAATTTCATATAGTTTTTAGTGTGCTTTAGTTAGTTTTTAGTTTATTTTCAGTAGCTTTTAGGCAAAATTCATATTTCTGGACTTTACTATGAGTTTGTGTGTTTTTCTGTGATTTCAGGTATTTTCTGGCTGAAATCGAGGGAGCTGAGCAAAAATCTGATTCAGGCTGAAAAAGGACTGCTGATGTTGTTGGATTTTGACCTTCCTTCACTCAAAGTTGATTTTCTGGAGCTACAGAATTCCAAATGGCGCTCTTTTAATTGCGTTGGAAAGTAGACATCCAGGGCTTTCCAGCAATATATAATAGTTCATACTTTGCTCAAGGATAGACGATGTAAACTGGCGTTCAACGCCAGTTCCATGCTGCTGTCTGGCATCCAGTGCCAGAAACAAGTTAGGAGTTGGAGCTCAACGCCAGAATTGGATCCAAAGCTGGCATTGAATGCCCAAAACAGCCCTATGCACGTGATTAGCTTAAGTCTCAGCCCCAGCACACACCAAGTGGGCCCCAGAAGTGGATTTCTGCACCATCTATCATAGTTTGTTCATTTTCTGTAAACCTAGGTTACTAGTTTAGTATTTAAACAACTTTTAGAGGTTTATTTTCGCATCTCATGACATTTTAGATCTAAACTTTGTACCTTTTGACGGCATGAGTCTCTAAACTCCATTGTTGGGGGTGAGGAGCTCTGCTGTGCCTCGATGAGTTAATGCCAGTATTTCTGTTTTCTATTCAATCATGTTTGTTCCTATCTAAGAAATTCATTTGCGCCTTATTATGATGAATGTGATGATCTGTGACACTCATCACCATTCTCAACCTATGAACGTGGTCCTGACAACCACCTCTGTTCTACATTAGATTGAATGAATATCTCTTAGATTCTTTAATCGGAATCTCCGTGGTATAAGCTAGAATCCATTGGCAGCATCCTTGAGAATCCGGAAAGTCTAAACCTTGTCTGTGGTATTCCTAGTAGGATTCTGGGATTGGATGACTGTGACGAGCTTCAAACTCACGAGTGCTGGGCGTAGTGACAGGCGCAAAAGGATAGCGAATCCTATTCCGGTATGATCGAGAACCTACAGATGATTAGCCGTGCGGTGACAGCGCACCTGGACCATTTTCACTGAAAGGAAGGATGGTAGCCATTGACAACGGTGATCCTCCAACACACAGCTTGTCATAGGAGGGACGTGCATGCGTGAAGAAGAAGATAGAGAGAAAGCAGAGATTCAAAAGGCAAAGCATCTCCAAAACTCCAACATATTCTCATTTACTGCATAACAAGTAACCTTTAATTCATGCTCTCTTGTTCATTTGCAGGTCAATTGATAACCACTAATTAATATCCTGACTAAGAGTTGCAAGATAACCATAGCTTGCTTCAAGCCAACAATCTCCGTGGGATCGACCCTTACTCACGTAAGGTATTACTTGGATGACCCAGTGCACTTGCTGGTTAGTTGTGTGGAATTACATAGGTGAAGTAATTTTCGTGCACCATTTATATAAGTATGAGAAAATTAATGTTCCATAGTTGGTCAATTTATCCCATTCTTGTTATCACGGTTATACATGCTGCTACTTTCTGTGCTAAAAATTTATTGTTTCTTTGTCATATCTTTTGTTCTTCTCAGCAAGCCGCCCTGGAAATGCGATCTCTTTCGAAGGGCACGCTTGCAACGATCAAGGCAAAGCATATGCCATCGAAGGTTGACGAAGTGCATCAGATATAATTAATTCCTTCATGGTGTTCTTTTTGAGGTTACACTATACGGTATGATGTAGTTGAGAGTGCAATAACTCATTATGGTTCTAACACATACTGTTTTCTTATTGCAAACAGATTTATGTGCCGATGTGGACTGTCGGGCATTAGTACCTGATGATCATTGACAACGTAAGACGTAAGCTAATTTACTTAGATTCATTAGTTAATCCACAAGAGACCGAAGACAGACAAACGGCGATGACTAAAGTGGTGAGAACACCTTTGATGTTGCTTATCTTTTTGCTTATACTCAGCCATGTTATTATTTCGTTAGCTGATTGGCCACTCATAATCAAGCTTCTATATTTCTGCATTTATTGTTCGTGAGCAGGCACTGTACCTTGAATCCATAACCCTCGGCCAAGCATGGCTATCATCAAATGATGGGGTGCGCCCAAGGTTCTCAACATACGACATCGAAGACGCTGATGTCCCGTAACAAGCTCGTGGATCGTATGCATCCTATTTTCTTATTAATTTACCCTACTTATATATTGAATCACATACATTAATTTTAATTCTAATTTGACTAACCCTACCCTTCTGTTCACTTAGTAGAAGGTGTATTTGTTCCTACTATGTCATAGTCTTTGTCCTATATACTAAAACAATCATCGTTCCTTTTTTTGGTCTTAATGTCATTATTTAATTGATCGCTCAGTTAACCGATTCCCAATTTTGGTGCAACATGGATTGCGGAGTATGTGTTTCACAATGGATGATACGGGGGGCACTTTGGAAGGATTATGATGTCCGGATAATTATCCTAACTCTTACAATAGTCCGAGCATAATGTACGTGCTTATCTTTTTTTATGAAATCTGCTTTTAAATAATTTACTTGCTGTGTTGCAGACAGTTAATGTTGCAACTCGGATGCAGCTTGCAATCGATTTGGTTTTAAAAGAACACAATGCAAATGCAAAGGCATTAGTTGCAAAAGCAATGTCTCACTGGCGCAGGAAGTCAATGGAAGCAACCCTCTGAGGAGGTGCCTCATATTTTGTTTTTTGGTGGTTAAATGTAAAATAAAGCATGATCGTTAATTTCTATTGCATTAATAGTGAGATGCATGTAAATTTTTTGTAATTACATATAAATGATGTCTGTATCACACTCACCAAGTAGCCTATTATACTAATGTTTTAAATGGCCTTTTTAACACTTTCATCGCGGTTTTACTTGGTGAAAGGTCGTCTAAATAGGTTCTAGGGTATAGTGTCATTTCTTATTTTGTGGCCTTCACCATTATCTTACTGGGTGAAAAGGTCTTCCACATAGGCTTTTCTATAGATTGTGAGTTCTGTATTTTGTGATCAAACAAAGAATACACTATTATGGTCATCATTACACCCACTGTCAATATTCTCAATTAGTTAACTTGTATAAGGTATGGCCATACTTAGCCACACTATTCTTTTTGGGTGGTGTTGTACTTATCTACTTGTGATTTTTGTGATGATAGAGTTTGTGCAGTTGCACCAAGCTTCCTTCTGTATTTACCTGAGTTTTTGTTATTAGAAAAATCTTCTATTTCAGGAACGTCCTGTATATGTTTGCTACAACATAAGAATGTCAAGTTTTCCACACTTATAGAATTTTCGTGCCATGCTTACAAGGTGAAAATGTGGTGGACTGAAGAATTGTGCTTTTTTCACTCTTGTTGAGAATATACATTCAACTATCAATTACAAATTCGCAGGCAGATTTATAAGATTTTTTTCAACAAGTTATCATGGCATCTTAATAAGATTATTAAGAAAATGTTAGTATTTTTGTAAGAAATTTATTGTGTCTTAGGCTCAGTACATTGGATCCGATATGTGTGTTTTATGCAGTTGTGGGCTTGCAGGGGTATAGATATTACTTAATATCACATAATAATTCATAAATTCAAGACATTTATTTTTAAAGAGGCGTTTGCTCTCATTAACCTATTCTTGAAAACTGATTTGAAATGTGTATGAATGTTATTTGGTTGGTAAAAACTCTTATATGAAAGACTGAAGAGAAAGGTCCCTATAATAATACAGCCATGTTCCACCTGCACGTATGACATAACTCTAGAACAACCCTTATTTCCATATTATGTATACTCTCCATAGTTATAATACAGTCATGTTCTTGTATCTGTAGTCCAGGAGATTGAAATTCTCACCATACAATAAATCGTCATCCACAACACATAATAATAGCAAATATCCAAATATAATGTCATTCCCGGTTCATTCAAGTGAATACTTTAACTGGAGACGACTTCTACTCGCATACCAACTTCCATATCTTCTAAGCAACCTCCGTAACTAATTCTTTAACATTCTGATAAGACAACACCAACATGGTAAAGGTACGTGGATGAGAAAAAAAAACCAAAATATTCGGGAGACTTGCAAGCTTGAACATAACATCTTTGCAATGGAACTATAAAACTACCATACCATAGCATCCACTAGATGCCACAAGAGAATGTCGTTGCTTTGTAGTAGATACCAACAATAAATTCACCGAAGAGCACCATTCTTTTCCACTAAAGACCCTAGACCAATTACATTCTGCAATTAATAAGTGTCATTACTCTGTGTATCTATAACTGTTTAGCGACTACAGGGGGACCTGAAATTCAATTAAAAACTTTGTAGAATAAGGCATTATAAAATTTGAAAATAATTAAGCTTGTGACTAATGCAACGACTTAACGAAGTAGCTTACAGACGAAAAGCAACCATATTTCATACCCTACAACAGCACTAAATCTCGCTTTCAAAGAGTTACCTCCAAAATCCACCTCAATTGGCTCACTACCAAGACTTGTCGAGGCACCATTGGGTCCGCTATGAATCACACCTGGGACGAAAGAAGGAGAATAGCACGGGACGAATGACATTGGTACACAGGTAGGTGTTGCATAAAAATGGTTTATGCATTGCCCACCCAAGAATATATTGCCTCCACCTTCGGAAGGTGCGAACTGCAACATGCTCGATTGAGTAGGGGTCATGCCTAATGGTGCACCTCGTTAGCTACAGCTAGATGTGACCTTCGGTCCCTAAAAACTAAAACACGAGTACCCAGAACCACAAACAATGAAGGCTAAATCATTCCTAACAATATTTTTAAAAAAATAATGTAATGTAACCTACATCTAAATTTTTCTCTACTCATAACACATCTAATACAGTTTTTGAAACCAATAAAAAATATAGTTGCAGTAGTCACCTCTTCGAAGGGGCCCTCCCTGCGTAATAACGTGGTTCGTTCCGTGGATTTTACATTGGCGAATAAAGACTCAACGAAAGCTGATGATGGTGCTTCTGATCCCGCTGGTACAACCTTCCCATTGTGGCCTGCACATGTTCTTCTTGTATGTCCGGAGACCCCACACTTAGTGCAACAACGCCTCTTCGGTTTAGGCTCCTTCTCGGAGGCACATAAATTGGCTTTTCTCCGCTTCGGTGCACCCTTTGTAGTTGCCATCGTAAGGTCTTTGACCCCATAGTTGTTGGCAAAACCTTGTTACCGTCCTTTTCCACACGGCGCCGTTGCAATATATCAACCAGGTTTGATATAGCATCCTATGCAAGCACAAAATCTTCAACCTCTTCGCAACCAAGTGTAACAACATGGGTCAAAGCTGAGTATAGTGCACTGTATCGAAGCAGTCTTGCCTGTTCTCTTGATCCATTCCCCATTTTCAACGTTGTACAGTCTTTTACAATCTTACACCAGCGCCTAAGGACAAGTTTTTCAGGAATTTCCTCCATACCCTCGTACTTCATGACACAAAATATATGGGAGCACGGTATGCCATCACTGTCCCACATCTTACACTCACACTCAATCTTTCGGTCATTCGAATCATACAAAACCTTCAATACCCGGTCCGGTCTACCCATTTTACTAAAGCTATACACAATGGTCGTGCTGATGCTCTCCCTTCCCTAAAACAATAGCGTTGCAACACCCTTGATTTGCTTCTTAACCTCCCTAAAAACAGCTCTTGTATACAGCTTCGACGCAGACAACTCTATTGCATCTAATCCAGTATTTAACACGGGTATGTAATAAGTGGAGTAAAATTGTGCAGTAACCTCATTGTTCTGATAATCTTTCACGACCCTATCCAAACTGTGAACCAGTTCAAGAATGCTATCTATTAACTTTAGGAACGCTTTAATGAAAGAATTGATTCCTTCACATCTTGACGTTGTCCTATATCCGGTGCAAAAGGTCCCCCTCAGATAGGCCATTGCCCAACTCTCTTTAATGTCATATGTCGATTGCACCATGTATTTTGGCCTAGACTGAGAGACTCGATTGAGGTCCTCCAATATCTCTCGAACTCGTCAACATCAAAGTTTTCATAGATAGCCTTTTTGAATACTTTCCGAAATTCAGCTTCCTTTACCCGTTGGACACAAATTTTCTCCAAATGCCATGCATATAGTCTGTGCTTGGTTGAAGGCATCACCTCTGTAACGGTAGTGCGCATTGCCTTATCTCCATCCGTCACAACAAGGTTCGGTGTTCTTTAACCCATAACATCCAAAAGGTTCAGTAGAACCCATCTGTAAGTGTGGACCTCCTCATCTTGAAGCAAGGCAAATCCAAAAATGCAAGTTTGCCTGTGATGATTTGTCCCAAAGAACACCACCAGAGGTTTCTTGTACTTGTTCCCACGGTACGTCGCGTCAAATGCAAGGACATCACCAAACAACTCATAATCGGATTTCATGATACTGTCCACCCAAAATAAGTTACCCAACCGATTATCTGCAGTCGTTGTGTATCTGGCGACTGACATAAGGTCCGCATTTGCCTTCCCCTCCAAGTAACTGATAGTTGCAGCCGCATCCCCATCCAAGATTCGTGCTCGCCATTGACTGTGAACATAGTTGTACAAATCCTTTTTTGTAAACCGAAGCATGCTATATCCACCGGATTGGCCTGCCATGTAAGCCATTATCTTCGAGACAGGGATTCCGAATTGCTTCATGCTATTCACTTGAGCCTTATCCTCGTCGCTCATTTTTTGATGACTTGGCAACAGGTTGCAAAACGCAGCTAGGGCCATGTCGTGGTTGTGTTCATCAATAATCTTTCGCACTCTCTACACATTATCATGGACATCATAGTATATTTTCAATTTCGCCTTGTAGTAAATGCGACTCTCCAGCCGCTCCTCCCTTACTTGTTCTGGCCGATCATAATGCTTGTCACTCCTCGTGCCCTGATGATGACAGAAGAAGTCCCGCCTCACCAAAACACTGTCAACCCGTCCCACATCCCCTTTGCAAACACCAAACCCCCTTGTCCAGGCAAACTCCTTGTAAGCATTGTAGGCCTCCTCATCAGAAGTGAAAACTGTATGCAAGAAGTCCTCAGCGGTAACTAACACAGGAACATTGTCGTGAACATCCCCCTGTGAGCGATGCAATTCTTTCTTCGATTCTGACTGACTTGTTCCCATGCCAAATAAGCTAGTACTGTCGTCGTCATTAGAGGACCCTAAAGAACCACACACACCCAACGACATCTCAAATGACTCTTCATCATTATCGCTTAAGTAAAGGTCAAAATCCATTTGGCCTGAAACTGCAAAACCAGCATATATAAAAGGAAATAAACAAAGCTGAGTAGCAATCACGAACTTACAAATAAAATTAGAATTAATAGAAACAGTGAAAACATAGAGAAAGCATTAAATATGCACTAATGAATGGGAGATCAAACGCCACTCAAATTCTTCTGCTCATACGATTAGGAATTCTAGATTAAAAATATAGTCCTAAGATACGAGGAAATGGTTTTTCCGAACTCCAATTTAATAATATGAGTCATAGCCATCAATATCCATGTCAATCGAAGTTAATTTCGCACAACTGAATCTCTCAAAAATAATCTACCGTTGGTTATCATGTGTGGCATCCTCATAAAGCTTTAGTTTGAAAAATTAAAATTGTAACTTACAATTTTTTTCTCAGTTTACATGAATACAATTATATCAATATATTTATACATATATTTAAACTTTTTAACATAACAGCTTAAATTAAAACACTAATAATTTATGGAATATCATTAAATTAAATAAACGAATATACCTAATTCTTCTTTCGAGTTTGCAATGTTTTCACCTTTGCTTCCAAAAGGTTTCAACTGCTTTCAGTACGACGTTTGCTAGTTCCTTAACTTTAGGGTGTGAACATTAATTATTACAATGATACTGTGTTTTATTATGTTTAAATTTGTCAAAATCCTATTCCAACCGTTATATTTAAAGTAAAACATTTGAAGTAATTGTGAGGTAGAGTTATTATTTTTTTGTTGGTTAAGAGATAGAGTTATTAGGTTAAGTGAAGGAGATGACAGATAGTAATTATGGGAGACAAAAGAATTCAGATGTGTAATTAAAGAATACAATAAGAGAGATTCATACCAGTGTTCACGAGTTTCGCAGTTCGTGCAATTGCTAATTACCTCCCAAAAACTGACATCACCATAAATATCACAAGGTTGAATCTGCATAGATATAATAAATGCAAACATATCAAAAATGACTGAATAGCAACTAATATTATAACTTGGAGAAGTAAGAAGCAAGGATAGTTGCAGAAGGCAAAAGCTGAGTATTGTTAAATTCAGTTTTAACAGCTTGCGCTTAATACTAAAAGTTGTAACTTCCAGCAACCAATTTACTTTAAAGAAAAGAATATCATTAACTAACAGAGAAGTACAAATCAAGAAAATTTAAAAAACAATTATGGTGAAGAAACACAAAAAAATAAGAGGTCCTTAAGGTGTAACTTTTACGGGCAGCCAATGCATGAGGCTCTCACTTGGCACACATCTACAGTTTTGTTGGAGAGATACAATTTTTTGAAGGAAATGGTGGTACACAGTTGCACATAATATACTCATATTTTGTGTCTCTTCAGGAAGTTCAAACACGAATTTTTTATGTTGGACACAAATTTTTAATCTATTTTTACCTTTAATATTTTGTCAATTCTCCAAATCTACCCTCCTTCCCCTAACCGTTCCCTTTTTCTCCTTCACTCTCACCAAGAGGCTGTCTTTTGCTTCTCTCCCATGACAACAACTCTCTCTCTTCCTCCCTCCATCCCTCCCTCCCCTATTTTTTTTATAATAATCTATATCTGGGTTATGTTACTTCTATATTTGAGTTATTGAAAATATCGGTAGTGACTATGTCAATCTTAAAAGAAAAGTAACAAATTGAAGTGGGGATAGTGCATGTGGTGTTATTGTGATATGGTATTCATGATGGAAAAAGAAGAATGATATTCATATTTTAATTTAATTGTAATTTGTGTCTTGTGTTATGTATTATTACCAAACAAACCAAAAAAATTTATATGTATTCAAATGTCTATGTCTATTTAAATATAATGTCTATGTCTTATTTTCTTCCACCCACTAATCAAACACAGTCATATAGAACCCAAGTTCTTGGGTTGCCAAGAGATGCCAGAACCTTAGAACCTTGTAACAAAAAAATAACTATATACTAATATTTAGTACTAGTAAAAGCCATCTAATAATCATGGGGTTTTAAAGGACAATAAGAAATGTATATGCTATGAATTATAAAACAGTAATTTCCACTGAGAACAATTGAAATGGAACTCAAGATACAAGACAATTGGTGGAGCTTTTCTTGTTCAGTGAAGCCAAAACACATACAGAAGATGGGCATGGAATATGTTATCATGACATGAAATCAAACTGGTGATTGATATTGTTATGGGAAGTTTTTTCTGAGAAGAATTATTAACTAGCACACAAGCAAAATATAATAGGGACAATATTGTTTCTGGTAAGATTATATGTTTGTAAGTGATTAGTGGCAACAAGACACTCAGGATTTTTGAGAATGTGAGTTTTTTATGAAACGGGAAGAAGATAGTGTGGAAAAGCGGCCAAATGCAATGAAAATGGGAACACTTTAATATAAAGCAAGTACATTTTTACGCCGTTAGATTTCTACTTATTTAACTTAGTCCCTAACCATATAGTTCAAAGGGGGGCAAGATGCATTTTTCTAAAGTCCAGTTAATTTGATATGTGCTCTAGTTAGCTCGATAGAGTGGCAGGTGAAATCCATCAATTTGTATAGTTCGAATTGTATGTTTTCTAAATTCTAATTGAAAGTGCAAAAGTTCAACAATTCAACAAGAGATCAAGAAGCATATTTCTAAATGTTCCAGTTATGTTAAGTAAAAAAAATCAGCAAAACTTTGGCTACACATATCCAATATATTCCCTTTCACATCACACCTGTTCTACCAAAGAATATTAATGAATTTCTGTATAAGAATTCCATAAATGATGTGTAGTTAATTTGCAATGCAAACACGAAAAACATAATTATGGCATCATGCATTATGCAACACATAACAGTGCACTATCTTATGTGAATTTGCAATGCAATGAGAAATAAGGCAAAATACCAGTGATTGTGGACTGCCGATGAGAAATCGAAGCAGAAGGAGATGATGACTCCAAGTTCCGATCAGGCCTCCAGAGTCAAGAGCTCGATTACGATTTCACTACTGCTTTGGGATGACGCAGTTACACAAAGAAGCTTCTGCTCACCACGTCTCAACGTAATCCAGCCCACCTCTACCTGTTCCACTCAGAGAAGCCCCCTGTGTCCACTGCCATCGAGTACACTCCTATGTTTATCCGTCGAACTGGTCGTGGAGGTGCAAAATCCTCTCACGTTACTCACACTCTCACAGGTAGGTTGAAGATCCGGTGATAGTAGCTCAATTGTAGTTGTTCCAAGTCTTCTTTTTTAACATTATCAATGGATTTTTTAACCCTACCCATCCCCAACACCCACCCAACCCGAAACCAGATCTACTATTGATTCTATCATTCAAAAAAGTCTTGCTAGCCCATAAATACAAACGGAGTTTCTTCCCTAAAAATTGTCAAGCCGAGCCACAATGGAAGGTGTAAACGCCGCTGTCCGTAAGCCTCAGCCTGCATCTAGGAGAATTCCCACATAAGACACGCGTCACTAGATCTCCAATAGTAAAAGAATCTCTATAAAATAACATCTGTACCATAGTATGTACCTTTTTATTAAAATATTTTTTTCTTAATAATGGTTTCAAGTCTATTGTCACCGAAATAGAGGGAGTGAGGGTGAAAAACAGATTCAGAGGGAAGGGAGATCTCATTGTTGAAACCCTAGGTTCACTGTGACTATCGTCACCGTCGTCGCATCCATAGGTCATCTCCACCCTCCAAATCGGCGCCTCCGCATCTTCCTCCACCTCCTCCCCTCCCGTTTTCCAATCTCCACAACCTCCACATCGACAAGCGCCTCTCCATTCCCCTTCCCTTCTCTCTTCCCATTCCCGCTGGAAGGCGCTCTCTCAAGGTGCATTGCGTTACTGCTCGCATCCCGATTTGCTCTGCTTATCCGATGTCGGCTTGGATGCACTCGGCGAAGGCCTTCCAAGGCTCGAGAGCTTGAGATTGATCTGGTGCTCTAACATCTCTAGCAACGGTTTGAAATCCCTTGCTTACAAATGCCGGTAATTCAATTTTGCTTAGCAATTTTGATTTCGTATTCTATTTCCTGATTAAAAATTTTGATATGCTACAATGGACATTCGGTTTTTTGTTTATTTTTATGGTTTCATGAATGTATGTTTTGTAGGAAGTGGAATTGCTCGAGATGAACTTGAATTGGTGGGAGAAAGATACGGTACATTGCATATTTGTGATTTGTGATTTGAATTTGTTGGATTTTTTATTCCTCCGGATGGATCTTTCAAGTTCACTCAATGGAAAAATGAAGGAAAAAATTGCATTTATTGTTTTCATGTATTTTTGGACTTAGGTTTTCTGTGCATAGAAAGTGGTACTTTACTATTTTTGCTTCAGCTTCATGCTCATTTATTTAGTTTTGCTTTGATTAAAAATTAAAAATATAATTTTGTTGTTGTTGATTCTAGAAGGCAGATGAGTGAGTTTTGAGCTATTGAAGAAGATGCAAGGAAGTGAGGGAAGAACCTAAATATGGCATCTGTTGGTATGGCACCAACATCAGGCGTGAGAGAATCAGGTGGCGGCGTTGATAGATTGCCGGAAGAGATGAACGATATGAAAATTAGGGATGATAAGGTATGCCAGTACACTCTGTTAATTTCTTGGCACAATATCCCTTTTCTTGTTGTGTTTTGTGTTTTTAAGTTTCAGAGTTTAGTTCTTTATGGTTTGGTTCATCTTGCAGGAAATGGAAGCTACAGTTGTTGATGGCAATGGAATGGAGACCGGCCATATCATTGTAACTACTATTGGTGGTAAAAATGGTCAACCAAAGCAGGTACATCTTCTCCTTCTATCTTTTTCCCCTGATATATCTATGGAATGCTTTAAATAATCTAGCTGATAACTAGTTTATTGTCTCACTTGTTGTGTTGACATGGTGCTTGGATGATGTAGGCTAGTATATAAACAATTTAATTCATTTGGGGACCTTATTTTTTTGAATATGTTCGTTTCCCCTCTCTTGTCTTTTATAGATGTAATATAGTATATCTAGTCCCTTTGTTGCAAACTTTCTTCTAGTTTACTTTTCTGTTTTTACTGCAGGGGTGCAAATGCTTGTATCTTGATATTGATGATGATAGGAAGGAAGTTGGTACAACAGGTAATTATTTTGGTTAGCAGTGGCCCAATTCTTTAGTTGTATGTATAACATTTTTTAGCAGTGGTTAACAAATTAGTTGTATGTATAACATTTTTTATATTGAAAGTGCATTAAAAATTATATATATAACTTCTATCTACAACAATAGGGAAAAAGTTGGAAAACAATAAATGTACACTATTTTCGTTGTATATATGGATGTCAAATAATTAAGAGAAGCACGTGTCTTTTTATTCAAGAAACAAGTATATCATCATTATTCAATAGAGCATGATGAATTGAATTGAAGGACATTAATGGCAAGGAGAATGGCAGTAACACATGCAGATCTTGAACCAAGAAGAAGCAGAACAGATTTAAATAGCAAAACTGGTGCATTTCTTATGGTTCTTACAATTTTATTAGGCCTCTTGTGTTTCATCTTGTGTCTCATTGCAGAAGCCACACGTTCTCAGGTTCAATTTCTTTTAACTTTTACTTCATTTATTTGCATATTATTACATATATTTATGCTATTTGCTGCATGATATTTTTTTCATTTTTAAAATAACTATTGTTTTTGGTAGACTAGATAAATTTGATTTTTTTTTTGCTCAACATTTTTATATACTGCAAATTAAGGATTGGGATTCTATACTCAACTTCATTGAGAAGTCATAAAAGAATGCTGGGAGAAAAATATAGGTTGTGGTATGCCCTCTCACTGCATCTTACATAGGTATGATGAGCTATTGTTTTTTACATTTTTATTCACTATTTATTACTGGGTTCTTATAGGAGAGTCCTTCGATCAGTCCACTTACATAGTACATGAAGATCAACCATGGGAAGATCTCAACATTCTTTCAACAGAAGCAGGCAAGGTTTATTGTTTTGGTGGTCAAACAGATTCTTTTGCATTATTTGAGTGTGATCAATTTTGTTCGTTTACTTTTTTCTCTCTTGTCTTATACACATGGGTTAAACATTATATAAGGTAGATATCCCCATAATTGTTTTTTTGTACAGTGGATCATTCTGGCTTGTTTTTATAATTACATTGAACTACTATTGTCAAATATCTTTGTTGCAGATAAATCAAAATTTGGAAGCCATACTAAGAATTCCCAAGAACTCTCTGTTTCCACTTCAGGCAAGCTAACCAAAGATGAATATCATCAATTTGACAGGGAAGATGTTAGAACCTCTCTTGGTTACTTGTGTCAAGGGACTGAAATATATTGAGAAAGAAACAAAACAAGAGAGACTTCTCTTATCAGACTCTTTTCTGAAAATTTAGTTTATGATTCATATGCCAGATGCATGCCAATTGTTGAAAACCATAAGAGTTTATTGATATATGATAAGAATGGTCAATCATTAAGAGATTACTTTTCATATGATAATGTTCCTAGTGCAGAAATTTTATTTGATAATGCACCTTTTTAGATGATAATGTTTAAATTTGTATTATGCTTTATTACTTTTCAAGAGAAATTTGTATATAAATATTTTGAATTTAATAAAATATTTCATTTTGTAGTATTTAATTTTAGTATATTTATATTATGTACAATAATAATATAGGTTGTTATTTCTAAAAGATTGAGTATAATTAAAAAAGTCTCAAGATTTTAGTGGCAATAATAATGGCGGCTAAAAGTAAATAATATTACAATTTTAGAATTATTTTTAGTGGTCATATTAATTGTCAGTAAATTGGGTTTTGGCGGCAATAGTAATGACTACTAAAAGTGAATCCCTTACAATCTTAGAATTACTTTTGGTAGCCATATAAATTGCCAAGAAAATGGCCACTAAAAGTTATATACTTCTTGCGGCCATTAAAAAGGTCTTTACCGGCTAATACTATAATTGCCGCTAAAATCTTTTAGCGACAAAGCATAAGACGGCTAATGTCTAATTGTTGGTAAATGTATTAGCAGCTATTTTTATTGCCACTAAAAGCAAAATAAATAGCCGCTAAAAGTGATTTTTCTACTAGTGGATGAAGAGAGAAAGAAGTATAAATTGAAGAGAATGTGTGTGTGTGTCGTGTTGAAGAGAGAAGGAAGAAGAGATGATGGATTGTGGGAAGTGAAGTCTAGGGTTAGGGGTGAGTTTGGGGTTCTTCGCAGACACAATGAATACAAAAGGGTTCTTTGAAGAGTTTAGGGTTTCTTGAAGGAGAAAGATAGGGTTTCGAAGAGGGTAACTCATCATATCCTTTTTTAAAAGTTTTTTTTGGGACCTTTTGGTCACGCTTTTGAAGCGTGGCAAAAGAGTTATAAGAAACAGCTACACTTTAAAAACATCACTATAACGAAATCATATCGCCACACTTTAAAAGCGTCACTATTTTGTTTATTTTGTCATGCTTCTCTATGGCCACGCTTTTGAAGCGTGGCAAAATAAACATGGTCAAATCTCTAATCAATTGCCACTCTCATACATGGCCATTAACCCATGTCGCCACGCTTTTGAAGCGTAACAAGAAAATACATGCTCAAATCTCTAATCAATCGCCACCCTCATAAAAGCGTTGACCTTTGTTGGTCACGCTTTTAAAGCATAACAAGAAAAAAAGGCAGCCAAATGCCGTTACCTGCTGGCCAAGTGAAAATTAAGAAACGAACCTAACTACCATCAGTTATGATTTACGATTATGAGTAGTTCTCCTTATTAGATCAAGCTATATATTCAACAACGTTATCTCAAAATAATACTAAAATAGTCCTGGGTCACCGAAACTTATAATAAAAAACAGAAATCTCAAACACGCTATATATACATACACATACATTTATACATATATGCTATAGTGGTACGTTATGTATGATTACAATAATTAATAGTAACAACTACCAGCCAGAACACTATTATAATAATAACCTAATTGAAGAGTATGTAAGTGATGTATATGGTTTTGTGTGAGTCAAGCACACGAAATACGAATAGGAGTGGGCGTAGTAAACCTTTCGGAAGCTGACTTTCTAACCAAGGAACTTATCTCCGGCGAAAGTCCACCCATCTCAAACTCTGGAAGTTCCGGTATAGTTGACAGAACCGCTTGATCATACTTATCATAAACCACGTACAAACGTTCTTTCGAGTATTTCTCTTCTAGATCTGCCATTTCGAGTTTGTTGTGACCATCACTACCACAAATCCTGAATTTATTATTGCTGCTGCTGGACTTGAAAACAAAGCGAAGGAGTTTCTGGAAGGTTCGTGAGATCTTGAACGACTTATTGTTGGATGATGATGAAGGTGGTGGTTGCTGGTGAAAACGGCGACGGTGGTCTGTTAAATGAGGCATGGAAAGGGTTCTTGGGGAACTGGCTATGGCAGAGTCGATTTGGCGCTTGAAGGAGTGAAGCTCGTAGGAGTCATAGAGTGTGCTTCCACAGTCCCAAACGCTTTTGTTGCTGGGCCAAGATGAACTCCTTCCCTTTGAAAATCGATGTTGATCTTCTTGTTTAGATTTCTCCATATATATGTATATACATGCATGCGCGCGCGCTCTCAAGTGTTGCTGTGTATGTTGTTAATTAGTAATAGGGAGGACTGAAATGTAAAGCTATATAGGAGAAGGTTTGAAAGAGATAGAGAAGAGGGTGAGTCTTCGTCTCTTTTTGTTATGCATGGTTGGTGGGCGTGGGATCAAACTCGTTACTTTGTTATTTATTAATGACTTGTGACTTGAACGCGGCCACAACACGTACTCATTACCATTAAATCCGTGAGGAAACTACTTCTAATCTAATCTAATTGCTGCAGCATGTGCTGCCCCTGTTATTGTTGCTACCTGTTGGATCCATATTGGGCAAGCATGTATTTCGTTACAGATCAGCTTAAAAATAAAAAAAAAAAGAAGCAGCAATCTTCATATCCCGTATTAGTTAAGCTAAGTCTATGGTGTGAATTGATCATAAATATATACATGCATGTAGATAAAAAAGTATTTTTCAGAATATATTGAAGTGGAAAAAGAAAGGATAGTGGGACGTGGTGGAATAATATAAGTGGTCCCTTCCTTTATGATCATGGGACTCCCTTGATTTCCTGTGGATTGTAATTACCATATCACTCGCATATATCCAGATAAGGAAGTCTAGAAAATTAATTTTATATGCGGTCAAGCAATTAATTTTTTAAAAAAATTTACTCAATTTATTTCTCTTTTATTATTTTTTTCGTTTTTTCTTGTTTTTTGTCTCTTTTTCTGTGTTGCTTTTTCGTCCACACCGCCTCTCTCTTCGGACGGTCTCTCTTTTTCTTTTTTTCTTATCACCTTTAAAAGTCAGAAATTATTTTTCATATAAAATATTCAATGGTGTATTTACTCAATATTAGAGAGGGAGGTGTTTTGCCGCGTTGTGGGTGTCAGTTCAACACGCAAAAAACGTGATGACAAGACTAGTTGGAGGCGCGGCAGTTTCCAGCAACATGCAGCGGGCGTGGTAAAGATGGCGGACAAATACGGGTGGCAATACGCAAGAGGACGTGTTGCCTCTAAATCCTGATAGCGTTGCAGATTTTTGCTTGATTCCAAGGATGCAGCAGCAACACGGGAGAGGCGTGTTGTAGGTAGTTTGCATGCAGGGATAACCCCTACCCCGGTAACTAGCGACTCTCATTCAAGTTCTATAAATTGAGTTTTTTGGTTCTTGGTATAATGCATCTAAAGTGTGTGGTGTGTGTGATACTGAAAAAGAAGAAGAATTATATAAGTGTATTATACTGAGAGTTAGGATTTTATTTAGGTGTGTTTAAAGAAAACAATTTTATAAAAAAATTATTAGTTTGTAGTGATTAAAAAAATGGTACGTAATTATACGTCACCCGATGCAAATTATTATTATAAATATTTATTTCTATTTATCTTTATTTATTTAAACTAATATTTAGTGAATAAATTTTGTTGAGCCAGCCAAATAAGAATTTGATGGTTCGTAAACTGGATCCACCGCAGACGTGGAATCCGATTGTCGAAAACTACTTACGCTCAACGGGATTCTACCTCGTCTCTAGGATTGGATTCATAAAAGGATTTTACCTCTTGTTAGCTGCTTTGGTGGAAAGGTGGAGGCCAGAAACTCATACCTTTGTATTGCAGGTGGGTGAGGTTACTGTTACACTCGAAGATGTGGCTCATATATTTGGCCTATCCATTGATGGAGAGACTATGAGCGGCTGGACAGATAGTAGTAGCGACTTCCTATAAAGTCAGAGCATCGCTATATTCGGTCGCAAACCGGTTGTCAGTAGTTCTTTGAAATCTTATATAAAGCTGGGTTGGGTTCGGGTATCAGAGACGCAGAGCAATTAGACACCGAGGAGTTTATTAAGAGATACGTCAAATGCCAAATTTTCTGTTTGTTGGATTCAACCCTATTCACAGATAAGTTGACTGCATATGCAGCATGCCAAGTATCTACCGTTGCTTTGCGATTTCGAGCGGATCCATACTTATAGTTGGGGGTCAGCATGTCTCGCGCATCTTTACAGGGCACTATGCCGTGCATCACAGTTTGATACTAAGGAGATGGATGACCCTCTTAAGTTGTTGTTTGTTTGGCATGGGAGCAACTGCGGTGTATTGCGCCCATACCCAGACAGTCCCTTCCACCGACTGTGATACCAGTTACCATGAGGTAACAGTTCCTATTTTAGTCCTGCATTATATTGACGATGCATATTTGATTGACGGTAACTTTTTTTTAATTTTTTTAATGAATCATGTTTCAAGTGGAATCATTCCTATCGGAGCAAGGCGTGGTTATCAAAGACCGTAGCGATTTTTAGGCATGAAATAGACTATATGGACGAGGTAAATATTTAGAGTTTGTATGATTCCCCCAAACATTAATATTAGGGTTCTAATTTTCTAATAATATGTGGCATTTTGTGTGGCGGTCGTACGAATGGTTCATCATACCTGACAAGTTACATGGACACCTTGAGGTGTGTGACATCGTTGCTCCGTTATTGTCATTCGAGTGTGTCGAATAGCATCCTGCGAACCGAGTGATGCGTCAACTATATTTCCAACACGTTTTATATTTGCCTCTATCTGCTGTTGTGCAAATACAGAGTAAGTAAATCTGGCACGCTTGCATTCGTGAGTCTCAGCATTCTCCCACGTAAATAGTTCGTTTAATCGATGATACGTTGCTCAGACGAGGGCCAACACAAGAAGGTTTCGGGCACCCTTCAACACTGAATTAATGCACTCCACAAGGTTCGTCATCACATGGCCCCATTGATGACCCTCATCAAATGCCAATACCCAGTGTCTAAGTCCAATGGCATTGCACCACCGGGCATATGCCTTGCCTCAGGGGCGGTGCTAGGTACAAGGAAAGGGGGGCAATGGCCCCCCCTAATTTTAATTTTTTACATGTAAATTATATGTAAATTTTAGTTTAGCCCCCCTTAAAATTTTATTTTAGTCTTATTTTATTGTGTAAATATTTTTTACCCCCCTCTAATATTTCTTCTAGCTCTGCCCCTGCCTCGCCTCGCTCTTCCAACCTCTTATAGTTGATGTACTCCTCCACCATCCTTGAATACCCTATGTTGACAACAAGTTTTTGCAGGTGCGGTACTTTGAATACCCATAAGAAGTTGCTACCGATGTGCCTTATACAAAATATCCACCATGCTCACGGAGGTTGCCAATCACCACCGGAACGGTTTATTGCTGCGTGGATTGACTCATGTCGGTCTGAGATCATACCCACATCGTCTTTTCTAACAACATATCTTCATTGATGGTGCACGAAATTGACTCTGCAATATTCACACAGATAGACCGACAAGTGCACTGGGTCGTCCAAGTAATACCTCAGGTGAATGAGGGTCGATCCCATGGAGATTGTTGGTTTGAACAAGCAATGGCTATCTTGTAGATCTTAGTCAGGTGGATAGAAAATATATTTATTGTGGAAAAACGCATAAAAACAAAATAAATAAAGTATTACTGGATAGATGTGAAATCAATTGATAAGAAAACGGTTGAGGCTTCGGAGATGCTTCTTCCTTCTGGATCAACTTTTCTCACTGTCTACTTCAACTTCTGATGATTCATTCCATGGTAGGCTATAAGTGATTAACAACAGGTCAGTGGTCATTAATCTCCTCTGCTTCAGATCAAACGCTAGGTCAGTGGTCATCCAATCTGAACGGGGGTGAAGCTTCTGTAGTCCATTCCCTTGGTGATCCTACTCAAAGCTCCACAGACAAGGTCGGATTTTCCGTATCAGAGAATGTTGCTTTCTGATTCTAGCCTATACCACAAAGGCCCTAATCGCCGCATACCTCAGCTGAACTAATGTCTCCAAGTCCCCAACGAAGTTGTAGATTAGCCGTCTAAGAGATATATAATCAAGCTTGTGGTTTAGTACTATCCTGTCAAGGACTGGCAAGAACCCATGTAGACGGTCAAGTTACACTCCCAATTCATTAGGATGAAGAACGAAGATACATCTTAGAATGGAATCAAGCATAGATTAAAATAGAATAATGATATTATTAATTCATAAGAATAAATAGAGATCCTAACCTTAACCTAGGAGGTTAGTGACTCATATTTATAGAAAGTAATAATGTATTTGAAAATATGGTATAAGGTCCTGAACAAGGGTGATCCTTGTTCTATAGATACTAATCTAATAACTAAGAAGTACAAAAGATATGATAGAATAAACTAGAGGTGCGAAATCCATCTTTGGGCCCACTTTGGTTGAGTACTTGGGCTGAGCTTGGCGTCCACTTTGAGGAATGGGAGGTGAATGATGCCAGGGCATTTTGGCCAGTTTCACTGACCTTTTCTTTACTGTTTTTAGGTTAGTTTCATGCATTTCTGTAGGAAATAAGCTAGTTTTGGGTAAATATTCACTTATGCCTTGACTCAAGCATACATTGTGCATTTCACACAATTTCATGAGGATTTTGCATAAGTTTAGTGACAAATATTATGTTGCATTACTCATGACTTGGACTAGAGCTTTGATGCACTTTGTTGCTTGATTTCAGGACCAAAAGGAAGCAAGAAAAGGGGAGGTAACTTGCAAGATTAATGAGAAAAGTGATTGCCAATAACACTCTCAAAAAGCCATCAATGCCCACGTTAGAGAGTCACGTTAACCAAGTTAACGTGAACTCTAACGTGGAGAAAAGAAGTTGAGCCAACGTTAGTGACACTCAACATTGTCACTAACGTTGGCAATTACTCATAAGTGGCCACGTTAGAAGCCACGTTAACCTAGTTAACGTGGCCTCAAACGTTAAGGGGGGGGAAGAGAAGCCAACGTTAGTGACACTCAACATTGTCACTAACGTTGGCCTATGGTGCAAAGTACCACGTTAACTCCCACGTTAACTTGGTTAACGTGGGAACTAACGTAGAGGATGAAGAGTTGTCGACAACGTTAGTGACACTCAACATTGTCACTAACGTTGGGATGGCTAAAAGATGGCCACGTTAGAAGCCACGTTAACCTAGTTAACGTGAGCTTTAACGTGAAGCAAGAAGGGGCACACTGGAACGTTAGTGACAATGTTGAGTATCACTAACGTTCTCGAAGGTTGACAAGGCAACGTTAAGAGCCACGTTAACCTAGTTAACGTGGGTTTTAACGTGAGGTAAAGGGGTGCATTGGAACGTTAGTGACAATGTTAAGTGTCACTAATGTTCCCGAACTTAGACATTCACTAAATGATTAACACTCCTTACGCCCTAAGTTTAAGTCTCTGCCCACTTCACACTTTCTCTCTGCAAGTAAAGCCAAGCCCAAATAAAGAAAGGAACTGCTTCAAACTCAAGATCTAAAGGCCCAAGACTTGAAGAGTAAACTAGAAGCTGAGAAGAGTAGTATATATAGGAATAGCTTTGAATTGTAAAGGAGTTCTGAAAGCTGGGAAAAAGGAGAATTACTCTCTGTATTTTACTTTCTTTGCAATTTCTAGTTTTATGATGTATTCTCCATCTTTGTTTTCATTTTCAAGAGCTATGAACAACTAAACCCCTTTCATTGGGTTAGGGAGCTCTGTTGTAATTTGATGGATCAATACTAATCTTCATCATTCTTCTTCTATCTTTCCTCTTGATTTTACTTGAAAGCTTTCGATCTTCATCCAATTGAGTAGTTATCTTGGAAGAGAAGCTATTCAAACTTGGATCTCTTTTGAACCTTGGAAGAGGAATGAAGAGATCAAGCTAGAAATGCTTTCTCATGCTGGACCAAATTGGGTTTGGATGGGTATGTGACTATAACCCTCTCAATACTTGGTTTGGGAAATGCATGTGGTATAATCAGTGACCATACTTCATCTATTCTCATGAGCAATTGACCAAGGAATTGGCTATTGATCAAGATTGAAGAGATTGAATTGCAAGAAATTGTAATTCAATCACTTAAGATTGCCAAGGAGATCAATGAGTGCATTGATTGAAGAAGAGATGAAAATGAACTTGATCCAGAGAATTGCAACATCTCCTAAGCCCAATCAACTCCCATCTCTAATCTCACCCATTCTCTTTAATTTCTGCGATTTACTTTTATGAGCAAATCCCCCATTCCCATTTA
>NC_029787.2:93864528-93866505 GCF_000816755.2 Arachis ipaensis | reverse complement strand
TTCGGTACACTTGCCGAAGGGAGATTTGTTGAGAGACAAGTTTTCCGTGCATCAAGTTTATGGCGCCGTTGCCGGGGATTGATTGTGCATCAACAATGATTAGATTGGAAGATCACTAGATTGAGCATTTATTTTGTGAATTTCATTTTTCTGTTTGAGTGATTTACTTTTTGTTTTAGTAAACTTCTTCCCTTCTCCCTCTACTCTTTTGTTTTTCTTTGTTATTTTCAATTCTGTTTGCTAACGCACTAACTGTTTGATATATTGCATCACCCACAACTAACAGCAATTCTAACACAAATACTGTCTGCACCTATTTTCTCTACTTGTACTTGTTGGTTGTATGACAGGGAGAAGAAGCGGGGCTTCAACTTCCTTTGATTTTGAATCGGAGAGAACCTTCCTTAGACTAAGGAGGGAGGCAAAAGAAAAACGAGTAGCTGGTGCTGAAGAAGAGGAGGAACAGTTTGAGGAATACTTTGAACCAAACATGGAAGAAAACATGGAAAATCATCATGAAGAAGAGACTCACAACCATGGCAGAGGAGGTGGAGCAAATCATGCTGGGGAGGATAGAAGAGTTTTGGGCTCTTACATTAATCCAAACCCAAGCAATTGTGGAAGTAGCATCCAAAAGCCAACAATCCATGCCAACAACTTTGAACTTAAACCACAGCTCATCACCCTTGTTCAGAACAACTTTTCGTTTGGAGGAGGTGTTCAAGAAGACCCCAATCAACATTTGACCACCTTCCTGAGAATATGTGACACAGTGAAATCTAATGGTGTTCATCCTGACGCCTATAGACTGCTCTTATTTCCCTTCTCACTCAGAGACAAGGCAGCCAAGTGGCTGGAATCCTTCCCAAGGGAGAGCTTGACAACTTGGGAGGATGTGGTGAACAAATTCTTAGCAAGATTCTACCCTCCTCAACGAATCAATAGGCTGAGAGCTGAGGTTCAAACCTTCAGGCAACAAGATGGTGAGACTCTGTATGAAGCATGGGAGAGGTTCAAAGACTTAACAAGGAGGTGTCCACCTGACATGTTCAACGAATGGGTCCAGCTGCACATTTTCTATGAAAGGCTCTCTTATGAGTCAAAGAAGGCAGTAGACCATTCATCTGGAGGATCCTTGAACAAGAAGAAGACCATTGAGGAAGCCATAGATGTTATTGAAACAGTAGCAGAAAACGACTACTTCTATGCTTCCGAAAGAGAGAACACAAGAGGAGTGATGGAGCTAAACAATGTAGATGCTCTGTTGGCCCAAAACAAGCTCATTACCCAGCAGCTGGCTGACCTTACCAAGAAGATGGAGAGGAACCAAGTAGCAGCAATCTCCACTACATCAACAACACAAGAAGGAGTAAACGAAGAAGCAGAGGGGAGTCAGGAGCAAGCCAACTACATTGGGAATTCACCAAGGAAAAACTATGATCCATACTCCAAGACTTACAACCCTGGATGGAGAAATCACCCGAACTTTGGGTGGGAAAGTGAGCAAGATCAAAACCAAGACCAGAGACGTTACAACTCCAACAACAATGCAACTCACCAACAATTCACCCAGAGGACATCTCAACACCCCCACAACAACACTTCTCCACACACCTATCAAAACCAAAACAGCACATCTGCTCCGAACCACTCATCAATTGATGACAAGCTCTCTAAGATCGAAACCTTCATTGAAGGAATATGCAGAGACATTCAAGACAGTAAAGCATTCAGAGAGGAAGTGCAGTCAAACATGCAGAATCAAAATGCTGCCATCACAAAACTGGAGACACAAATCAGCTATCTGTTTAAGCAGCTTCCTAACCACAATTTTTGCTATGATGCCCATTCAAACAAAAGGGAGGAGTGTCAAGCTATCACACTTAGGAGTGGGAAGGAACTGAAGGAACATCCCCAAAAACCACTAGAAGAAAGCTCAATTGAAAAGGAAGAGGAGCAAGATGGAATGCAACCCCC
>NC_029787.2:93855162-93856569 GCF_000816755.2 Arachis ipaensis | reverse complement strand
AATTCACCCAGAGGACATCTCAACACCCCCACAACAACACTTCTCCACATCCTTATCAAAACCAAAACAGCACATCTGCTCCGAACCACTCATCAATTGATGACAAGCTCTCTAAGATTGAAACCTTCATTGAAGGATTATGCAGAGACATTCAAGACAGTAAAGCATTCAGAGAGGAAGTGCAGTCAAACATGCAGAATCAAAATGCTGCCATCACAAAACTGGAAACACAAATCAGCTATCTGTTTAAGCAACTTCCTAACCACAATTTTTGCTATGATGCCCATTCAAACAAAAGGGAGGAGTGTCAAGCTATCACACTTAGGAGTGAGAAGGAACTGAAGGAACATCCCCAAAAACCACAAGAAGAAGGCTCAAATGAAAAGGGAGAAGAGCAAGATGGAATGCAACCCCCCACGCCAAGTCTGCAGAAAGAAAAGAAGATACCCTAACTAAACATCTCAAGAGCTCCATACCCCCAGCTATTGAAGAAAAAGGAAGATGACAACCAATTCTTGAGATTTTTGGAAATCTTCATGAAACTACAAATCAACATACCATTTGCCGAAGCCATAGAACAAATGCCACTTTATGCCAAGTTTTTGAAGGAGCTAATGACTAAGAAGAGAAGCTGGAAGAACAATGAAACTGTGATACTAACTGAAGAGTACAGTGCTATCATTCAGCATAAACTACCTCAGAAACTGAAGGATCCTGGGAGTTTTCAGATCCCTTGCATTATAGGAGAAATCACAGTAGAAAAAGCTCTTTGTGACTTAGGGGCCAGCATCAATTTGATGTTAGTAGCTATGATGAGAAAGATGAAAATTGAGGAGGCTAAACCAACAAAAATGGTTTTACAACTGCAGACCGGTCGTTCAAATTCCCTCACGGGATAGTCGAGGATATGCTAGTAAAAGTAGGAGATTTCATATTCCCAGCAGATTTTGTGGTGCTGGACATGCAGGAAGACGCCAAGACCTCCATCATCTTGGGAAGGCCATTCTTGGCCACTGCTGGGGCTGTCATTGATGTTCAGAAGGGTGACCTCACCCTGAGGTTACACAATGAAAAGATGACATTCAATGTGTTCAAGGCCATGAGTTACCCACCGGAACAATTGGGGGAATGCATGAGGTTAGATGCACTTGAGGATGAAGTGCAGGAGAATTTTGAAGAAGATGAACCTGAAGAGAACGAGAAATTGGTGGAGGAAGAAGCTGAATCAAGTGAAGAGGCAGTTACAGCAGAAATACATATACCAGATGCATCAAAGGAAGGGAACGAAAAATCAGAAGCACCCAAACCTGAACTCAAAGCATTGCCACCCACTCTCAAATATGCATATCTAGGAGAAAATGAAAACTACCCAGTGATCATAAATTCATCCCTCAGTCAAGATCAAGA
>NC_029787.2:93851395-93855097 GCF_000816755.2 Arachis ipaensis | reverse complement strand
ACCAGGGTTCATGCTATGGCGAACACTTTGGAGGGGACAGAACTGCAGCAAAGGTGTTACAAAGTGGATTCTTTTGGCCCACTCTTTTCAAGGATGCCAAGGAACTAGTAAAAAGCTGCAATGAATGCCAAAGATCTGGAAACCTGCCCAAAAGAAACGCCATGCCACAAAATTTCATCTTGGAACTTGAACTGTTTGATGTATGGGGAATTGATTTCATGGGACCATTCCCAACCTCATATGCAAACAATTACATCCTGGTAGCAGTAGATTATGTTTCCAAGTGGGTAGATGCTATTGCAACCCCAACTAATGATAACAAGGTAGTCATGAACTTCCTCAGGAAGAATATCTTTAGCCGGTTTGGAGTCCCAAGAGCCCTCATCAGTGATGGAGGGAGCCACTTTTGTAACAAACCACTAGAAGCTCTCCTCTTACGATATGGGGTAAAACACAAAGTAGCCACACCTTACCATCCTCAAACAAGTGGGCAAACTGAGATATCCAACAGAGAGCTGAAGAGGATCCTGGAAAAGACTGTGGGTGCATCTAGAAAGGATTGGTCGAAGAAGTTGGATGATGCTCTGTGGGCATACAGAACAACATTCAAAACTCCACTTGGAATGTCTCCGTATCAATTAGTCTATGGGAAGGCTTGTCATTTACCACTGGAGCTGGAACACAAAGCTCTTTGGGCTATCAAGATACTAAATTTTGATAGCATTGCTGCTGGTGCAAAAAGAATCTTGCAGCTGCAAGAGATGGAGGAATTCAGGTCACAAGCCTATGAAAACACTAAGATGTATAAAGAGAAGGCAAAGAGAAAACATGACATGCATTTGGCACCCAGGAGTTTCGAAAAAGGGCAGCAAGTACTCCTTTACAATTCTAAATTAAGGCTGTTCCCAGGAAAACTCAAGTCAAGGTGGTCCGAACCTTTCTTGGTTACAAAGGTATCACCCTATGGCCACATCGAAATCACGGATGAAGGTTCAGAGAGGACTTTTACAGTGAATGGACAAAGACTCAAGCATTATCTGGGCAACATTGGGGAAGACCCCAGAGTAAAGTACCATCTCAAGTAATTTAAGGACTCGTCGAGCTAGCGACGATAAAAGAGCGCTCTGTTGGGAGGCAACCCAACCTCAGGTAGTTTCACTTTCATCTTTATTTCAATAAAAGTCACAAGTTGTTTCCCCTGTATTGTAAGGAGCTAAGTTTGGTGTTCCACACCAGAACAAACCAAGAGTGATAGTGTAATTCTAAGTTTGGTGTTCCACTAAAGGATATTGGTTAGAATTACACTCCACTCCCAAAGAACATTGCTAGCTCCATCCAACCAAGAGAAACCACTTAGATGTAGTTAGACTATAGGTAATCATTGCTTTGTTGATAACAAGATATGAGGGTCTCTGCATATATGCAATGTTGTGTACTGGGCAAAGAACTAAGTTTGGTGTTCACACACCAAATTGAGTTCAAGAGGCACAAGCATACATGTAAGCTAACTATGTCTCAAGTGCTTTGGGAACAAGCAACTTCCAGTAACTTTGTAGGAATCTTATAAGGAAATGGTGCACCTTCACCCAAAGAAGCGAGGCAACAAAAACTAGGATGATGACAAAGAAAGAGGGGGACCAGAGATCATCACCCGAAGGTTTTATTGTTACCTAATTCCATTGTACTTAGAATTGTTGAAAGTTGGAAGTCCGAATGCACTTTTGATTTGTAGTTACTCGCAGTTGAACCCTTTTTAAATTCTGTCATTTAAGTTTTCCTTCTGAATAGGTCCATGATTTCTGGTTTAAATGTCACTGCACCATCACTTAACCTACTTGTAAGCTTGTCCCTTTAAATCAAATAAAAAGAGAATGATTATGTTTGTAAAAAACCAGAGTGGAGTTGATATTGTGGAAGTGCATTCATGAATCTTTGGGGTAGTCATAAGTTAGCTAAGTTGGTTCAACCACAAGGCTAGGAGGACAACTATCTATCTTGAATACTTTGCTTTGGATACACTCATGAGACTAAGTTAATAACAAGATCCTAAGAAGAGAAAAGGGAAAGAACAATGGAAGTGAAAAACAAAAGAAAAAGAGTAAGCAATAAGGCTAGGCATCAATGGACACCAAGGTCTCAAGAAAAGAAAATAAATAAACTAAATGCCTGTAGTGTGTATGTATGGGGGATAGGCTTGAGGGAGTAAGTCCTTAGGGGTGTCTCAACACCTAGCACCTTGAACCAACTGGTTCGGGAGTGTTGGCTGAAAGCTTATCTTAAAGAGTTGCCACCTTACAGAGTACTTAGCCTAAATAACACAAACAACCCTTGTAATAACAATAAAAGGATCAATGAATAAAAGTCTCATGGGATATGAACAAAGTGGGTGTTTTAGGACAGAATAAAGGTCTGAAAGCCAGTAATGGAATGAACTTAAGTTGCTATGCATGAAACCACCATAAAATCAGTAATATGACTTCCACAAGGATGACTCATTCCTCTGGATATTCCATTCATCATTCTCTTGTTCCAGTACTTGCTTAGGGACAAGCAAGCTTTAAGTTTGGTGTTGTGATGCCAGGGCATTTTGGCCAGTTTCACTGACCTTTTCTTTACTATTTTTAGGTTAGTTTCATGCATTTCTGTAGGAAATAAGCTAGTTTTGGGTAAATATTCACTTATGCCTTGACTCAAGCATACATTGTGCATTTTACATAATTTCATGAGGATTTTGCATAAGTTTAGTGACAAATATTATGTTGCATTACTCATGACTTGGATTAGAGCTTTGATGCACTTTGTTGCTTGATTTCAGGACCAAAAGGAAGCAAGAAAAGGGAAGGTAACTTGCAAGATTAATGAGAAAAGTGATTGCCAATAACACTCTCAAAAAGCCATCAATGCCCACGTTAGAGAGTCAAGTTAACCAAGTTAACGTGAACTCTAACGTGGAGAAAAGAAGTTGAGCCAACGTTAGTGACACTCAACATTATCACTAACGTTGGCAATTACTCATAAGTGGCCACGTTAGAAGCCACGTTAACCTAGTTAACGTGGACTCCAACGTGAGACCTAGGGGCACATTGGAACGTGAGTGACAATGTTAAATGTCACTAACGTTCTCGAAGATTGACAAGGCAACGTTAAAAGCCACGTTAACCTAGTTAACGTGGACTCCAACGTGAGACCTAGGGGCACATTGGAACGTGAGTGACAATGTTAAATGTCACTAACGTTCTCGAAGATTGACAAGGCAACGTTAAAAGCCACGTTAACCTAGTTAACGTGGGTTTTAGCGTGAGGCAAAGGGGTGCATTGGAACGTTAGTGACAATGTTAAGTGTCACTAACGTTCCCGAACTTAGACATTCACTAAATAATTAACACTCCTTACGCCCTGAGCTTAAGTCTCTACCCACTTCACACTTTCTCTCTCCAAGTAAAGCCAAGCCCAAATAAAGAAAGGAACTGCTTCAAACTCAAGATCCAAAGGCCCAATACTTGAAGAGTAAACTAGAAGCTGAGAAGAGTAGTATATATAGGAGTAGCTTTGAATTGTAAAGGAGTTCTGAAAGCTGGGAAAAAGGAGAATTACTCTCTGTATTTTACTTTCTTTGCAAGAAAGAGAAGCCAACGTTAGTGACACTCAACATTGTCACTAACGTTGGCCTATGGTGCAAAGTACCACGTTAACTTGGTTAAC
>NC_029787.2:93835852-93851376 GCF_000816755.2 Arachis ipaensis | reverse complement strand
CCAAGGAGATCAATGAGTGCATTGATTGAGGAAGAGATGAAAATGAACTTGATCCGGAGAATTACAACATCTCCTAAGCCCAATGAACTCCCCATCTCTGATCTTACCCATTCTCTTTAATTTCTGCCATTTACTTTTATGAGCAAATCCCCCATTCCCATTTACAATTCTGCAATTTATTTTCAGTCATTTACTTCCAGTCCTTTAATTCTAGCATTTACTTTTCTGTTATTTACATTCCCGCCATTTTATTTTATGCAACTCTCAACCCAAATCCTGGATTTGCTCAACTAGAACATTCTTCTAATTAAAGTTGCTTGATCAATCAATCCCTGTAGGATTCGACCTCACTCTATTGTGAGTTTTTACTTGACGACAACTTCGGTACACTTGCCGAAGGGAGATTTGTTGAGAGACAAGTTTTCCGTGCATCAGTGAACCACGCTGCCTTGTGCTTGTGTTGGGTGTTGAATTCCCACTAGGGGGTGGTTGGCGTTCAACGCCAGCTTTGGATCTCCTTTGGGGCATTGGACGCTAGCTAGGGGGTAGCTCCTTGGTGTTCAACGCCAAGAATGGGAAGGATCCTTCAAAGAAATGTATAGACCATTATATATTTCTAGAAAGCTCTTGAAGTTAGCTTTCCAAAGCCGTTGAGAACGCATTATTTGAACCTCTGTAGCTCTAGAAATGCTCGTTTGAATGCACGGAGGTCAGATCCTGACAGCTTCTACTACGCTTTTCTTTCCTCTAAATCGGACTTTGCCAAAACTCTTCAATTTCAGCCAGAAAATACTTGAAATCATCATAAAACACAAAAACTCAAAGTAAAATCTAAAAATGTAAATTTTGCACTAAAACCTATGAAAATATAATAAAACTTAAACGAAACATAACAAAAACTATATAAAAATGATGCCAAAAAGCGTATAAAATATCCGCTCATCAGAATACCAAACTTAAACTGTTGCTTGTCCCCAAGCAACCAAAAACAAAGAAGGATTAAAAAGAAGAGCAGGATACAATAAATCTCAGAGTTTTCAATGAAGCTCAGTTTTCAATTAGATGACCGGGACTAGTGGCTATTCACTTCTGAATAGTTTTGGCATCTCACTTTCCTTTGAAGCTCAGAATAATTGGCATCTTTAGGAACTCATAATCCAAATAATATTATTGACTCTCCTAGTTTAGTTCTTTTTTATTCTTGAACATAGCTTCTTTTGAGTCTTGGCCATGACCCTAAGCGCTTTGTTTTCCAGTATTACCACCGGATATATAAACGCTACAGACACTTAACTGGGTGAACCCTTTATGATTGTGATTCAGCTTTGCTAGAATCCCCAGCCAGTGGTGTCCAGAGTTCTTAAGCACAATCTTTTGCTTTGGATCATGATTTTAACTGCTCAGTCTCAAGCTTTTCACTTGACATTCACACCATAAGCATTTAGTTAGGGGAGGAGCTCATTTGAACTGTTAGGCCAAGATTTTGTTTCTTTTAGGCCCTCCTAACCATTGATGCTCAAAGCCTTGGATCCTTGCTCTTGCCTTTTGGTTTATAGAGCTATTGGCACTTTCTTCTTTTTATTAATAATTTTTTTTTGAATTTTTTTCGCTTCTTTCTTTTTCTTTTTCTTTCTTTTTGCTGCTTTTTCTTGCTTCAAGAATCACTTTTTGGGTTATTCATATTACCAATAATACTTCTATTTTTTCATCATTCTTTCAAGAGCCAACATTCTTAACTCCAACATCAAATATGCACTGTTCATTCATGCATTCAGAAAGTAAAAGCAATGCCACCACATCAAGATAATTGAACTATCCTTATGATATAACTTGAAATTTAAGTATCTCCCTATTCTTTTTCAAATAAAATTTTCTTTCAAGTAAGGTGAGAGATATATGGAATATTTCATAGCTTTAAAGACATAAATAAAGATGATCATGCACAAGAAACAGGAAACAGATAATGAAATACAATGAAAAATAGAAAAATAACATAAACAAAGGGGAGTATGGAACGTGACCACCTTAGTGATGGTGGCTGTTGCTTCCTCTAGAGAATCCAATGGAGCGCTTGATTTCTTCTATGTCACGCCCCTATCTTTGTTGCTCTTCCCTCAAAGCTCTTTGATCTTCTCTTATTTCATGGAGGATGGTGGAGTGCTTTTGGTGTTCCATCCTCAGCTGATCCATGTTGGAGCTCTCTAGAGAAGTATATACTTGGTCCCAATAGCCTTGGGGAGGAAAATGCATCCCTTGAGGGATCTCAAGGATTTCTTGTTGAGGCGGCTCCATATGCCCGTGCTGTGGTTCATGCGCCGGTTTTCTAACCTGCTCCATCCTTCTTTTAGTGATGGGCTTGTCTTCCTCAATGGGGGTATCTCCTTCTATGACAATTCCAGCTGAATTGCATAAGTGACAGATAAGATGGGAAAAAGCCAACCTTGCTAAGGTGGAAGGCTTTTCAACTTTCTTGTACAATTCTTGAGGTATTACCTCATGTACCTCCACCTCGTTCCCCAGCATGATGCAATGAATCATGATAGCTTTGTCAATGGTCACTTCTGACCAATTGCTAGTAGGGATGATAGAGTGTTGGATGAATTCCAACCATCCTCTAGCTACAGGCTTGAGGTCAAGCCTTCTTAGTTGGATAGGCTTGCCATGAGCATCCCTTCTCCATTGTGCTCCTTCCACACAAATGTCTGAAAGGACTTGGTCCAGCCTTTGATCAAAATTGAGTCTTCTAGTGTAAGGATGTGGGTCTCCTTGCATTACTGGCAAATAGAGCGCCAACCTTACACTTTCTGTGCTGAAATTTAAGGGTCGCCCTCAGACCATGGTGCTCCAATTTTTGGGGCTTGGGTTTACGCTTGTATCATCATGTTTAGTGACCCATGCATTAGCATAGAACTCTTGCACCATCAAGATTCCAATTTCTGAGATAGGATTGGTTAGAACTTCCCAACCTCTCTTTCAGATTTCTTGTCAAATCTCCAGGTAATCATTCTTTTTTAGCATAAAGGGGACTTCAAGGATCACCCTCTTCTTTGCCACTACTTTATGGAAGTGGTCTTAATGAGACTTAGTAAGGAATCTCTCCCTTTAACAAGGTTCAGAGGCAGAAGCTATGGCTTTTCCTTTCCTCTTTCTAAAGGATTCTCCGACTTTGGGTGCCATAAGTATGAATGGAAAGAAAAAAGCAAGGCTTTTCAACCCCAAACTTAAAAGCTTTGCTCGTCCTCGAGCAAAAAATGGAAGACAAGAATAGAAAAAGAAATGAATGGGTGGAGAAAGAGGGAGAGAGGGTTCGGCCAACTGGGGGCTTATGTGTATGAATTGTGTGTTGAAAGGGTTGGAAGAATGGGTATTTATAAGGGTGGTGATGAACGGACTTTTGTGTGGTATAGAATTCACAATAAATCCTCGTTGCTATTATAGTTTCTAAACCAACAAAGAATCCTTTCATACAAAAAATTGTTTGTCACTAAAGCAAACCCAATAAAAATAATAACCGAAGTATTTAAACCTCGGATCGTCTCTCAAGGAATTGCAGGGAAGTATTCTTGTTATTGGTTATGAGTTTTCTGAGAAAGTTTTGAATGAGGAATGGAAAAATAAATTATTATAAATTAAAGCAAGAAAAATTAACAAAAGGTTTTATGTAATTAAAATAAAAAGCCTTGGCTAGGAGAAGATTAGTCGGAAGTTCTATCCTTGTTGGATTTTCCAAGATTAATAGTAATAGGTTGTTGTTTCTACTTAGTTAACCCTTACCGAATAAAGGAAAGTCAAGTAGGGAGCCAACTTCTATTCACAAGTCCTAATCCTCTCCCTTGGGAAGGATTAGCGTTAGTGACTAGAGAGCCAGCCAACAATTCCCAATTACAAATTAACTCTTGAGTCTTCCAACTCAAGGGTCTCCAAATATTAATCAATTCCAAAGCCAAGTTGGAAGCCAATTTCGCATACATGCAAATGGAGTAGAAAGAAGACATGATAATTGGACTCAATTGAAAATAATCAAGAAATACTGAAATTAAATAGAAAAGTATCTTTGCATTAATTAATTTCAAAATCGAAGGTATCCATATAACTCTAAACAAAGTAAATGGGGAATAAAAAGAGTAAAGGAATAGGAAATAAACTAGAATGATAAAGACTTCAACGGAGGTAGTAACTCTTCTCAATATCCAACTTAAAAGCATAAAACTAGGAATCCTAAAACCTAGAGAGAGGAGAGAGCCTCTCTCCCTAGAAAACTACATCTAACCTAAATTGTTGTGAATTGATGAATAAATGAATTGATGAATGATTCCCCCATTCTGCAGCCTCTATTCTGTGTTCTCGTGCTTGGAATTGGGCTAAAAAGGAGCCCAGAAATCACTCCCAGTGCTTTCTGCAAGTTTCTGCACATGGCGCATGTCACGCGTGTGTGTAGGTCACGCGTGCGCATCATTTGGCTAAATTCCTTGTCACGCGTACGCGTCGCTTGTCTTTTGTGCTAGGCACGCGTACGCATCACCCATGCATGAGTGTCACTGCCAATTTCTCAAAACTTCATTTTCACACGTTTCTTCCACTTTTGCATGTTTCCTTTCCATCCTCTAAGTCATTCCTGCCCTATACATCCTGAAAGCACTCAACATACAGATCACGGCATCGAATGGTAATAAAGGATAATTAAAATTGATAGTTTAAAGGCTCAGGAAACATATTTTCAACTATATCACAGAATTAGGAAGGAATTGTAAAACCATGCAATTTATATGAATAAGTGAGCAAAGAATTGGTAAAAAACACTCAAATTAGCACAAGATAAATCATAAAATAGTGGTTTATCAATCTCCCCACACTTAAACATTAGCATGTCCTCATGCTAAGCTCAAGGAGATAAAAGGAATGAATGAGGGAAAGTAAGACTCATGAGATGTAACCTATGAATGCAACTATATGCTAAGATGATTTTGTCTACTTGGTTAAAAAGTAAATAAGTTCTCCATGACAAACATAAATCAGATTCCACTAATTTAAATCATACAGTAAAAGACAAGTAAACTTGTAAGAAGATAGCTCATGAAAGCAGGGAACATAGAATCAAGCATTGAACCAACACTGGTAGTATACATGCACTCTAATCACTCAAGTGTCTAGGGTTAATTCACTCTACTCTTCTCTAATCATGCTTTCTAGATTTTATTCTTCATCTAACCAATCAACAAAAATTTAGTATACCAATGCAAACATCATGAGGTCTTTTCAAGGTTGTAATGGGGCTAAGGTAAAGGTGAGGATATATGTATGGCCAAGTGAGCTATAATATGAATCTTTGACTAACCTAAGCTCTCACCTAACACACACACACTCTCTATGTAACTCTAAAATCATGCCTAGCTACCCATAATTCTCACTTTTGCATCACATACTCATGTACCAAAATTTTTTTCTTTAATTTCACCACATATGCATTGACCTTTTATTAAACTTAGCACTGGGGTAATTTTGTCCCCTTATTTATTTACTTATTTATTTATTTATATTGTAATAAGATTGATTGATTTTTTTTAAATGCTTTTATGCAGAATGCAAAATGCAGATGCTGATGCAGACATTATGAATGAATACTAAGAAAAATAGAATAAAATAAAACTAAGAATAAAACAAAATAAAATAAATCTAAGACTGAAAAAGAACGATCATATCATGCTGGGTTGTCTCCCACCTAGCACTTTCAGTTAAAGTCCTTAAGTTGGACAATTGGTGAGCTCCCTGTCATGGTGGTTTATGCTTGAACTCATCTAGGAATCCCCACCAGCGTTTGCAATTCCAATAGCATCTGAGGTTCCAAACTAGGCACATAAAGCCTTCAAGCAAGTTAAAGCAAGTGACTAGGCTCCAGGAGTGTTGATTGTTAGAATGAATTCCGGGGTTCCAGACCTTGCTTTTGCACCCGTCTCCGCATTGATCATCATTATTCCAACGGGGTGGCAAGCGATCTGAATTCTCACTGAGATACCCAAACAACTCCCGAGACCCATTCAATCGAGCTCTACACCAATCCTTGTACTTTAATTTGGAGCATGCAACTATATTGAACCTTGCATGCCAACTCCTACCATTAACCATCTCCCTCTTACTCTTAAAGCCACAAAGAGCTCTAAATTGGCCATCCGTCACAAGTAAACCATATTCAAGTGGGAAAGTAAAGGTTAAAGATAAGGATTTTACCCGCTTGAATATTGTATTGGTTGATAATGGCTTTGGGAGAGGTGTTTCCAATGGTCTTGCAAGCTCCACTCCCTTGTGCTCTTCCTTGAATTCTTTCACCTCCTTGCAAACCTCTTCGACTTCAACCGCAACCTTATCAAATTCTTCTGATTCTTCCTCGTCACTCAAATCATACGTTGGAGGTTGAGAAAAGTCCACCTCCGCATCACCTTCAAATTCACTCGGAGAAGGTTCTTCAAAATCAAGGGGTCTGATCGCAGATGCAAGTTCATCACTAGGGGGTAGTGATGTGGAGACTTCATCACCAAAGGGACTTGTTTCTTGTTCTATTCCATCCAATTCTGCATAAGGGACATGCCTTGGAGGTTGTGCACTGTTCTCTTCAACAACAATTTCAAGCTTGTTGGAGGAATACTCTACAACTCTTGATTCCCATGGAGGTTCGAAATCTCCTAAGTCTTCGACCACTTCTTCCTCTTCAACAATTATAGCTTCCTCCAGTTGTTTCAATACAAAATTGAACACTTCCTTGATGTCTTCCTTCACTAATTCTTCAACTACTCCTCCATCTTCAAGGGTCTCTACTTCCACATTTTGGACCTCCTCGTGCTTCCTTTGAAGTATGGGTGTGTGAACCCAATCCATTAAGTCCCTAAGCCGATCCCTGCTCTCTTGTTCTGTGTCAATAGCATAATTAGGATCATATTGCTCTTAGATTGATGCATCTACACGGGATATAAAAGCTTGGATAGTAGAGGTTAGACCAGTGAAAGCAAAGGTAATTGTGGTTTGAAGTTCTATTTGCCTTTGGCGAATAACATTAAGGGTGTTGTCATCCCGTGGAGCTTGGGTGGATAGGAGGATTCATTATTTTGGAGAAAGGGTTCATAATAGGAAGGTGGTTCTTCTTGGTAAGGGTATGGAGATGGTGAATATTAAGGTGGTAGTTCTTGGGAGTAATTATGTTAGAATGGGGGTGGTTCTAAGTGTGGTTCATATGGCTCAGAGGGTGGTTGATATGGTGGATATGGGTTAGGATCATATAAGGGTGTTTGGTAGTAGGGGGCTTGTGAGTATAGTGGTTCTAAGCGATGATGAGGAGGGGGTTCATATGCATATGGTGGGGCTTGTTGGTTACTACAAGGGGTCCACCATATCCATTGTCATGGTACGCACCTCGGAATGGCTCTTGACCATAGTAATTTGGTGGAGGTTGGTTGTCACGAAAGGGTCCACCATAACCATTGTCTTGGGATGCATCGTAGAACGGTCGTTCCCCATGGCACCTTGGAAGAGGTTGTTGCCGAAAGGGTTGATCAAATCCTTGTGGCTCCTCCCATCTTTGATTGTTCCGACCTCGATGCATGTTCTCATTATAGCTTCCATTCCTTACAACATAATTTGAACCAAACTCATAACGAGAGGAGTGAGAATTCATAGTAACAAATAAAAACAAAAATGAATAAAAATGAGTAACTAAGTCCTAAAACTAACAAAAACTAATAAATAATCAAAAAGCAAATATTTACAATAACCAATAATAAGGCAGACGTTTGCAAAATCTCCGGCAACGGCGCCATTTTGATGAACGGACTTTTGTGTGGTCTAGAATTCACAATAAATCCTCGTTGCTAGTATAGTTTTTAAACCAATAAAGAATCCTTTCATACAAAAAATTGTTTGTCACTAAAGCAAACCCAATAAAAATAATAGCCGAAGTATTTAAACCTCAGGTCGTCTCTCAAGGAATTGCAAGGAAGTGTTCTTGTTATTGGTTATGAGTTTTCTGAGAAATTTTTGAATGAGGAATGAAAAAATAAATGATTATAAATTAAAGCAAGAAAAATTAACAAGAGGTTTTATGTAATTAAAATAAAAAGCCTTGGCTAGGAGAAGATTAGTCGGAAGTTCTATCCTTGTTGGATTTCCCAAGATTAATAGTAATAGGTTGTTGTTTCTACTTAGTTAACCCTTACCGAATAAAGGAAAGTCAAGTAGGGAGCCAACTTCTATTCATAAGTCCTAATCCTCTCCCTTGGGAAGGATTAGTGTTAGTGACTAGAGAGCCAGCCAATAATTCCCAATTACAAATTAACTCTTGAGTCTTCCAACTCAAGGGTCTCCAAATATTAATCAACTCCAAAGTCAAGTTGGAAGCCTACTCCATTGACATGGATGCCAATTTCGCATACATGCAAAGGGAGTAGAAAGAAGACATGATAATTGGACTCAATTGAAAATAATCAAGAAATACTGAAATTAAATAGAAAAGTATCTTTGCATTAATTAATTCCAAAATCGAAGGTATCCGTGTAACTCTAAACAAAGTAAATGGGGAATTAAAAGAGTAAAGGAATAGGAAACAAACTAGAATGATAAAGACTTCAACAGAGGTAGTAACTCTTCTCAATATCTAACTCAAAAGCATAAAACTAGGAATCCTAAAACCTAGAGAGAGAAGAGAGCCTCTCTCCCTAGAAAACTACATCTAAAACCTAAATTGTTGTGAATTGATGAATGAATGAATTGATGAATGATTTCCCCATTCTGCAGCCTCGATTCTGTGTTCTCGGGCTTGAAATTGGGCCAAAAAGGAGTCCAGAAATCGCTCCCAGCGCTTTCTGCAAGTTTCTGAACGTGGCGCATATCACGCGTGCGCGTCGCTTGTCTTTTGTGCTAGGCACGCGTACGTGTCACCCATGCGTGCGCGTCGCTGCCAGTTTCTCAAAACTTCATTTTCGCACGTCCCTTCCACTTTTGCATGTTTCCTTTCCATCTTCTAAGTCATTCCTGCCCTATACATCCTGAAAGCACTTAACATACAGATCACGGTATCGAATGGTAATAAAGGATAATTAAAATTGATAGTTTAAAGGCTCAGGAAACATATTTTCAACTATATCACAGAATTAGGAAGGAATTGTAAAACCATGCAATTTATATGAATAAGTGATCAAATAATTGGTAAAAACCACTCAAATTAGCACAAGATAAACCATAAAATAGTGGTTTATCAGGTGGGATGGGGTAGGGTTCGAATATGAGGGGGAATTGGGTGAAAAATCTTGAATTTGAAATGTGTAGGGGTTGATGGTAGCTATGATGGTTTTGGGAAGAGATATGGATGTGATTGGTTGTGGGTTTATGGAGAAGAGTGTGTGGGGAAGAGTGAAAGTAAGAGAGAGGAGAAGGTGGGATAGGTGGAGATTCTGTGGGACCCACTGGTCCTGAGAGGCTAGGGAATTCGAATTCCCTGCCCCCTTGTGGGCGTTGAACGCCCAGCTTATGCTGCTTAGCTGGCGTTGAACACCAGCTGCATGCTCTATTTAGGGCATTGGGCACCCTCTATGGATCTCTATCCTGGCGTTCAACGCCAGGTTACTGCCTCCCCTTGGACGTTGAACGCCCACTAGGGGTTCCCTGACTGGCGTTCAACGCCAGCAATGATGTTCTTCTTGGGCGTTGAACACCCACTAGGGATTCCACCCGTGGCCTTCAATGCCAGTTTGGCTACTCTTCTTAGGTGTTGAATGCCCATTCATGCCATTTTGACTCCACAATATTCGCACAGATAGACCAGCAAGTGCACCGGGTCGTCCAAGTAATACCTCAAGTGAGTAAGGGTCGATCCCACGGAGATTGTTGGTTTGAACAAGCAATGGCTATCTTGTAGATCTTAGTCAGGCAAATAGAAAATATAATTATTGTGAAAAAATGCATAAAAATAGAATAAATAAAGTATTACTTGATAGATGTGAAATCAATTGATAAGAAGACGGTTGAGGCTTCAAAGATGCTTCCTCCTTCTGGATCAACTTTTCTCACTATCTACTTCAACTTCTGATGATTCATTCCATGGCAGGCTATAAGTGATTAAAGCCAGGTCAGTGGTCATCCAATCTGAACGGGGATGAAGCTCCTGCAGTCCATTCCCTTGGTGATCCTACTCAAAGTGCCACAGACAAGGTCGGATCTTCCGGATCAGAGAATGCTGCTTCCTGATTCTAGCGTATACCACAAAAGCCCTAATTGCCCCGTACCTCGGCTGAAATGATGTCTTCAAGTCCCCAACAAAGTCGTGGATTAGCCGTCTAAGAGATATATAATCAAGCTTGTGATTCAGTACTATCCTGTTAAGGACTCACAAGAACCCATGTAGAATAGGGATGACGGTCAAGTCACACTCCCAATTCATTAGGATGAAGAACGTAGATACATCTTAGAATGGAATCAAGCATAGGTTGAAATAGAACAATGATATTATTAATCCATAAGAATCAGCAAATCTTCTAACCTTAACCTAGGAGGTTAGTTACTCATAGCTTACAGAAAGTAGTAATGTATTCGAAAATATGGCATAAGGTCCTGAACAAAGGTGATCCTTATTCTATAAATACTAATCTAATAACTAAGAAGTACAAAAGATATGATAGAATAGACTAAAGGTGCGAAATTCATCCTTGGGCCCACTTTGGTTGAGTACTTGGGATGAGCTTGGCATCCACTTTGAGGAATGGGAGGTGAATCACACTGCCCTGTGCTTGTATTGGGCGTTGAACACCCACTAGGGGATGGTTGGCGTTCAACGCCAGCTTTGGATCTCCTTTGGGGCGTTGGACGCCAGCTAGCGGTAGCTCCTTGGCGTTCAATGCCCAGAATGGGCAGGATCCTTCGAAGAAAAGTATAGACAATTATATATTGCTGGAAAGCTCTGAAAGTTAGCTTTCCAACGCTGTTGAGAATGCATCGTTTCAATGCATGGAGATCAGATCCTGACAGCTTTTGCTAGGCTTTCCTTGCCTCTGAATTGGACTTTGCCAAAATTCTTCAATTTCAACCAGAAAATACCTGAAATCATCATAAAACACACAAACTCAAAGTAGAATCCAAAAATGTAAATTTTGCACTAAAACCTATGAAAATATAATAAAACCTAAACGAAACATAACAAAAACTATATGAAAATGATGCCAAAAAGCGTATAAAATATCCACTCATCAATAGATTCCTGAGAAAGAAATGCCACGCATCAGTTGTCTTCCCCTCCACTAGGGCAAAGACGATAGGCACAATGTTCTAGTTCCCATCTTGTGCAACAGCAACCAGAAGTGTACTTTTGCATTTTTTGTATAGGTGTGTGCCTTCAACCTGAACTAGAGGCTTGCAATGCTTGAACACCCTAATGCATGGATTGAAACTCCAAAATACGCGGTGAAGTATTCTGACACCGTCCGCCTCCTCACTCCTATTGTACAAGGGTCGTGTTTCTATTTGGACAATTGAGCCTGGCATCTTCTGAACCATGACCGAGAGCCACCATGGCAAAGCTTGGTAAGAATCCTCCCAACCACCGAAAACTTTGGCTATAGACTTCTACTTTGCCAACCAAGCCTTTCGGTAACTGATGGTGTAGTTGAACCTTGACTAGACTTTCGCATTTATAGATTTGACCTTGATGGACGGGTCAGTCTCAACCAATGGCCTTACAGCTTCAGCAACTGTGTCCGAGTCTAACTTGGAATGGTCTTGTGAAATCGTTTCCATTGTATCTCCGTATCTTCCAACCACTTTTTTTTCATATCAAGCTGGCTCGGATAAGCCAGTCGCACCCACGCCCATACATCTTACATTTTGCATAGAAAGTCTGTGCTTCGGACTCATAAACATTATAGTCGACTCCTCTTGAGATAGTGTAATTTCTAATTGCTGCGACGACAGACTTTCTAGAACTATACTCCATTCTGATCCTGAACTCTCCATCCTCAGGGTCAGTAACACCTACAGAAAGCAGAAATCATCATTCATTGATCCATCCAAAATATAAAAACACAAAAACGTATTATTTACTCATCACGTACCTATATTTGCATGTTCCAAGAATTTCGGTGCATTCATGGCGTCAAGATCCAAGTTACACATAAAAGGTGGGACGTTCATTGGTTGACTAACTACGAGATGAACCACTACATTCTCTGCTGCTGCCTTGACTCCTACATCACCATCTTCGTCTTCGTCGCTAGCTTCATAAGTGGTTTCGAAGTCCTATTCGCTGTTACTGTTCATTCCTTCGTACACTGCAACTCTATCATCCTCTATATCTAAATCATTTTGAATCTCATCAACCTCTACGTTTTTAAACTCAACATACAGCTCAATCTATGGTTGTCGCATCTAAGTCTGCCGGTGAATTTAGAACATATTCTGCATACTCGCTTCGTCAATGATCAACACAATATCAAACTGTATTAGACCACCAAAAACTATAACTGGATTTCGGTACAAAATAATACTCACCCTCGTCAACATTCCGTTCTCCATGCTTTGACAGAGACCGTTCTGAAGCTCCATCAACATCATAGTGCATGGAACCACAAACGAAAATAGATTCTGACACACAAACCTCACTCCTTCATGAGTATTCTGTATAATCTCACCATTGCGATACACTACCAAGTTTGTGGTACCTTCCATTACACTAGCAACACAATCAAAGAACACTCTTCTTCGCAATGAAAATGGTACCGAGCTATGCCTTATATATAGCGAAGCACTCAACACGTCTCCCCTCCCCCACTTTTTTATTCAGCCAATGGCAGTTTGCCACGTGTAACACGCCCCCATGTGCTGCAGTTCCATGCAACCAGACTTCGCCACGTGGCTATCACGCCCCCTACGTGCTGCATTCAACACCCCCTCTGGTGTTGAATCTTTCATTTGACAGCTCCACCAATTTGTAAATACACGCACTGCACCCATTTCCAAATAAAACACCAATAATAAACCCATAACCAAATTTTTTAGTCTTTAAAAATTTTTGTACAATAATTTTAAATATTTCTTTTTGTTAAATTTTGAATTTTTTTATAATAAAATTGGATTTAATCAGGGTATAGGCATTAACTTCTCAAACTTCACACGTTCAAAGATGTATCCTCTTGTCTTAGGGGAGGAAGTTGCCGCTAAATTTGCCCCTGCATCCGAAGCTAGGTACCTAATTACAATATTTAGGCAAGATCTTACCCTAAAAATCAGCTACCAAATCATTCATATGAAATACGTATTAAAATATAAAATACACATTAAAAATAAATTAAACTACACATATATTTGTATATATTTATGGTGGCTGATTTTAGTGTATAAATTGTAACACCCTAACTTTTAGCACGTCATGATCGTACTAAAAATAAGGCGTTACTAATCTACTTTCCTTCTATCATATATTTAATATTGAGCCTCTACATGTTAACTTGTCGACAGCTTTTCAGAAAAACGAAATGTCTTCACAAATCTCTTAATCACACAGTAGGGTTAGGTTAGAAGTTAAGTTCATTTCATTATGTTCTCAGACAATAACAACAGTCAACAAAGTATAATCCAACTCAGCAATTACAGAACATAGAATCCAATCACAAGCACACACAAGTATGCGTAAACAAGTATGATGCATGTCTAGTTCTATACAGACCATGAGCTCATGTGTCGGTTTGTTGCCCGATTTCTGACACTGGTCCTGAGATAAGCGTTTCGTACCGTCGTCCTTATCTCAGCCAACGTCCCCTCCATGAGCGTTACGCATCGCCGTCCTCACTGAGCCGTCCTTATAGTATCAAGTGAGCGTTACGCATCTCCGTCCCCACTAGACACCTGGCCCTTAGGCCCAAACAGCACTCAATTTCTTTTTAATTTTTGCTCTCTACTCTACTGCGGCAGAGATACCTTTAATTAATACCTTCTTTTCTATCTGCTCTACTGTGGCAGACGTTTTTTAGTTTCTTTTATTCTTTTAATTCTTTTGTTCTCTATTTTTTATTGAATTATATTTTCACTTAACTCAGCAACCTTTGTCTGAGTTTGGCTTCCAGTGGCATAACCTCTGCAAGCAACATTTGTCTTACAAGTGCAATTCTCTTGAGCCGATGTATGCAGACATAACCTCCATAAGCAACCTCTGTCTTACAGGTGTGACCATCCCCTGAATTGGCCGATGTATCTCTGGAAAGCAAATTTTGGTGGACTCACCACAATATCTCTGCTTATCTCATTTTCTTTTCGTTCTTTCTTTCTTTCTTTCTTTTATTTCTTATCATTCTACAATATAAATTGTCTTCGCATTATTTCCTCGCCTTTCCCTAAGTGTCTTAAGGAAAAGAATTATAAAGTTCTTTAATTAAGTCTGCGTTCTTTAAAACTTTTAAGATTACTCTGCTTGCTTTCTTTCTCATTAATATTACACACTATAATATTCTTACAAAATAATATTTGATAAATACTAATTACTTTCTAAATCACAAACTTTTTAATATTTTATTTTCAACTTCAATATTTTATAAAATTATATTTGAACCCTCACTTATTTTCATATGTATAAAAATAACCTGAATTTTTATAAAATACCTATTTTACCTCTGAACTTTACTTATTACCCAAAATACCCAAAAACTTATATAATTATAAATTTTACCTTGATTTTATATACAAATACAATGTTACCCTTTAAAAATAAAATTTAATTACTAATTTCTCTCTCATACTAAAATCGAAACCTTTAACCTTTTTCTTTCAGAATATTACTTATATTTTAATCCGTTTTTCAGTCTTTCGGTTACCAATTTTTCTCAGCTTTTAATTTAATCTTCCAATCACCAAATCTCATCAATTTCTTCAAAATATCATATCACAACAGTCCAAAAATTATTAAAATAACCACAGCTGAGCTGTTCCTCCTAGACGAACCAACAAACCACAAAAAACAACAATAATTCAACATAAACTCATTCGAACTCAAACAATAATTAATCAAACTAACATTCATTTGTCAAATTCACATTTAATTATTATAAAATTACCAAACTCTACTTCTGTATAAAATTAAACCAACAGGACTTCTGGAGAAATTTTTTGATTGAGCTGCTGAAGAAGAAAATATTAAAAATTATTTGTGTTTCTTAAAACTCCAATTGGCCAAATTCAAAGAGAAGAGAAGTCATATTACTGTTAATTTCTACTAAACAAAAATAACACTAGCATATAGAAGAAGAAAATACAAACACTTTTATTGAATTAGATTTTTTATTAGAATTATAGATCACAAGAAATCGAAGTTTAATTTGAAGATCACGGTTCCATGGAAACATTCCTTTTCTCTCTCATGGGATTTCTCTGTCATTTTGCTTATGGTTTCGGTGGTTCATGAGGGAAGATAAGATTTTGATAATGAAGATTAATATAGGAAGTGAATTGGTGTCATATGTATATATATACTTACCTAAATTCAAGCCACGTTGGCCTTCGGCCAA
>NC_029787.2:93834088-93835812 GCF_000816755.2 Arachis ipaensis | reverse complement strand
TTTTTATTTAAATATAAATAGAGAAAAATTCAAAAAAGGCTAACAAAATTTATTTATTTTGGCCAATACTTTTAGGTATCAGTCTAATTCTTTTAGTTTAACAATCTAACAATATATTTTTAGCTCACACTTTTAAATATTAATGACTAACTGCTTGCAAAAAATAATAAATTCTGCTGATTTTTTAGTATTTCTCATATAAATATATATAACACAATTTATTTTTAAGTGTATTTTATATTTCAATGTATATTTTATATTGATGATTAATTTAATATACATCTATTATCCTTGGATTTTTTATGTTTTTTAGACTCCATTACTCATTACTATAAGGTAGCATTTGATAAGAGATACTGATACTGAAATTGGAGAACTGAGATTCAAATTATATTTCAGAACATAAAATTTTAGTCTTTTTAGTACCTTCAGAAAGTGAAGACACAAGGAATTGAAATTTTTAGAGATAGAAACTGAAACTTTAATAAAATTTTATTCTTGAAATACCCTCATTATATTTTTTAAATTTTCAACATTACCCCTGTATAATCAAATTAAGATAAAGCTCTATGACCCTTTTTTCTTTCTCCTCTTCGATCGGAGTTCACTCTCAGAATATCTCCTTCCTTCATCTGACGATCCTTCCCCCCGTTCACCACTACCCTCACCACCTTTTCTGATATCCACTTTCTTCTATGCTTTTCCTTCCGAGATCTTCTTCAATTGTGCCTTCGAGGACTCCTTCATGGTTGCGGAGATCGGCAATTGCCCTTGCCTCCCCGCCTCCTTTGGATTCTCCAACAAAGAATTGATCACCCTCTACGATTGCACCAAAAATATCCTCTCCCTCGTTTGTGAATTGTTTATATATTATAATCAAATTATAGTGAAAATTGAGGAGAAAAAAATTGCTTATGCTGTGTTTGTAATTTGTTGATTCTGTGTTTAATTTGTTGATTCTGTATTTGTGTTTGTTGATTCTGGCCATGGTGATGTAGGAACAATGCGTTGAAGAATTGGAGGGCTTTAGGTCCGTGGTTCTACAGAAGCTTCAAAACCCTGAGGACAAGATGCGAGAACCATTGGAAGGTTGGATTTACTAGGCTTCGGAGAGAATTTTAGGATTTGATTGAAGAACGAATTTAGCTACGGCATTGGCATCTTTTTCTGCTTCTGATTGGGCGATGGACAATGGGTGTAGGCTAAAAATGTTCGAGGCAGAAGCGAGAATGGGATTTTTGGTTTAGGGGCTTTCTATGTTTTTTAATTTTAATAAATAAGGATAATAATTTAGTTATTTTACATATTTTAGTCTCTATTTTTATTTTGATCCAAAAAAAATACTGAATATAATTAAATTCTGTACATCTTATACTAAATATAATACAAAAATTTAATTAAGTCTCTATTTTTCAGGCTCTTATTTCTTAATTTTTATCTCAGTCTTTATCTCTTTTCTAAACGCTACGTAATTACTATAGTTGTATCTACTAAATTTTTTTAATGACAATCATTTTTTACTATAATGTGAGGTCATGTATCACGTTTTCAACTATTATGTCAAACATTAAAAAAAATATATCAATTTGACTGATATTAAATTTTTAGCAACTATGATATCCATATAAAATTACTTATCAATAAATCATATAAAATATATTTTAAAATATAAAATATATATTAAAAATATATGATAATATTATATGATCAATAAATATTATCAT
>NC_029787.2:93808330-93834077 GCF_000816755.2 Arachis ipaensis | reverse complement strand
TATATTTTATATTAATAACTGATTTTGATAAATACTTTTAATACACATCTAATATAATTATATAAATATATAAGAATACATAAAAGCTGAATTTTGTGTGCATCATTACTTGGCTTTTTTTTCCCTCTTAATGACCAAATCAATTTATTATGTAAGTCTTTCAAACGCTAAATTGATTCATATATGATCTTTTAAAAATTAATTTAAACCTTAATCGCAAATATATTACCAAGATAGAGATACGACTAATAATTTATGATTGGTATGCTTTAACTTAATTAAACAGCCAAATTAGTAAATTTTGTAACAGCCCAGACCACCCGCTAGCACGATATTGTCCGCTTTGGCACACAAGGTATCACAGTTTTGCCTTTGACGATAGGGATGATGGCCAAAGTCCCCCACACTCACTCGTCAAAACGCGTCATGCTAGGGAGAGGTATCCACACCCTTATAAGGCATGTTTCGTTCCCCTCTCCAACCGATGTGGGCCTTACAATCCACCCCCCTAAGGGAGCCCAGCGTCCTCGCTGGCACATCGATCCGGGTTCCGGCTCTGATACCATCTGTAACAGCCCAGACCACCCGCTAGCATGATATTGTCCGCTTTGGCACACAAGGCATCACGGTTTTGCCTTTGACGATAGGGATGATGGCCAAAGCCCCCACACTCACTCGTCAAAACGCGTCATGCTAGGGAGAGGTATCCACACCCTTATAAGGCATGCTTCGTTCCCCTCTCCAACCGATGTGGGCCTTACAATTGTGCCAAAGCGGACAATATCGTGCTAGCGGGTGGTCTGGGCTGTTACAGATGGTATCAGAGCAGTTCGTCCTCGTGAGCCTGAGGGATGGAACTGCTTATGCTTCAATGCATACTCTGAGTATGTGCTTGTGCTAGTTAGGGTATCTAACCGATACATCTAGCATGAAGTCCATGAGTGTACCTTTGGTACTTTGAAGCACTATACTTCTGATATTGAGACTGATCAACTTGATATCGATTGTTTGGTGTGTATAGGAACCAGATGGCACCTCGTGGACCCGGTCGGGGACGTAAAAGAGGTCGTACTAATACGCAGGAACCGGAAATCAACCCGAATAACCCGGTAAACCTTATGGCTGCGTTGGAGAATATGGCTGCTGCTATGCAGGCCACTGCGGAGGCTCTTGGGCAACAGATGAACAATAATGGCTATGGCGGAAGGGAAGCTCAGGGCCCGATGACACTGACAACCTTCTTAAAGGTTAATCCACCTAAGTTCAAGGGAACCACCAATCCGACTGAAGCTGATACTTGGTTTCAGGCCATGGAGCGAGCACTGCAAGCGCAGTTGGTGCCTGAAGAGCAGCGTGTTGAATTCGCTACCTATCTACTCACGGGGGAAGCATCGCATTGGTGACAAGGGGCTCGACGTCTCCTGCAACAGGGGAATGATCCTATCACTTTGGATGCCTTCCAAGTGGAATTCTACAAGAAGTACTTTCCGAATTCTGCCAGGACAGCCAAGGAATTGGAGTTACTGTAGCTGAAGCAAGGTGCTATGTCCGTATCTGAGTATACAGACAAATTTGAGGAGCTATTCAGGTTTTCCCACATGTGTCAAGGAGCTCCGGGAGACTTCGAGGAATGGAAATGCATTAAGTATGAAGGAGGGCTCCGGAGCGACATCTTAAGTTCAGTGGGACCAATAGAAATCCGAACTTTTTTAGAGTTAGTGAATAAGAGCAGAATTGCTGAAGAGTGTGTGAAAAGGAGGGTTGCAGAGAAAGGAAGTCATAGAGAGCACAAGATTCGCACCAAGGGGTCGAGAGTTTAAGGAAAGAGGATACGTACAACACTTTCCCCAAGGACAGAATAACTTTGCGACGAGTGAGGAGTCTCAAAGGAATGGTAAGGGCAAACGGGCAGCAGTTGCTTCTGATGTTTCGAGCTGTCAGAGATGTGGTAGTCATCACTCAAATAGGCCGTGCCGATTGGGGTTAGGCGTATGTTACAAGTGCGGGTTACCAGGGCATGTATCAAGAAATTGCCAACAAGGAGAGATTCAGGATGCGGGCCGATTGCGACAGTAAGATTGAGGTAATTGCAATAATCAGGCTTAAAGGACAGTGCGTGATTTTATAATACCGCCTGTACAGTAAAACTGGGAATGTCGAGTTTAATATTAGACTGAGGAGCAAATCGGATGATCCGAGTAAGGATTTGCCTTAATACAAATGGATAAATTCCTATGATGTAAATGATTTTTTGTTGAGAATGATGTGTTGTGTTTGTTATGTAGTTGGTTGATTTCTGGATTTTTGGTGGAACGGATTGAACCCGTGACTTTTAGTTCCTTTGATTTAAATAGATAAGGAATGGTCCTAAATGAGGGATTTGGAAACGTTGATTTGAAATGCCAGTTATGCTAAGTTGTGGTTGAGAACTTGAGGAAGTAAGTAATAGAGCTCGTACTAGACGAGAGATCAGAATAAAGCAGCAGAAACTTGCGGAAGCAGTAACACAGGATAGCTACAAATAGGAGCTGTAAAAGTTTACTATAATATCTTAAGTTTGAATACTAGAAGGGTTAAGTGGGTTACTGCAAGTAATGATCCCCAAACAGTTGGAATTGATTGCGGCTGCGAGCTTTGATGGTTCTAAAGTGGATGAGGAAATTATCATTGATGCATAATTGGATTTAGATGATGAGAGAGTGCAAGTTGTCGTGTTTGAGAGATGAGTACCATGATGTTTGGTCATAGTGACCTTGGAATTAGATTGAGATTTATAATGATTGGTTTTGAAAGACGAATGTGAAAACCACTAAATTGAAATGCTGATGCGGTACGGAGATTGGTTTGAGGGAACCCGTGATGGGTGGTAAACTCCAATTTTGGGGAGGTACTGTTGAAAATTTTTCCCCAAGAATTTGAAAGATCGTTGGTTATGGTTTTGAAGATGATTTTTTATATGAGTAACTTTAACAAAAGAGATGTGTCTCGAATGCTTTTATAGATTATTAAAGGAAAGTGGATTCTTATGATTTTTGTTAAATTGTTATTTCAAACTCATTTGTTTTCTAGAAATGAAAGGGGTTTTTGATTGATGAGTCAGAGACTTTATAACAGCAAGTCATGTAGAAATTCGAGAGTTTAAGAATAAGAAAGTAAGTTTGGAGGTTATGCTTGGAGTTGAGCTGTGATTAGTGGTAATTGGCTTGGCAGAGGGAGAGGATAGTGATGGATGGAATTTTCGAGGGCGAAAATTTCTGTTAGGGGGGTAGAATGTAATACCCGGTCTAACCGAAATTAATTAAATAATAAGTTAAATAGGAGCAAATATGGTTGGAAGATTTGGCAATTGAAATTTGATAATTTAAATATGATATTTGGATTCAGTGAATTTTTCCGAGTCGGAAAATATAGTTTTCTGGGTAAAAGCGCGCAGTGGAATTCTGACCGGCAGTACCGGCTGAGATCTGTCTGGTACTACAGCTGAGGAAATTGATTATGGGTAAATAAGATTAAGAAATGAGGAATTATAATTAGGGAAGGTAGAAATATTTAAAGTGCGATTTAGAGCGCTAATCTTAAAGGTTTTGGCCCAAAATTGAGCCAATGGGCAAAAATAAGTGAACCGGGCCTAAGTGGGCCCAAGACCCAACATATATAAACATTAGTTGTGAGCATTTCAGCTCATTTTACCCTAAAAAAAGGGGTTGGGGCGCTGATTTGAGAAGAGAGAAGAGAAGAGAGAAAACCTAACTCTCTTTGATCTTCAAACCACCATAACTTGAGCTACGGAGCTCCGATTGACGAGCCGTTTGCGGCCACGCGTCGCTCTTCTCATACTCTACAATTCTATCTAGGTTTGGTGGTGAGTATTCTATTCATCTCTGCCCAGTTTTCGAAATTCCCCACTGTTACACGTTTTTGGGTAGTTAGTGTTGAAATCTTATGATTTTAGGTGTTTAGGGATACTCCAACATGGATTCTAAGTGAGTTCTATCCCTTCTTCATATGGGCTGAGGTAAGAAGTGCTCAAACCCTTGTGATTTGTCATTTTTATGAGCCCTAGGTTGATGTATGTATGTGATATTGGTTATGTTAGTGTATTTGGTGATGTTGGTGCACAATTGGGAGATTGGTATTGCTTGAAGAGCTTTGGTAAGACTTGGAGCTAAGGTTGGTGAAGACTTCCAAAGAAGAGGCTCAATTGGTTTGGCTACAAGAGGTACGGTTTAAGTTTCATTTAAGTACCGTGTGTTGTGATGAGAATTCCTAGGCTAGATGCCCCTAGGATTAAGTTTGGATTGCGTAAATGGTTGGTGCTAATATGCATAGTTGGTATGTAATGTGAATTAATGATTGGGTTGAGAATTGTGTAGCCTTGTATGCTTGGTGTATTGAGAATTTGATGTACTGGGTAATGAGTATTGAATTGTGATTCATCCATTTAAATTGTGAAATTGGGCCGGAGGCCGTGAATTTTGGGCCGGAGGCCAGGGAAAGGTAAGTTGATGTGTGCATTGTATGATGACACAAGTGATTGGATGAATTTCAGATAATGAATATATGAATGATTGGGTTGGTTATTGAACAATAAGGTTTGAGGAGTTGAAGTGTGAAATTTGGTAAATTTGGATGAAATTATATAGATGAGGCATGTTTGGTTTTGGTTGAACTGAGTATAAATGCATATATGATTAATGAATGAATATGTTAAATGGATAATAATGAAAAGATATTGAAATGTGATGTGCGACCCCGGGTAGTAGGCAGTGGCGTTGTCCACTTGCTCCGGGTATGAGACGGGAAAGGAGAATTATGATAAACGAGTTTAATCATGGAGTTTTAAATAAATGTTTATTTGTGATACCTGGGTAGTAGCAAGGGTCGTGGTTCGTCCCGCTTGCTCCGGGTCATTGTTTGAGAATTGATAATAATGAAAGGTGATTTTAAATAAATGTTTATTTGTGATACTTGGGTAGTAGCAAGGGTCGTGGTTCGTCCCACTTGCTCCAAGTTAATGTTTGAGATTTGGTACAATGAATGTTGATAATATGAATTGAGATTGAATGAATATATATTTGAGATACCTGGGAGTAGCAAGGGTTGTGGTTCGTCCCGGTTTATCTTTTGTTGTCGAAACGTGAGAGATACGTCTTCGTGATTTTATTTCTACTCTTTTCAGGCTTCTCGATTAATACTCCTTTCGAAATTACCTATATTTATTTATTAAAAATCCACCCGAGAGTCGTACCACCATAATATCATTGACTTATGACTCGAGCATAAGGATTTGAATATTAGGATGTTACATTAACTACATCAAAGCTGTAATATTTTTTTTTAAATGCTATTTGTACACTATTTTTCAGCCATCAATTCAACCACTTTCACTAAAATATAATAAAAAATACAGTTACGTATAAGGATAATCAGGGATGGACCTACACTAAAAAACAACTAAAAACTAATACTTATATATATATATACCACTTGTTATATATATTATGTTTGTCCAAAGTAAAATATAAATGTTTTTTTTTTATATTTTATGTTAAAAAATATTTTGTTAAACTTAACACATAATAATAATTATATTATTAATTTAAATATATCTAAACCAATTTGAATTGGTCAAGTGATTAGCTTAGTCGTCCGCTTAAATAATTATTGGGAGTTCGAATTCCGTCTTGTATGTATAACAACTCATTGCCAGTCCAATTGCAGACTCTTAAATAGAACTTAAATTCACGACGAATTAGTCCTTAATTTATTGGGTATCGTGGGAGGCCAAAAAAAATATCTATACCAAAATTATATTATATTTTTGCCCCATTGTTAAATTTTTTTGGGTCCGTCACTAAGGATAATTCAGAACTAATACAACGCGTTGAAAATTTTTTCATCACGCCAAAATCTCTCGCGATTTCTTCTCTTCTTGTAGAGAGGATTTCATTGTAGGCACCTCGCTTCTCTTCTATTCTCTTCTCTTCAATCGCGCCAATCTCACTCCCTACTTCTCTTCAATCGCGCCAACCTCTCTCCTCGTTTTCTTCTCTTCTCCACGCTTTCCTCTGCTTTGCTTTGCGCCGTTTTTGGTTCTTGTTATCTTAGGATTTTGATTATAACTTTTAATTCAATGGAATCCATAAGCTCAAATGATGAGGTTTGTGTTTAATTTAATTCATATGTTAGTTTTTTATTCTTAATTTGATTTTAATTTTTTGATTATCCGTGTTTTATTCCTTATTTGATTTTAATTTTGTTGATTATCTAGTTATGCAAATACTTCTGATTTGGCTTATGCTTCTAATATGTGGCTTTATTATGTCATTTAGATCCTTTTACATCATGTACGTTGTGTGATTACATCTTGAAAAGTTTATGTTATAAATTTGTGTAATGAAAAAAATGTTTAGCTCTTAGATTGGAGTCAAATTGGTAGTTTGCATGTTTAAAATTTCTGCATTTCCTTAGATCAGATGATGATGCTGATTCTATGAATGTGTGGGGGTTTAGTGCTATATTTGACTATTGAGTTTGATTATCATGTTTACCGAGTTTGATTATATTCAGAATTAGTGCTATATTTAACTACTGAGTTTGATTATACTTGTTTACTGAATTTGATTATGCAGATATACACATGTACACGTATTTTGTGCTTTTAACATTGTTAATAACTTCTTAATAAAATTCCTTTTCAATTCTAATTAGTATTTTCCCCCAAAATTAATTAATTAATTAAATTCACTTAGTTAAAACGCTTTTAGTCTACGGCATAATTGCAACAAATTAAGCACCTTATAGCATGAGTCAGATCTTGATTGTTCCTTGTGAGACACATTAGCTAGGGTGCACATTCGCAAATAATTGATTGTTTTATTATGTGAAAAAAATGCAGGTTTGATTATATTTATAGGATAATTTGAAGTTGCTTATGTTGGTTGTTGGAGGACAATTTCTATTGATGATAGCCTTTCCATTCCATTCATCTCTAGTTACTAATTTGTTTTGTTCATTCGTAGAAAATTGATAGTATTTTTATACCTGATTTGATTTTAAATTTTTTATTATCTATGTTTTAGGTTGTTCCAAGCATAAGAATGACATTTTTCTCTGTGAAAGATTATGAAACTTTTTATACCAATTATGTAAAAAGGATTGATTTTTCATGGAATATAAGAACTAATAAGTGAGATCAAAATAGATAGATTACATACCAAATTTTGGTATGTTCTAGAGTTGGTTATCGAAGATAAAAAATTGATCCACTAAAGAAGACAAATCCAACTTTCGAGAAAAATTATAAAGTTAGGATTGTTGTGAAAAGGGATAAGAAGCTGGAATATGTATTAATCTTTGTGAATATCCAGCATAACCATGCTATTAGTCCTAGCATGGCAAAGACTTTGAGAAAGAACAGGGAACTAAGCTTGCATGCCAAACAGATAGCTGAGATCAATGATCAAGCTGGTGTTACAATGAGAAACACCTATCAGAGTTTAGCAACTGTTGCTGGTGGCTATGATAAATTGACTTTTACTGAAAAAGATCTTCGGAATCATGTAGCAAAAAGTGTCAAAAGTCATATAAGAGGAGGGGGATGCGCAATCATTAATGCAGTATTTTCATATGATGCAACAACAAAATTGCAACTTCTTTTACGAAGTTAAATTGGACGAGCAACATCGCATAAAGCATGCTTTTATGAGCACTTTGTCAACATTGTGAGCTTTGATACGACGTACCTAACAAATAGGTACGACACCACAATTATATATTTCAAGTTAATTATATGTACTCTGGTTTTTGCATGTGTTTGATGTATAGGAATAGGTAGAATAGAATAAATTTGTTGCTGCTGTGCATGATATGCTGAGTTTGATTATGTACTCTTGTTTTGCATATGTTTGATGTATAAGGATAGGTAGAATAGAATGAATTGCTCCTGCTGCTGTGCATGATATACTAAGTTTGATTGTTTGATTCAGTCAGTTTGATTATGTACTCTTGTTTTTATTATAGGTATGACATGCCTTTTGCCTCATTTGTTGGGGTTAACCACCATGGCCAATCATTGCTACTTGGTTGCGCTCTTTTTTCATGCAAAAAAGAGAGTTCCTTTGTTTGGTTATTTGATTGTTGGATACGATGTATGGGTGGCAAGCCGCCTATTGACATATTGACGGATCAATGCAAGACTATGTGAAATGCCATTGAAAAATTGTTGCCAATGACACAACATCGATGGTGTATTTGGCATATCATGAAGAAATTTTGAGAAAAAATAGGAGCATGCAAGCAATTTAACGAGATTAGTGCTGATATGACACATATTGTGTGGGATTCTAGGTCTAAGGAAGCATTTAAGAGCTCTTGGACTGATTTTATCAATAGATTCAGTTTGCATGATAATAATTGGTTAGCAGGTATTTTATGAGTTTGATTATCTTATATCTACTATTTGATTATTTATCATTTATTAATCAATATGCCTTACAAGTTTGATTATGCCCATTTTATGGTTTTAGGTTTGTATAAAGAACGTGACAAGTGAGTCCGTATTTTTCTTAGCAACAGTTTTTGGGCAGGCATGAGTAGCACTAAGGAGTGAAAGCATGCATGCATTTATGAAGGGCTACCTAACCTCAAAGAGCAACTTGCAACAATTTGTAACATAATATGACAACTGTCTTGCAAATAAAGCTCAACAAGAATATGAATTGGATACTGCCAGCTTCAATACCATTATCCCTTGAGCTACTGCCTCTGCTATTGAAAAACAGTTTCAAAAAGAATATACTCATGCAAAGTTTAACGAGCTTCAAAAAGAGTTTAGAGCAAAGGCTAATTTCTTTTCAACAAAAGAGCATGAAGAGGGATATATTGTTACTTATAAGCTTATAGAAGAGATTGAGAATGGTGATAAGATGTTTGATTCTATGTATGAGGTGTTGTTTGATTCTTTAACTTTAGATGTTTCTTGCCAATGCCATCTTTTTGAGTCAAAGGGAATCTTATGACACCATACTCTTTCAGTCCTTGGTCTTGAAAGAGTGAAGAAATTGCCAAATAAGTACATTCTTGATCGGTGGAAGAAAACTTTAAAGCGCAAGTACAGTAGCATCAAGTATAGCCATGATCAAAGTCATTTAGAACCCGTAAAGAAATGTTATGATGAGATGTGCAAGCAATTTTACAATATTGCTGAAGTAGCCGCTGCATCCGAGGAGCTCACCGAAACCGTACATCGTATACTAGACTCGGTTTGGGTTATGTTGGTGGAACCAAAGGTCTCTTCAGTGGATAATGTAGATAATCAAAATTCGAATGAGGTAGATGAAAATGCGAATCATTTAGAGATTCACAACCCCCAACAAGTATCACAAAAAGGTCGTAGGCGTAAGAAAAGACTTCAATCTACTGTAGAAAAAATTGTTGAATAAGGTAGGAAGAAGCATACAAAGAATGTGAAAGAGAGATCACAGACAAGTTCAGTGTTTGATTAATTTTATTATTATTGCTAAAATGCTTTATTATCACTTTATTGATTGCTATTTTTTTTAGCTACTTGTGGAGTTACCTTTAGAGTTGAGCATTACCTCTAACCAACCATATGGCTTTGTATCCTTGTTGAACTCAATGCAACAAAACCACCATTTAGAAGAATAATAGTTTTATTTCTTTTTGTAATAGATTTGTTACATGTTGCAATGGAAATCTTGCATTTTTTTCCTTTGTAATAGTTTTAATTTTGATTTTATATGTGGTTAGTGGATTTACACTCAACATCCTGAGGTATCTAAGATTCTGAGTTATTATTGGCATAGGAACATAACCCCTTTTTTTTGAGGTGAACACTGAACTGGACAATTTTGGTATTGTGAACAAAGGTTAGGGTTGATTGGGTCACTTTGAGGTCTTTTGCGTCATTTCAAAAGCAAGGGTATTTCTGACATATCTGTTCCAACTTCCAACCACTCCTACAATGTCTTTCTCCAAAATAAATGTGATAACAAATTAATAAAATTATGTTCCATTATTTATAAAAATTAGTTTATTGCTAGCTTCTTATGTTATGTAACAAGAAGCATGATTTTACCTAAGCTTAAGTTTTCAATGTTCTCTGATGGTGCAGGATCTCCTATCTATTAAGAAGCTTACTTTTTTTTAAGAAAAGTTTTCAATAAACATGTATAATCAAACTCAGTAGTCAAATATAACACTAAATCTGGGTATAATCAAACTCAATAAACATATATAATCAAACTCAGTAGTCAAGCACTGAACCTGAGTATAATCAAACTCAGTAAATATCTATTATCAAACTCAGTAGTCAAATATAGCACTGAACCTGAATATAATCAAACTCGGTAAACATGATAATCAAACTCAATAGTCAAATATAGCACTGAACCTGATTATAATCAAACTCAATAAACATGTATAATCAAACTCAGTAGTCAAGGACTAAACTATAATCAAACTTAGTAAACATGTATAATCAAACTCATTAGTCAAATATAGCACTAAACCCGAGTATAACCAAACTCAGTAAATATAATAATCAAACTCAATAGTAAAAAAATTGCTAACATGATAGTCAAATTCAGTAGTAAAAATTCAATAGAAAATTTATACAAAAACTTGTTATTGCAGACATCTAATGCATATAACCACCAATGACGGTTATAGCAAAAAGGTAAGAAAACAAGTTTTTTTCCTCGCATCCTAATTTTATCAAAATTAGGGATCATAAATATGTCAGTTGATGTAGAGCTCTTCCCACACTTCCCATCTTTATAACAACTCAACAAATGCAATTAGAATCAAATTGGTCATAAATTAGAATAGAACAAAATCTGTCAAATAAAGAAACGAAGATATACATAATAAAATTTCTTACCACTGAGTCTGAATTCATGCAATATATATCATTCTTGAATCTTGTTTGTGGTAGCTCATTAAGCATTGATGCACCGCTATTTGGTGGTGCATCCTATGCTAAATTTAGGAAATTTTATCACCATTTTCTCACATTTACCCACTAAAATAGCATGGTTTCATGATTATCTCCTAATTTGTGCTTAAGGGTGAAAACATGCTTTTTAGGCCTTAATTGGTTAATTCTAACTCACCTTTGATTTCACTAGATGTCTTGATGTGTGTGTTAGTAATTTCAGGTTGAAAAGGGCTAAGAATGGATCAAAGGAATGAAGAAAAAAGCATGCAAAGTGGAGAAATCATGGAAAATCAAGGATTGGGAGAAATTCACTTGACGCGCACGCGTGAAACGATGAGGTCGCATGGCGACGTGTACGCGTACAGGACGCGTACGCGTGGATAACAATTTGTCAAGCGACGCGCACACGTGCTGTACGCGTACGCGTCGATGCTCGCACGTGACCCACTTAAAGTGAATCCGCTGGGGGCGATTTCTGGGCTTCCCAGGCCCAAATCCAACTTATCTCTAATGCTATTTAACCCAAGGACTGAAGGGGAATCACAACTTTTGAACACATTACATTAGTTTAGTTTACTTTTGGGAGGGAAAGTTAGTTTCTAGAGAGAGAAGCTCTCTCTTCTCTCTAGAATTAGGATTAGGTTAGATCTAGATTAGGATTTCTTAGATCTAGGTTAATTTCATGCTTAGATTTACTTTTCCTTTTGTAATTCTTCTTCTTCTACATCTCCTCTCTCTAGTTTAGCATTTAATTCTTGTAATTCTCTACTTTTATGTTGATGCATTTTTGTTTCTTCTATTTCTTTTTTAATGCAATTTATGTTTCATGTTCCTTTATTGTTGAATTGCTTTGTTGTTGTTCAATTCCTTTTATTTTCCTCTTATGCCTCTCAAGTGTTTGATGAAATGCTTGGTTGGATTGTAGAATAGATTTTTCTCCTCTTGACTTTGGTAGAGTAATTAGTGATTCTTGAGTTATCAAACTCCTTTATTGATTGATAATTAGAAGTTGCTAATTAACTTGAATACCGCTAAAGCTAGTCTTTCATCATGATTAGGCTAGGACTTGTGGAATCAAGTTAATCCATCCACTTGACTTTCCTCCATGGTTAGGGGTTAACTAAGTGGGAGCAATGGACACTTCTCATCACAATTGATAAGGATAGCTAGGATATGACTTCTAGTTCTCATACCTTGCCAAGAGCTTTTCCAGTTGTTAGTTTATTTCTTTTGCAATTTACAATTCTTGTTTCTTATTCCAAAACCCCCAAAACATACCTCTAACCAATAACAAGAACACTTTATTGCAATTACTAGTGAGAATGACCCGAGGTTTGAATGCTTCGGTTATTATTTTTAGGGGTTTGTACTTGTGACAAACAAATTTTTGTATGAAAGGATTATTGTTGGTTTAGAAACTATACTTACAACGAGATTTCATTTGTGAAATTCTAAACCTTCAAAAATACATTCATCAAAATGGAACCGTTGCCGGGGAATTGCAATGGTATTATGTTATTGGTTATTGTATATATGTGAATATTATGAATAGCTTTATTCTTGGATTGCTTGTTAGTTTTTGCTAGTTTTATGACTTTATTTCATTCTTTCTTGTTAGCTTTTATTTCTTATTTTCTCTTTTCATTATGAATTCTCACTTTGGCTATGAGTTTGGTTCTAACTATGTTATAGGAAATGAGGGCTACAATGAGGATTTGTATCAAGGATAGGACAATCAAAAATGGGAGGAGCCATATGCATATGATCAATCCTATTGGCAACAACCCCCACCAATGCACTATGAACAAGAGACATTCTATGATGCATATCAATCCAATGGTTATGGTGAATCTCCTTGTGACTTTCAAGAACTACTACCATATGCCTATGAGCCATATCCTCAACATAATCCTCACCCATACTCACAAGCCTCTTTTCACCAAACACCTCCATATGACCTTGACCCATATCCACCATACCAACCACCTCTTGAACCATATGAGCCATACATGGAACCACCATTCCAATACCAATACTCTCAAGAACCACCTCAATATACACCACCACATCCTTATCATAATGAACCACCTTCCTATCATGAACCCCTTCTCCAAAATGATGAACCTTCCTACCCACCCCAATCCTCAAAGGATGAAACCCTTGGCCTTATACTTCAAGGGCAAAGAGAAATGCAAAGGGAGACACTAGAATTTGTGGCTACCTTGACCGAGGTAGTAAGCCGATTAGCCTCCCAATGCTTGAGCACTCAAAGCACTCCCATGTTCACATGTGGAAAATCAATTAACAAGCATAGCATGAAGGAGAGATTGGAAATCCCGATAGAGAATGAGGGATGTTGCTTTGTTTTGGAACAATTGGAGGAGCCTATGATGATTGAAGAAAAGGAAGAAGTGGTTGAAGACCTAGGAGATGTGGAACCTCCATGGGAAGCTAAAATCATAGAGAATTCCTCCAAGAGGATTGAATTTGATGTTGAGGAAGAGAGTGCACAACCTCCAAAATAATTCTTGAATGAAGACTTGGAAGAAATGAAGCAAGGATGGAGTTCTCTTGGAGATGAAGATCATGCATCCAATCTTCTTGGTGGTGAATCCTTTGAACTTGAAGAACCTTCTCCCAATGAGATAGAGAGCAATGTGGAGGTAGATTTTTCTCATCTTCCCATTTATGATTTGAGCGATGGAGAAGAGTTAGATGAAATTGATGAACAAAGGATTGAAAGTGAAGAAGTTTGTGAAGAGGTGGAGGTAACCAAGGAAGAACACTGAAAATACCTCTCCCCAAGCCATCACCATCCATTTTTTCATTCAAGTGGGTAAATTCCTTATACTTAAGCTTCAAGATTCCCCTTGAATACGGTTTTCTTGAGACAGATGGTCAACTTAGACATATCTGTGGCTTTAAAAGCAAAAGGGAGATGGTTAGTGGTTGGCATCGTAAATCAAGGTTCATTATGGTTAGATGCTCAAAGCTTAATTACAAGGGTTGGTGTAGGACTAGATTGCTTGGGTCTAGGATGATGTTTGGTCACTTCATTGAGAATTCACCTTGCTTACCACCCACATGGATCAATGATAGTCAACTTGAAGATGGGTGTAGAAACAAGATATGGGATCCGGGAATACATGAGGATCCACTTTGGGAGCTCATGGTTTGTGAGGAACTCCATCAAGGCTTGGTGGTATCAATTTTGGATGATGGAGCTTATTGGAGACTCAGGCATTGGTGGATGTTCCAAAATGAGTACAAGAACAAGTCACCTTGATGATAAGAAGCTCCCCATAAGTCCAACTTAAGGACAATAAATAAAAGTACTAGGTGGGAGACACCCCACTATGATAAAATCTTTCCTTTTTCTCTTTTGTAAATATTAGTAAAAATTAGTTTAATTTCATGTTTTGATTGATTTGTTGAGTTTATTTGGTAGTTTAGTATGTTAAATAAGTTTTATGGTGTTTTGGTAGCTGTTTGGAGGTTTGGAATGCTTCGTTTGGTGCAAAAACATAGAAATATTTTGAAAAACAGGGCACCAATCCATGCGTACGCGTGCCTCACACGTACGCATGACACAAGCATTCTCGACCATCCACGCACATGCGTCCCCCACGCGTACGCGTGGATGCAAAAATTTCACCTCTAAGCCATTCTCCCGAGAGTTGTGCCTGCATCGTGCGAACATTGTGCCTTTCGCGCAAGCCAACTCACGCGTACGCGCACACGACGCGTACGCGTCGCGCTCAGAATAAGTCATCGATCGACGCGTACGCGTCGCTCTCCAAATAAGCCATCGACGCGAATGCGTGACACATGCGTATGCGTCACTACCATTTCATCCTACCCACGCGCACGCATCGTGCACGCGTACGCGTGGATGCCCTTCTCTCACACATCTATTTTCTCCTCTCGTTTCCATTTCTTTCCTTCTTCTTTCTTCTTCCCTTCTCTTACCCCTCATCCAATACTTCCAAACACCATTTATAACCACCCTTTTAGTTAGTTAGTTTCATTTTTGTTTAATTTTTGTTTTAATAATAAGTGTTGGATTATTAATTGCTGCTAATTACCGGGGAGATGTTAGTTTAACATAATTGTTGATTTTCACTGTTGGATTCTCTTGTTGAGGTTACAATTCATTCCTTGGTTTTGAATTCTTTATGCTTTACATTTGTGAATACCAAGTGAATGACATTGCCTTTAGGGCTTGTTAATTCTTTTGAATTGCATGATTTGGCCACCATGTTCTTTGAATCCTATTCTTTGATTAGGCAATTTCTTGATGGATGTTGTGCATTTACCTCAATGCATTGTGCTTCTTGTTCATATGCATCCATATGTGTTTGGCTTGAATACTTTCATGCTTCTTTATTGCTTGTTTGGTTGTCTTAACCCACAAGTTTAGAGCATCTCAAGCACACTAGGATGAGTGGAGTGCATGTTCCTTTTTGTGTAATTGTGACATGGGCCTTTTTATGTTAGTGTGTGTTCGAGACCGCATGCATCTTAGAACTTATACACTTGTTTCATTAATGTCACACATTGGGTCACTCACTCCATTCTAGTGATTTACCTCATTCCAACGATGTATGCTTCCTTGCTTTTGCATTTACTTTTCTTACTATCCGGTCTTCTATTTTCAGGATAGAGTCATTATAAGCTAAAACAGAAGCGGAGAAAGAACACGCAGCAAACCAATTGACCCACCAGCTGAAGGTGGCAATCCGGAGAGTCACCGTACCCCCTTGCTCATATTTGAATACACCGAGGACGGTGCAAATTTTTAAGTGTGGGGAGGTCGTCCGACCAATCGACGCCTTTGGGTGACAAGTTTCTAATCCCAACACTTTTGCATTTTATTTTTTAGGTTTTTTAGGATTTTTAGCTTCATTTTCTTAATTGTGCATATATATACATAATAAGCTTAGTCAAAATAATGAAAATTTTCAAGAATTTATCTATATGGCATTGACATTCCAATTAATTTGAGTGAAAACTTTTTATTGAACTTGCTTGAATTATATATATATATATATATATATATATATATATATATATATATATATATATATATATATATATATATATATTGTGGAACATGTTTTGAGCTAAGAACACACAACCTTGTGAGATTTGAGCCTTAATGGTGTGGTTACAACTTATAACCACTTATTTTCCTTCTTGTGTGCATTATTTTCTTTCTATGATTGTAATCTTTGATTTGTTTGATTCTTTATGTCCATTATTTTGTGTAGACATGCATTTATATGATTGAGGTCATCGTTTCATAAAGCTCACTTGCCCAAATAGCCTTACCTTTTATCAACCTTTGTTAGCCAACTTTGAGCCTATGATTAACCCACTTGTTCTTAATATTAGCGCATTACAAGCCTTTAAGTGAAAAATAATAAATGTCCTCTATTTAGATATGTGATTAGCTTAGGCTAGTGAGTGTGTATCATTCAAGTGTGGGAAAACTTGGGACATTGGTTGAGAGAAAAATGGTGTTTTTGTTTTGTATTTCTATATTTGGGAATTGGGTACATACTCATGTGTTAATTAAATGTAAAATCATATGCATTGATGCTCTTGTATATGTTTTAATTTGAAAAGAAAAAAAAAGAAGAAAAGGAAAAAAAATGAATGATGAGAAAATAAAAAGAGAAAATATATATCTCTGTGTGTGTGTATGTGTGTGTGTGTGTATGTGTGTGTGTGTGTGTGTGTGTGTGTGTACTCTTTGTGAATTTTGTAAGTTGTATTGTATGTATAGATGTATGTTACATAACAACAGTATTTTGGAGCGGTATTGCGGTTTAAAGTTTTAAACAGGCTCATATTTTAGTATTAAATAGTATAAAAGTCGTCGTAATGTCCGAGCTATCAGAGTCGCGCAGCTGGAAGCGTGAGCTTTGATAGTTAGGGTGTTACATTATGGTATCAGAGCGGTCCTTTCTGTAGAGCCTGAGGAATGGACCGACTATGCTTCAATTGCAAACTCTGAGCGTTTTTCATGTACTAGGTCTTGTCGAATGACGAGAATTAGGACTTTATACACATGACGGTCTATTGATTAACGCTGGTAGTCTTACATTACATAATTCTTGGTATTAAGTTTGGCCGGCTTAATACTAGTGAATTATGTATATGAGAGCACTAATGGGTTATCATAGATGATATACGAGTTTTGAGTGAAGCGAATCGCGAGTTTTGGGAACAATAGAAACTATTTCTCGAGGCTATTCAGTGGTGTGTCTTGAATTCTGTTCGAGTCGACCTGTTCTTTCATATCCTAACTTGAAGTTCTTGTTTGCTAATCCTTTTGAAAAGTAGTTTGATTTTTCAACTCTATTCCTCTATTCATATGCATTCTTCTTTAATCTTAATTTGCATATGCTTGTTTGGAATCCTTGTTGCATAAATCTTCCTCTGTTTGAATTCTTCTTAATTCACGTATTCTTTGATATACTTTTGAACTGTCTTGATGCGCTGTGCTATTTAAGTCCTTGTTCAGAGTCCATTCTTAGAGAAATTGTTAATTCAGTTTTTCTCTTATTTGACAGCGATTACAGCCAATTTTGAGGTTTTTATAAAAATTGCTGTTGATTAGATATATACTTATCTATATATGAAACTTTGAAGATTACTTGTATAGTTTAACAATTATTTATTCCTAGTGCCTCGCCTGTATTTTTACTGGTTTATAGAACTGCACTTACCTTAAATACAATCTGACCTTCTAATAATTTTACTACAGTTCTAATGCATATCTTTATTTGATTATGTATGTATTTAGGTATTTCTCAAAATTCTGGAGAGAAAAGATGTTTCGCTTTCATTTCGGTTGATTTTCGTTGGATAAACTTTTCACTTAATTTATTTTGATTTGAGTTTGGCTTAGCACACTAAATTATTTATACCAGTATTGTACTTTTGAAAATGTTGGACTCATAGCCTTCTTCTTATGAACTGACTTATTCCTTCTTAAGCTTTCATCTCTATGAATGTCATACGTGATTCTATTTTTAGTTATTCTCCTACCTCTTGAGAGCACTACAATCAATCTCAGCTTCCCTTCTCTGGTGAATCTCGTTCTTATATGAGTCAGTTTGATTCGTTTCAAAATAGTGTATCGTTTATCCTCTCATTGTCTCTACCAGAGTTTTAGTCAAAGATTTATCCTTGAGAAATTACTAATAATTGAGTTGTCTTTCCTATGACTTTTGTATTCTTTTGGATCAATTGAAAGTTTGTTTGATGTCTCATGCCTAGTGGATCTTGTTTGAACTACTTTGATTTAAGATCCTTTCTTGTATGGCTTGCCTCCTTTTAAGTACATGATAATTTTCATGAATATCCTTCTGAGTTGGTGATTTCAAGTATACTTTTGGAGTCTTGTTTTGAATTTTATAAAGGGGTTTGAATTCTCTTTGAAGGAGTTCTAAATTGAATTTATTTTTCAGCTGCTTGATTGTAATGGAAACCATCGTTCAATTTTGACAAAGTTATTTTAAAGTGGCATGCGCTATTTTAAATGAAGTTTTGAAAGCTTCCTTATTTAGTAGAAACCTGTTCGTTCGTAATGCACCACTTATTTCCTTTACCAATTTATGAGCAAATGTTACCTCGGATTTTCTTTCTTAAATAGAGTTTAACTTTCTCTTTTATCCCTGCTATAATTTTATACACGCTTGTTTGAATATGGACTTTGAAAATTTTTGAAGAAGTATTTGATTTTTCTTTCGAGTCTTCTGAACTACTTTTGGTTAAGATTGTTCACCTAACTATCTTTCTATAATATTTGAGGAAATATTTTAGCTCTTAGCCAAACTTGTGTGCATTTTGTTTCTAAAAACTCTACATGATCTACTTCAACATGAAATTTGTATTAAATCAAAGCTATGTTTATGCTTTTGTTACTCTCTTGAAGAATGTTTGTTGCTTAACCTTTCTTTTAGACTTCGAAGTGATTTTCCGCAAGTTTTCGATTCTTTTATGAACAATGTATTCGGAAGTATTTTTAATCGTGCTCGAGTTCTATGAGCTTTGCCTTAGATTTGAGATATTATTTCCTGTAAACCTCTTGCATCTTCAACTCAGCTTGAATTTGCTTCAAACTAATGCACTGATTTTCTTCTTATTAATCCTACTGAATTTCTTTGACCCAAGGGTTATCTTTGAGGTTGTCAATTGAATTATTTCTAGCAAATTTCATTGCTTGAACATCTTTGTCTCTCCGTTCTAAATCTTGTATCCTTCTGAGTAGACTCGAGAATTGTTTTGATGTCACGTGCGACTTGTAGACGTAGTAATGCGATGTGCTAGTTCTTTAAGACGTGATATGTGTATACGAAAGTTGAAGCGGTAGTTGTACAACGTTATGAGTTGTGGGTGTTTTGTTCCTTTTGAACGGGTTTGCGGTTGTTAGGCTTATGATTGGATATGGAGATTGTAAAGTGCTTGATGGAGTTGGAAAGTTGAAGCCTTGAGGTTGATATGAGATTAGTGTGCGGATGTTGAGCACGTCATTTTAACCCCATCATGTTTTATAGTCTTCGACGCCTTGCTTTACTATCACATGTTTGAACCATGTCATCTGATGCATCGAGCCTATCTTGTAACGTCTGCCCTGCAATCACACTCCTACCCTTGCATCTTTATGCATACGACAACCCAAGTATTTGAAAACAGTATATATATGTTTATATGTTGAGATATTTTTGCTTCTTCCTTAAATGTGTTCAAGGGTGAACTGTTATGAAATTTCTTTCGTTTTGTATCAATTTTCGAGGACAAAAATTTTTATAAGGTGCGTAGAATGTAAGACCCAAAACTTTTGAAAAAGGGCTATCATTAGCTAATTTCAAATTCAGTGTTTCTGTAGCTTTAATTTCAGAAATTTCTTTATTAAAGAAAAGTAAAGCAATTTTCGATTAATTAATTGAATTTGAAATAAATTTAGATTATTATCTAATTTTACAATTATTGAATTATTTTCTATATTTCAAATTATAAAGTTAGTAGCTGTGAAATAATAAGGATTTTATATGACTTGGACTAAATAATTAATATTTTAAAATATTGATACTGCTATTTTGGGAAGATAAAGGATTTAATTGTATTATTTCTAATTATTTGATTTGGACATTTTATTAAAAATAATTTATAAAATTGATGAGCAAATAGTATTTTCTATATATAATTAGTGTTGGATTTAATTTGGGTTTCAATTACTATATTATTTCCAATTTTATCTGAAATTACTAAATTGTCCCAAACCCTAATTTTATCCAAAAATCCTAACCCTGAAACCCTAACCCAGTTACCCGGTTCCTCTGAGCCCAGTAGCAACAACATTTCCCCTTTCTCAAATCAATGTGCAGCCACACCTCCACTCCTGCTTCATCCCCTTCGGCGTAACACACCCTCAGTCCCTAATTCAGCGCTGCAAACCTCCTTACAGCTGCAACCCTTTCTACTTCCCTTCAGCAAACCTGCAACACGATAACTTTAGAGAAGAAACGGAAATTAGAAAGGGGGAAACTAGGCCAGAAGGAGGGAAGGAGAGGAAGAAAGGGCGTCGCTGGCGCGTCGGGCTTCACCACCGCCGTCGCGTCGCCATCTTCAGCCCTGCAAGTTGTCACCCGCGCCGCTTCCGTCGAATCTCCACAATGCTGTCGCCGTTTCGCGATGAGGGCACGTTTGCAGAGGGAGCCAGGGGAGAGAGGGAGAGACGAGCACGAACCAGATCGGGAGGGAGAAGGCGCCGTGTCTGGTAGCTGCCGCCGCGTCGTCATCGTTGCCCTCACTGCGCCACCGTCGTCCTCGTCACAGAGCCAGCTGCCGCCGAGCTTCCTTAGCCGCTGCGTTTCACCGCAGTTGAGGGCGTCTCCACCACCGCAACTTGGCCGACGGTACTGCCGATCTGCTGCTCCGCGGTGCCTAGCTGGAGCTTCTGTTGCTGTTGCCGGAGATCGGTGGTTGCTGGAAAACACCACTATTGTTGCTGCCGAAGGAGGGAGAAGCCGTGCTGCTGTTCTGGTCACCAGGAGCAGTCTTGTAGCCACCAGAAACACCACCGGAGATGCTGTCACTTGGCTCAGTCACTCTTTCTTTGTAGCGGTAAGGGTCTTGTGATTAGCTTTGGTCCTTTTTGAATTCCGAGAATACTATAGTCACTGCATGTTGGTTTCAGTCGTCGTGATCAGAATTCGTCGCCGCTGCCACTTGAGGTGGCTGCCGGGCTGCCGCCGAACCGCTTCGGAGACCGGCGTTGTTTTGGTTCAGCCGTTCCTTCTTCGGTTCGGTAAGCGTTTTTTATTTAAAGCCCTTTAGTTACTGTTCTGTTATTATACGCTGAGGTTTTGTGACGTTAATTGCTATAAGATTGAGTTTCGATTGTTGTATGTTGCGATTAGAGTCGTTGAGATTGTTGGAAAAGCATGTGGAGCCGAGTTGTTGGTTGCCGTTAATTCGGTTGAGGCGGAAAGGACTCTATGAGGCGTTTGGTTTATGGTTTTGCATATTTAGGTAGGGGCTTTTTCCGAAAACTCTGTCTTATATATTGCAATTATTACACCTGAATATTGATGTGAGACATGGTATATTTGGTGATTGTATCAATCTTATGTATTGTTTAGTTAATTTGAAGGATTATGAATGTTTGATTGACTGGATTGTTGTGCGGCTTTGTGAAACGGAATGCTTTTGAAGTTGATTCTTTTAAAGCTTTGAGATCGAGTTTAATCCGTTGGGAATTGATTTGAGTTGGGCTGATTTTCTTGATAATGTGAAAAATAGAAGATACTCTTGGATTCAGCCTGGTTTGCTTTAAATGATCTGGTTTTGATAAATGATTATTGCTAAACCGTTTCTTTAAAGCTTTAGAAATGAGTTTAATCGGCTGATAATGATTTGATTTTGAAACGGTTTCCTTGTAATATGAAAATGAGGTGACTGTTGGATTTAGCTTGCCTTTGAACTGATTTTTGGATTTTGGGCTGTTGAAAAGGATTGTGGAACGGTTTAGTTGGGACCCGAACTGGGTGAAAAAGTCAAAGCTTTAGGGGAGGTGCTGCCGAAATTTCTATAAAATCCTAGACTTTGTTTGACAAGTTATTTAGAAAAGTAAAATATTTGAGAAATTGTATTAATGGAGTTACTAAGAAAATATTGATGTTTTCGAGCTTAATCTATTTAAGTAAACTATATGCCTCGAGTTCGATTTATTTGGAAATGAATTATTTTACCTTTTGAATCCCTGAAGGAAAATAGTATGTTCTAATATTGCTTTTAATGTAAAAAGGGGCTCTTACTTTTGGTTATACTTAAAGGCTTCGTTCAGGGGAGCTCTTTGTGATTTTAAAGGAAATGGGACTTTTGATTGAATAATTACGTTTGAGACCTCTTGGAAGAGGTTAGAGAATTGGTTTCAAGAAGAAATTTGAAAGTGGTTTGATTCAAATGGACTGGTTCCGTTTCAACTGAATGGATTCTTTTGGATTGGGTTGGGACTCGTGATTTTGTATGACTCGGTTTCATAATAAATTCAGTTTTTATTTACTTGAACCGAGAATCCATGATTTTAAGAGTTTCAATGAGTTTTTAAGAAATTGAGATAGGTTGTTCTTCCCTAAATACTTGAGACTGGCGAGGAACTTTTGTTATAAAATCCCGTTGTTGGATGGATGATTTTGAATTTTTCAAAAAAAAAATCCTTAACTTGCCACGGTTTTGGAAGTTATGGAAAGAGGATGCCGAGACTGGCATTGTTTTTAAAAGGGGAACTTACTTTGAGTAAAAGTGGCTTATGAGCCTGAGATGATTTGAGAAATGAGATCTCCAAAGCCAAGGATGAAAAGAGTAGGAATTTGATTTCAGAGTAAATCGAATTGAAAAAAAGTGATTTATGGCTTAAATGCCGATTTTATGAACTTGATGATGTTGAATGGTGGAGGTGCTATTTTGTTATGAGCCGGAATGGCTGTGTATGATAATGAATCATGGCTGATTATGAATTATGAATTTATGCCGGAATGGCTGAGATGAATATTGATTCTGACTGAATGAATGTATGTTTTGAGATCCTGGGCAGTAGCAAGGGTTGTGGTTCGTCCCACTTGCTCCAGATCAGAGATTGTGATTCCTGGGTAGTAGCGGTAGTAGTGGTGATTCTACTCGCTCCAAGTTGAGCTTTTAAACACCTGCCTGGGTAGTAGCCGCAGTAGTGGTTATTCCACTGGTTTTGGGTTGAGCGGGTAGTAGCAAGGAGGTTGTAGCTCAAACCTACTTGCTCTGTGATGGGTGTTTCTGTCCAATGATTAGCTACCAGGACATGTCGGGTTGGCTATATAACCGACAGATGATATCATCGGCCACTAGGACAGGCATGCATCATATGCATCTATGTGACATTATTTGAGTGTGCATATTGTACTTGGTTTGCCTTTGTGATTACTTGTGATTAACTACTAATTGTTCTACTTGCTGTAACTGTTTGTTTATGCTTGAACTTTCTATTTGTGTTTGCGACTGGGACTCTGTTGGGCTGTGGTGATTAGTTGTCGGTTGGGTTGTTTGGGCCTAGGGCCATGGTTGAAATGAGATAGACCGATGGTTGGTTTCGGTTGTGTTTCTGGTTTGGAAAAGTATGAAAGGCTAATTGGTTTAGCATAGATAAACCGTTTTGAAAGGCTTTTGAGTTTTCAAGAATTGAACCGTTCCTCTTTTAGAAAAGATTTCAGATTTCTCTTTTATCATAAACTGTTGTTTTTGAAAAGATACATATGGCGGTTATCAATCACTGTAACGATTTTATCTCTTGTATCCTATTATAGTAATTCTGCAACCCTACGGTGGGAACCCTTTCGAGGATGATGTTCTCACCCCCCTACAATTTCTCCTTTCAGGATATGGGCGCAGAAGTCACGAAGACCTTATCTTGTTGTTGTCGTGATGTGTTGTATTGCTTTAGTTACTGTTTGTTGTTCTCTCGCCTTTATCTTTATACATTATGTAATGGCATGATAATACAGTATGATGATAATGCCGCGGTTGTCATTGATCAAGAGGGAAATCCAAAAGGAACTCGAATTTTTGGCGCAATCGCCCGGGAATTGAGACAGTTAAATTTCACTAAAATAGTTTCATTAGCACCTGAGGTATTATAAGAAAAAACATTTTATTATTTAATGAAAATGAAATAGATAAATTAATAAATTATGTCTTACACATATATCTAATTGTTGTTCCCTCGCCTTTATCTTTATACATTATGTAAGAGGGATAGAAATTGTATTGGCTAATACTTGTAAAGTTATTATATATATATATATACTCTTTGTGAGTTTTGTAAGTTGTATTGTATGTATGAATGTACGTTACATAACAACAATATTTTGGAGCGGTATTACGGTTTAAAGTTTTAAACATGCTCATATTTTAGTATTAAATTGTATAAAAGTCGTCGTAATGTCCGAGCTATCAGATCGTGCAGCCGGAAGCGTGAGTTTTGATAGTTAGGGTGTTACACAAGAGACTCGGGTATTATTTAAACGAAATCTATTGTCAATTTAATGATGTTGAATTCCATAAATGTATTTTTTTCTATTTCATACTAAATACCAATTAAATTTGTTTGATAGTACTATATCATTTCTTATTTTGAGATTATTTTTAATTAGAAGAGGTTTTTAATTTTCTCTTATTATTCTCAGGAGGTTTTGTCCAATATTTTACATAGTTTTCCTGAGCTGATTGAGATTTAAACCAGTCAAATTGTTCACAAAGTGTCCAAAGTCAAAAGAAACCTCAATCCTGACTTCAAGAAGATTGCTGATGATGCGATTGCTCCTAAGTCCAAGGTTCCTAAAACCAGTTCTGCTTGACTTATCTGATATGTGGTCTCCGCTGTTGTGGTTTAGTAATTAATATTTTCGCTAATATATAGAAAAGTGAAAGATGTCGTTCATATTAAGGGTTAAAATATGTTGTAGTCATGGTGTTTGATTATTATCCTTGCTTCGTTTCCTTTTGAGATGTGTCCAATAAATAGGATGCTCAAGTTATGGAATTGGTTTATTTGGTTTCTATATGTAATGAATGTTTCAAGTTCTTTTGTTACTGATTAATCAGGGGTGTTTATCTATAGGTAGTCTGGAGGGTGGTTTATTTTGTAAATGTGAACATGCTAGGGATTGGACACAAGGTCATCTTTATATCAAACATCATGGATATGTGATTTAGATTTTAGGACCTCCATGAATGATATATAATATATTAATTCAGTTAATGAAGTACAGCAACTCTTTTTATTTATCAACATACTTGTGTTTTGGTGTATCATAATTTCTTATTTCTATTACTTTTGTTAGTTAGATTCCTTTTTTTTCTCTATCAAGTAAATATTTATTTTATATTTATATTGTTTTATCTATTCTTTTCATACACGTCAACAATGTTGACACTAAAATTCATGTACTGTGGAAGCAAAGTACTTTTACTGTTTTACATCAATCATGAATAGGAAGATATGATCTTCACATGTGGTGGATTATTAAAAGTGCTAGCACCTATTACTTATTGGACTGAATAAATATATAGTTGGTGAAAATAGTCAACTTGACTTTTACCATTTTTATATTAGTCTTGTCTTTGGCAAAATTCATGAATTTCATATCATAGGTAGCCATCTATATAAGTGTATGCAGTGAGAAAACAAGCTATACTCTTTTATTCTCATTCATTCTCTTCAAAAGAACTTATGGGGGCTCT
>NC_029787.2:93806866-93807428 GCF_000816755.2 Arachis ipaensis | reverse complement strand
TCTCAAAAGAAAGTACTATTTTTTTCGAAATACCATTATGGTGAATATTAGTTGGTTCTAAATTTCTTTAGCTTGGTTAAAATATCATAAAATGTCTCAATCTTATGCTACTGCAAGATTATATAGAAAAAATTATTTAAAGAGAAAGAGAGGATAACAAGTTGAAGATAGAAGAGTCCAATTTTGCTATATTCATTTTTGGATTTTTTTGAAAGAAATTGAAATTTATATTTTTTCATTACAGATGTTTGTTAATATTATAAAATTGGTGTTCAATTAATATTCTTGGTTGGATTTCTATGCTTTATTGTTTGATGTTATTCCTACTTCTAGTGTTTCTCTTCATTTTAAGTTCAAATATATTGGTATGTGGTATTTATTAACCTACTTGTTTAATTTTTTTGATCTTCCCATAGTTTTAATTTTACATTTAAAGTTCTTTTTTTTTTTCTTTAGAGGGATCAATTATTTTGCAAAATACTCCAATTATTAATGCCAATTTCATATTATCAGGTATGACTTTATTGTTTCAAATTTTCTAATTGCTTCATTAACTTAGAAA
>NC_029787.2:93798094-93806333 GCF_000816755.2 Arachis ipaensis | reverse complement strand
TCTATTTATTTTGGTTTATATATTTCATTATTGAATTAATTTTTGTATATTTTATTTTTTTATGTTGTTTATTATGCATTTAGTTATTAATAAATTCATAATTCATGATTGTCTGTTTAAATATTTCTTTGACGTGTATATCTTTATATTTGATTTATTTATAATAAGTTTTTTTTTTTTTGTTTCATAATAAAAACCCAAATCAAGATGACTCTGAAATATATGATCCTACTGTAAATTCTTGGAATGAGCTTCGGTCTCCTATTGATCATCCACTTTTTTCACAAAGTGAAATTCAAGATATTTTAGTATACTTATAATTGATTTATTTATGGAGTTTGCATTTTTCAGATTAATTTAGATATAATCTACTCATTTGGTATATTTAGTCACGTTATGTTCCTTTTATAATTTCAATATTCTGGTCGTAATAAATTTTATGTAACATTTTTTTTACCAAATATAATATGATAAAAAATAGTATTCATTGATTTTAAATACTTTTAATATAAGTGTCTCAAATTTGGTTAGATTATTATTATTATTATCAAATATTTATATTTTCAATTTGTAGACAATGAGTATCCACCGAATAATTTCTGAATCTTTAATTGTTTTACTGGTATATTTTTTTAAGTAAAAAAAAATAAGAAGCATTTAAGTCTTCATTTAATATCATTTTTTACTTAGTTAAATCTTTAAGGATTTGTTTATTATTTAAATTTTTTATTCATTTTTGTAGGTTGTCTCGATATTGATGACCTTGTGTATACTTGTCTCTATTGTGGTGCGTCGTTTTGGTTACTAGAGCGGGTTGAAAAACAGTCAAGAATTAATCAGCCTCTTTTTACACTTTGTTGTTTTCAAGGAAAAATTCAAAAAAATGGAAAGATCGGAACATGGGAATAGATCGAATTTTGTTCTTTCTATTCAATAAGTATTACATTATTACCGAATAATTCAAGGAGGGGCGCACTGCAGGGAGGTCTGCTGGACCTTTCCTGGCTTGAAGAAATCCGTTCCACCTAAGATGGGGGTAAGCTCAGTATCTTCAGAAAGCTCCAGATTTATTATATAATTTGATTCATGGTCATGATAGTAAGTCTTTACAGTTTCAGAAGAAAATTCGGTATTATAATAGTATGTTTGCTTTCACTTCTCTTGGTGATAAAGTAATAGACTCAGTGAATGATGGAACTGGCCCACCGCAATTCATCATAAGTGGCCAAAATTATCATAGGATTGGAAGTTTATTACCTCAGGCTGGTCAAGTTCCGAAATTTGCCCAATTATACATATATGACACAGAACATGAGTTAACGCATAGAGAAGGAATATTTGGGTAAGGTCAACTCTTACAAAAATTTTGTTATGATTGTAATTTTAATTTGTTTCTTTTATTTTCAATTTAATTTTTAGTTGGTAAGATACTAATATGGATGTAATTTTGATTATTATAATAAAAATGTTCGTATCTTATTGTTTAAATATTTAAATATTATTGTTAAGATTCATTCTAATTATAAAAAAATGCATGTTTCTTCATTTTAAGTAAAATTACTTAGTAATATTGTGTTACTATTTTCCTTAATTATAGGCAAAGTTCAGATATAGATAGACAGCTGATAATTGATTTGACCCAAATGATTGATCAATACAATCCTATAGCACAATCATTTAGAAGAGTGAGGGAATTCCATGAGAATCACCCGTCTAAGGTGTGTTCTTTGAAATTGTTTAGTCAAAGAGAACGTGATCGAAGAGTTTATAATTATCCTTCGTGCGATGAAGTTGCTGCTTTGGTTGTTGGTGATTTTGATTCTTCTGATACTGGTCGTGATGTCATTGTTAAATCTGCAGCTGGCCAACTTCAAAGAATATATGAGACATATGCTTTATACTGGCCATTGCAATACCCTTTGCTTTTTCCTTACGGGGAAGATGGTTATCAATTGGGTATTCCTTATCGAGATATTCAAGATATAAATGTTGCAGGGAGAAGGACTAGAGTATCCATGCGAGAATTTATTTGTTTTTGTTTGCAAATGAGAGAGCATGAAGATAGCATTATTCATAAGTCTAGAAGATTGTTCCAATAGTTTTTTGTTGATTCATTCTCTATGATTGAGTCACAAAGGCTTTATGAAATCAGGAAAAAACAGAGCACAATTAGAGGAGAAGTCTTGCAAGGTATTGAAGAAGCTATGTGACGCGGTGATACTGAAGCATCATCAATTGGAACTCGAGTGATTTTGCCTTCTTTCTTCACTGGTAGTAAACGTTACATGTTTAATAATTGCCAAGATGCTATGGCTATTTGTAAGCATTTTGGGTATCCAGATCTATTTCTTATCCTTACTTGCAATCCTAACTGGCCTGAGTTTCAAAGATATACTAATCGTGATCAAGTTCCAATTGCTGATCGGCCAGACATTGCTTGCCGAGTCTTCCATGCTAAGATGAAGTGTCTTCTTAATGATCTTAAGAATGGTATTTTTTTTTGGTCCTCTTAATGCAGGTATATCGAATTCTATATTGAATTTATGCTTACTTATAAAAATTTCTATATCTTCAGACATTTTTTTACTTTTTAGGTATGTATACAATTGAGTTTCAAAAAAAAGGTTTGCCACATGCACATATTCTACTTTGGCTTGATGGAAGGAATAAATTGCAGAATATTGAAATTGTTGATGAGTTGATTTGTGCGGAACTTCCTAATCCTATGAAGTTTCCACATTTGTATAGTGTGTTAGTAAATACATGATTCATGGCCCTTGTGGTAGGGTAAAACCAACTTTTCCATGCATGAAAGATGGAATATGCTCCAAGTTTTATCCGAAGCAGTTTGTTTATTATATGAGTTTTGATGAACATGGTTATCCTATTTACAAGCGTCGAGATATTGGTGTTATAGTTAAAAGTCATGGTGTTGATCCTGATAATAGATTTGTTGTTCCATATAATCCATTATTATTGATGAAGTACCAGGCTCATATCAATTTGGAATTTTGCAGCAAGTCAAATGTTATAAAGTATCTTTTCAAGTACATTAATAAGGGTCCAAATTGTGTAACTGCAACCATTAGTCATTCAACTGAGACAACTCATTCTTTTAAAGTGGTTGATGAGATCAAACAGTATTATGATTGTCGGTATCTTTCACCTTGTGAATCTATGTGGAGAATTTTTGCATATGAAATTCATCATAGATGCCCACCTGTGCAAAGACTCACATTTCATTTACCTAATCAGCAGCATGTTGTGTTTGATGATCATGATACTATTGGCTCTATTTTATTAAGAAATAGAGATTTGATGACAATGTTTACTGCTTGGATGATGGCTAATCGAACATATGTTGAAGGGCGAACACTAACATATGTTGAGTTCCCAGGTAAATTCATTTATGATTTACAATCTCGACAGTGGAAACCAAGAAGAAGGGGATTTTCTATAGGAAGATTGAGTTTTGTTCATCCTTCAACTGGTGAGCTGTTCTATATGGGTATGCTTCTCAATGTGCAAAGAGGATGCACCAGTTTTCGAAGTATAAGGACTGTCAATTCTGTTTTATATGATACATTTCAAGAGGCATGTTCTGCTATGGGTTTTTTAATAGATGATAATGAGTTTGTCTTGGCCATTAATGAAGCAGCTGAGTTATCTTCTGGCGCCTAACTGAGAAAACTTTTTTGTTTCATTGTTAATATCTGGTTCTGTCTCTAGGCCTGTTTTAGTTTGGAATCAAACTTGGAAATATTTATCTACTGATATCATTTATTACAGGCGAAGTGAGCTTCATTTTCCAGATATTTACTTAATCTTTAGTTTATCTTTTTTATTTATAGGATTAAGAAAAACTCTTAACAATAAATAAATAGAAAATGATATGCACAAAGTTTGGAATACATACATAGCATGAAATTTTCAAACAATACAAGTTTTTGATATCTTGATGAATTTACTAACTGAAAAAAATATATATTGCAGGAATAACAATGAATGACGAAGAGTTACAAACATTTTGTCTAATAGAGATAGAGAAATTGCTACAGGCCAATGGAAAATCATTAAGAGATTTTGCTAGTATGCCTCCTAATGTTGATTTGGTCTCACAATTTAGTAATTCTATGGTGTTGCGTGAATTGGAATATGACATTTCTGTGATGCTTGAAGACGGTTCAAATTTTCCAAAGTTGAATGAAGAACAGAAGTCAATCTATAATAGGATTATACATTGTGTTACTAACAAGGAACATGGGTTGTTTTTCATTTATGGGTTTAGTGGGACTGGAAAAACTTTTTTGTATAGACTCTTATCTGCCAAATTGCGTTCTCAAAGAAGAATTGTTATTAATGTTGCTTCAAGTGGAATTGCTTCATTATTGTTACCTGGTAGTAAGACAGCTCATTCTATGTTTGGTATCCCACTTGAATTGAATGAAGATACTATTTGTAGAATTCCGAAAGATAGTCCTAAGGCTGATTTAATTCGGCTTGCTGAGCTGATTATTTGGGATAAAGCTCCAATGGCTAACAAGTTTGCATTTGAAGCTTTAGACAGAAGTTTTCGAGACATAATGACGTCGATTTTGGTGTCTTACAAAGATCTACCTTTTGGAGGAAAAATCATTGTTCTTGGAGGTGATTTTTGACAGGTTTTGCCTGTTATTCCTAAAGCTTCTCGTGCTGAGATTGTTATGGCATCAATCAATTCTTCAATTCTTTGGAAGCACTTTGAAGTGTTGACGTTGACAAAAAATATGCGGTTAGAAAGTGCTACAAATCAATCAAATCTGGAAGAATTGAAAAGGTTTTCCGATTGGATTCTTCAGATTGGAGAAGGGCGTATTGGGACAATAATTAACGAAAAGCTTTTAGTTCAAATTCTAAATGAGTTTCTGATTTTTTTCTTCTGATAATCCAGTTGATGATATTATAAATGCAATTTATCCTGACATAGTTAGAAACTTTGATGATACTGATTTTTTCCAAGACAGAGCCATATTAGCTCCAACAATAGAGATTGTTGAAGAAATCAATGATCACATTGTTCAATTGCTACCTGGGGCAGAAAAAGAGTATCTAAGTGCTGATTCTATATGTGGTAGTGATGCTTATTATGATGTTGATGTTGACTGGATAAATACTGAGTTTTTGAATCAAATAAAATGTTCAAGGTTATCGAATCACTTATTGAAATTGAAGAAAGGCGTGCTTATTATTTTGTTGAGAAATATTGATCCAGCTGGTAGCTTATGCAATGGTACTCGCCTTATTGTTAGAGATCTAGGGACAAATGTGATTGGAGCTGAGATTGTCTCAGGGAGTCATGACAAATGAATTTTTGTCGGTATAGAAATTATCAAATGATCAATCGTAGTATAGTCTAAACCGACGCAAAATCCTTCATCAAACAAATCTACAATCTATATCCGAGAGTACTAGTCTCCCGAGCTCCCGAGCCTTGGAATTGCCAAAGTGTGCATCTTATTGATTTAGTAAGCCTTGTTGGAATTCCTTGAAGGTTTTAGCAAGGTAATGAGAAACAAACAATCAATTATCAAAAGACTTGGCTTAGGGTTGACATTAGAAATTCTATCCTTATAGTCCATTCAATGTTGACAACAATTAGGCCTTGCTTCATTTAGTTATCCCCTAGGTATAGAGGGAGGTCAAATGAAAGCAATCAACTTGAGTCACAAGTCCTAGCTTCACCTTATGGGAATCTAGCTTTAGTGCACTCCAAGCCAAATAGCAATCCCTAATTCCAAATCAACTATTGATACAACTATTCAACTTCTTCCAAGGACCAAACCCTATGCCAAGTGTGAAAATTCTACTCCATAGCTAGTGTTGTTATTTTATCAAACATGTGATGAGCAAGAAGGAAAGTCATAGTAAAATGAGAAGGAAAGTCGAATTGAAAGTATTGCAACACAAAGATCTAACAATAAGTCTCAAAGAGTAGCAATGAAAGTCCAAAATAGAGACGAAATCCAAAATTACAAAGTTGAATTCTAGATCTATGAGAATTGATCAATTGCATCTACTACTTGAAATTGGAGAAGAAAATCTATGACATGAACAAAGTGGAGTGAGAATTGTAATGGATCTCACCAAAAAGTCATTGAAAATTCAGAAATTAGATGAGGATGAACCCTAGTGAAAAGCTTGGAATCTCCCTCTTCTTCTCCCAAAAAGTGTAACTAACTCTCCTCTCCCCCAAAAAATATCTAGCTCTAGAAAATGAACTAACTAAGTGTCTTTAACCCTTGTTCCTTTGGTCTTCTTAAGCTTTTCCTGCCAAGGTGTTTCTCCAAGAGTGGGATCCTTAACTACCTCCACGCCTAAGTCACGTGACTTCTTAAAAAATCATATTCGCAAATCGGCGCGCACGCGCAAGGTACGCGCACGCGCCGTTGAGGCGTCTTGTAATGTGCGCGGAGGCGTGATGTACGCGTGTGCATCCATGAAGATCCTGGCTTAGCCGCTTCTCAAGCCGGCTCTTGGCTTTGGCTCCACGTTGCCCTATCCGCGCGGGCGCGCCAGGTGCGCGCACGCGCCCATGCGTAATTATCATGAGGTCTTTTCCTAGGTCGTAATGGGGTTAGGGTCAAGGTAGGGTCATATATGGCTAGTGGACTTAGAATTTGAATCTTTGATTAACTTAAACTTTTCCCACCTAACCTACATAATGACCTATACAATTAAGTGCTAACCTAACTATCCATTCCTCACCTTTCCACATACTTATGCATTTTCTTTTCGTTTCACCATACTTATGCATTGATTCCTCTTGAGCTTCACTTTGGGGCATTTTGTCCCCTTTTTATTATTTTTCCTCCTTTTTTTTTTTGTTCTTTTGTTTTTCTCATTTTTCATTTTTTTTCATTTTTTTTTATATACAAGAGCGTCAATGCATAAGGTTTTACATTTGATCAATACATGAGTATGTACCCAATTCCCAATATTTTCAATAATAACACAAAATACCCTCTTATTCACCCGATGTCCCATGGTTCCCACACTTGAATGATACTCACACACACTAGCCTAAGCTAATCAAAGATCCAAATAAGGACTTTTATTGTTTTCCGCTTTAAGGCTTGTAATGTACTAAATTAAGAACAAAGTGGGTTAATCGTAGGCTCAAATTTGGCTAACAAAGGAAGATAGAGGGTAAGGCCATTTGGGAGAGTGAGCTAATGAAATGATGGCCTCAATCATATAAATGCATGAATACACCAAATAATGGACATAAAGAATCAAACAAATCAAAGATTACAATCATAGAGAGAGAATAATGCACACAAGAAGGAAAAATAAGTGGTTATAAGATGTAACCACATCATTAGGCTCAAATCTCACAAGCTTGTGTTCTTAACTTCAAACCCATGTTCCAAAATATAATTCTTCATGCAATTTTGGCATCAAAGCATTAAAATTTGCAATGCCATGGTCGCCCCAAAGTGTTGGTTTCCTAAGAGAGAATTTCATTGTTCCAACCAAGCAGACTTATCATGCGAATGGTGCCAACTAAAACCTAATCATGCAACCTATCCTAATTTATTCAGATTTATTCAGATGTTACCTACGGAGATCAGTCGGCCGACCTCCCCACACTTAAAACTTAGCACGGTCCTCCGTGCTAGAGGTTAGGTGCACTCGGCCGAGTGTGCCACATCCCCAATGCCATTGCTATCCCCGCTTGAAGTTGCGGTGGAGGTGGAGATATCGGGTTCTTCTATAGGTGGGGTGATTACGCTGAGAAGCCTCTTCACATGAGCATAACGGCGTTGGTTACGCCTCTCATAGCGGTCTAATTTGTTGTGAAGGTCTTCAAGGTGTTGGGCGGCCGATTTTTGTGATGTAGATGAAGTGGTAGCGTGGCCAGTTGGTGTGGGCAGTTCAATGTCCTTGGTGACTTCCGGAGGCTTGAGGCATCTCTTGGTCGGAATGATATCACCCTCGATCGGTATTGAGGTTCGCCTATCTTTAGTCTCCCGGTTGACGCCGGCTTTCGCAACTAATGCCGTCACTAAAGCGGGGAATGGTAGATTTCCCTTGGCATGAATGCGCCCCATGGATTGGCGGATGGCATGCGGAACGTCGACCGGTTTCTCGGTCAAGATGCACCATATCAATAAGGCAAGCTCGGCGGTGATGGATGACCCATGTGTGCTTGGGAGCACGTAGTGAGCTAGAATTTGGGCCCATGCCGTGGCTTCTTGAG
>NC_029787.2:93795252-93797968 GCF_000816755.2 Arachis ipaensis | reverse complement strand
TAATGAAAAGTTATGCCATAGAATATGGGTATCTTTGTTACATGACAGCTGCAACATGTAACTAGGATAATGTGTGAAGAGCAAGGCAAATTATTTTCATGTGGTGCAAGGGTAGTTTAAGCATGCAAGGAAGAGGCATGAGAAGCGCACACCCTTGGGGGCCATAATTGGAAGGCAAGCTAAGAAAATGGGAAAGAATGGTTTGTGGAAAGTGGGGATGCACTCAAAAGTGATTGGTTGAGAGGCAAGGTAGTCATAATGAGTCCAAAATTCAAGTGTGCCTTTCATCGAACACTTGGTGTGCATTCTTCAAGTAGTATGTGATTATGTGAAAATGAGAGCAATGTAACTTTCCACAATCCATTATTAAGGATTATAATGCATATTGAGTGCAAGAAAAGTAAGCAACACCATTCATCTATTCATGTAAGTGAGTTTGAGACCCAAATGCCCATGAAGAATTGGATTGAAAGAGAGGAGAGAGCAAAGACATCCCAAGGGAGTAACTAGAGAAAGAAGGAAGAGAGAAGAAAAAAAAAAAGAAGAAAGAAGCTACCTAAAAGATGGTGCAACTAAATGAATAAGAACTACAAGAGATTAAAGGACTAAGAGGGAGTCTAGTATAATACCTTGTGAGATAGAGAAGGATATGGGAGAAGAAGAGCAATGAAATGAGAATGAAGGGGTGAGTGTGCCCCCTTTTTGTTTAAAGAAGGTGTCGATCACCGGCGCGTGCGCGCGCGGTGCGCGCTCGCGCAGGGAGCGAGGTGGACTAGGGGCGCGCGTGCGCACAGTGCGCGTGCGCGTCCATGCGCTTGGGCTGGCGGCACAGGAGAGGCACAGGGGTGGCATAACTCTCTGGACGAAGTACCAGAGATGGCTTCAGCGCTTTTTGGCGCGCGCGCGCACAGTGCGCGCGCGCGTCCTCGTGGTTGTGCCCCAGGCATGAGAAGGGCCTGGAGGGGGCTCAACTCTCTGTGAATTTTTTTGCCAACAAGTACTTTAGTGCCGCGTGATCCGAATATACTACTACCTTGGAACCAAGAAGATAGGCTCGGAACTTGTCCAACGCAAAAATAATAGCTAAAAGTTCCTTTTCGGTAGTAGTGTAGTTGGATTGGGCTCCGTCTAATGTTTTGGAAGCATAAGCTATGACATAGGGAATCTTACCCTCGCGTTGTGCTAACGCGGCTCCTATCGCATAATTCGAAGCATCACACATGATTTCAAAGGGTTGAATCCAATTGGGTCCTCGTACAATAGGGGCTTGTGTCAATGCTATCTTGAGTTTGTCATATGCCTCTATACATTCCTTGCTCATCTCAAATTCGGTGTCTTTTTGTAGTAATCGAGAGAGAGGTAAGGCTACCTTGCTAAAGTCCTTGATGAATCTCCGGTAGAATCCTGCATGTCCAAGGAAAGAACGGACTTCCCTCTCGGAGGAGGGGTAAGGTAAACTGGATATGACATTTATCTTTGCCGGATCTACGGAGATGCCTTCCTTTGATACTATGTGTCCCAAAACAATGCCTTGTTTGACCATGAAATGACATTTTTCAAAATTTAAGACAAGGTTTGTTTTGGTGCATCTTTCTAAGAATTTTTCAAGGTTACCTAAGCAATGCTCAAATGACTCACCATACACGCTAAAATCATCCATGAAAACTTCCATCGATTGCTCTAGAAAGTCCACAAATAGGCTCATCATGCATCTTTGAAACGTTGCCGGTGCATTGCATAGGCCAAATGGCATACGCTTGTAAGCATACGTTCCAAAGGGGCAAGTGAATGTGGTTTTTTCTTGGTCTTCTAGAGCAATATGAATTTCGAAGTATCCGGAGTAGCCATCAAGAAAACAATAGTATGATTTACCGGCTAACCGATCAAGCATTTGATCGATAAATGGTAGTGGAAAGTGATCTTTTCTTGTGGCCGCATTCAATCTTCGGTAGTCTATGCATACTCTCCAAGAATTCTGCACTCTTGTTGCTATAAGTTCACCACTTTCGTTTTTGATTGTTGTCACTCCGGACTTCTTTGGCACTACTTGGACCGGGCTTACCCATTCACTATCCGAGATAGGATAGATGATGTCCGCTTCAAGTAGCTTAGTGACTTCTTTCTTTACCACCTCAAGAATGGTTGGGTTAAGTCTCCTTTGAGGTTGTCGGACCGGTCTTGCTCCTTTTTCAAGAAATATACGGTGCTCGCATACTTGGGGGCTTATTCCCACTAGATCCGCCAAACTCCACCCAATTGCCCTTTTGTTTTTCCTCAATACATTAAGCAATTTTTCTTCTTGTTGAGGAGTTAACTCTTGTGCAATTATCACGGGTAGCTTTTGGGCTTCATCAAGGTATAAATACCTTAAGTGAGGTGGTAGTGGCTTCAATTCCATCCTCTTATCATTCCTTGAAGTTTGAGTTTCCGGATGGTTTGTATGATGTGTGGTATTTAGTTCGCTTGACTTTTCATTTGCTTCGTCGACCATGCACTTCTCATCTAGTCTTGCAAGATGCACTTCGGCTACTATGTTGTCGATTGGGTCACACCGAAATAGAGAGTGGTTTTCCGGTGGATGCTTCATTGCTTCCTCTAGGCTAAAGCTTACAATTCTCCCATCTATTTCAAATGAGTAGTTCCCCGAGTAAGCATCAAGCTTAAATCTAGAAGTCCTCAAGAATGGCCTTCCAAGTAGGATAGATGATGCTCTCTC
>NC_029787.2:93790981-93795096 GCF_000816755.2 Arachis ipaensis | reverse complement strand
TCCGCTAGGACAAATCTTGCCGTCGACCTTTTTAGTGGGGGCAAGTTCAATACCCGATAAACGGAGAGCGGCATGATGCTCACACATGCTCCGAGGTCACACATACAATCTCTAAATTGAACTCCATTGACGGTGCAAGTGACCATACAAGGGCCCGGATCATCACACTTCTTTGGCAATGTTCCCATTAAAGCGGAAATAGAACTCCCCAATGGGATGGTTTCCAATTCAAGAATTCTATCCTTGTTTATGCATAAATCTTTGAGGAATTTGGCATATCTAGGAACTTGATGGATGGCATCAAAGAGGGGGATGGTTACCTCAACTTTCTTGAACATTTCTACCATTTTGGGGTCGAGTTCCATGCGCTTTTTAGCTTTCTTTGCAAGTGTTGGAAATGGAAGTGGTTGAGCAATTTCTTCTTCCAAGGTTCTTTTGGCCTTGGTTGTCTCCCTTGTTGGTTGGGCTTCATCCTCAACTATGGCTTGTGGTGTCTCCTCTTCCACTACCTCTTCTATATCTATTCCCTCTTCCTCTTGGGCGGTTGTGATAGGACTTGGGTCCTTTGCTTCCTTTTCTTTTAGTTGTGTACCGGATCTAAGGGTGATGGCATTGATGCCCCCTTTTGGATTTGGTTGAGGTTGAGAGGGAATGACACTTTGGATTGGGGGTTGAGGAGTGGGTGTCGATGGTGTATCCATGCGTGCAAGAAGAGCTTGTAGTGTAGAGGTGAGGCCGGTGAGGCCGGAAGCAAGTGTGTTTTGTAATTCCTTTTGGCCTTGGATAATGGTCCGGAGTGTTTCGTCTTGGTTGGAGGGGGTGGCTGCATATGTGAGTTGAGGAGTTTGTGATTGGTTGGGTGGTGGTCTTTGATGTGGTGGTTGATATGTTTGGTAGTTTCTTTGTGGGTTTTTTTGATTGTATGGTTGATTTTGTAAGTTGTATGGTCGGTTTTGTGAGAAATTTTGCGGGTTGTTATTCCATCTTTGACCTCCTCCATTGTTGTTGTTGTCCCTATTCCCTTGTTGATGATTGTCTTTCCAATTTTGATTATTGTGTCCCCTTCCTTGGTTGTAGCCTCCCCCTTGATAAGGGTGTCCTTGGTTAGGATTACCTCCTTGGTAGTACCCTTGATTAGGGCGGTCATAGAAATTATGGGTAGCCGCCAAGGTGTTGTCTTCTTGAAGGATTGGGCACTCATCCGTGTGGTGAGAGTAGCAAGAGAAAATGCCACATACTCTTTGAGGGACCAATTGTTGGTTGTGTTGTTGAGGTGGTGGAGGGTGTTGTTGATATGATTGAGGTTGTTGTGGTTGTTGTTGGTTCAATTGGAGTTGCCTCAAAACGGATGTCATCTCATTTAAGGATTGAGTTAGAGCGGTGGCTTCACTACTAGTTGATACCTCGTTCACGGTCCTTGGACGGTTGACTCTTCGCCTCATATGTTGATTGGATTCGGCTAAGTCAATAATAAGTTGCCATGCCTCCTCCGCGGTTTTATATTTGGACAAAGAACCATTGCTAGAAGTGTCCAAGAGGGTTCTATCTTGCTCCCGCATCCCTTGACATATGTATCCAAGCAATACTTAAGTGTCAATCATGTGATTAGGGCATGCATCTAGTAGTTTGCGAAACCGTTCCCAATACTCATAGAGTGGTTCCGTCTCACCTTGCACAATACAAGACATTTCCTTCCTTAGCCTATCCATCTTTTCCGGGGGTAAGAATTTATCCAAGAACCCCCTTCTAAGTAGGTCCCAATCGGAGGTAACTTCACTAGAGAGAGTGTAGAACCATTCTTTTCTAATATGAAATAAAGTTCGTTCTATTTCCGGATCAAAAGGGGCTAAGCTCGGATTCGGTTGTGAACGCGTCATGCAATGAAGGGGAAATGGAATTCATTGTAACGATGAGGAGTTAGTCAATTGAGTAGTTTACAATGAAGTGCAACTATGTACATATATACATACTTAATCCAAAACAATAACATGGCACACTAAGCAACTTCCCCGGCAACGGCGCCATTTTGGCAAATGAATTTTTGCCGGTATAGAAATTATCAAATGATCAATCGTAGTATAGTCTAAACCGACGCAAAATCCTTCATCAAACAAATCTACAATCTATATCCGAGAGTACTAGTCTCCCGAGTCGTTCTCCCTTGGAATTGCCAACGTGTGCATCTTATTGATTTAGTAAGCCTTGTTGGAATTCCTTGAAGGTTTTAGCAAGGTAATGAGAAACAAACAATCAATTATCAAAAGACTTGGCTTAGGGTTGGCATTAGAAATTCTATCCTTATAGTCCATTCAATGTTGACAACAATTAGGCCTTGCTTCATTTAGTTATCCCCTAGGTATAGAGGGAGGTCAAATGAAAGCAATCAACTTGAGTCACAAGTCCTAGCTTCACCTTATGGGAATCTAGCTTTAGTGCACTCCAAGCCAACTAGCAATCCCTAATTCCAAATCAACTATTGTTACAACTATTCAACTTCTTCCAAGGACCAAACCCTATGCCAAGTGTGAAAATTCTACTCCATAGCTAGTGTTGTCATTTTATCAAACATGTGATGAGCAAAAAGGAAAGTCATAGTAAAATGAGAAGGAAAGTCGAATTGAAAGTATTGCAACACAAAGATCTAACAACAAGTCTCAAAGAGTAGCAATGAAAGTCCAAAATAGAGACGAAATCCAAAATTACAAAGTTGAATTCTAGATCTATGAGAATTGATCAATTGCATCTACTACTTGAAATTGGAGAAGAAAATCTATGACATGAACAAAGTGGAGTGAGAATTGTAATGGATCTCACAAAAAAGTCATTGAAAATTCAGAAATTAGATGAGGATGAACCCTAGTGAAGCTTGGAATCTCCCTCTTCTTCTCCCAAAAAGTGTAACTAACTCTCCTCTCCCCCAAAAAATATCTAGCTCTAGAAAATGAACTAACTAAGTGTCTTTAACCCTTGTTCCTTTGGTCTTCTTAAGCTTTTCCCGCCAAGGTGTTTCTCCAAGAGTGGGATCCTTAACTGCCTCCACGCCTAAGTCACGTGACTTCTTAAAAAATCATATTCGCAAATCGGCGCGCACGCGCAAGGTACGCGCACGCGCCGTTGAGGCGTCTTGTAATGTGCGCGGAGGCGTGATGTACGCGTGCGCACCCATGAAGATCCTGGCTTAGCCGCTTCTCAAGCCGGCTCTTGGCTTTGGCTCCACGTTGCCCTATCCGCGCGGGCGCGCCAAGTGCGCGCACGCGCCCATGCGGAAATTTCCAAAGCTTAATCCTCATGCTTCCTTCCTTTGTACCCGTCTTCCTTCTCTCTTTCGGTCCATTCCTACTCTATATCCTGAAACCACTTAACACACAAGTCACGGCATCGAATGGCATCAAGAGAAGATTAGAAATGTATCTATTTTAGTGCGAAATAAGCATGTTTTCATTCATGAGCCGAAACTAGGAAAGGAATGCGAAATCTTGTATTTTCATATAGAAAGTGTGTGGAATCATTGATAAAACCCCTGAAATCAGCACAAGATAAACCCTCAAATTGGGGTTCGTCAAGTCACATTGGAGATAAAGTTTTCATTCCTCGGATGAATTTAATTCGGAGTGATGCTGGGATACCTTTCAAATTTCAACGGAGACAATTTCCTATAAACTTGTGTTTTGCAATGACTATCAATAAGAGTCATGGTCAAACTCTATTCAGTCTTGGACTATTCTTGCGTCGACCAGTATTTTCTCATGGTCAACTCTATATTGCTATTTCTCGAGTGAAGAGCAAAGATGGTTTAAGAATTTTGGTATATGGCGAGAAAAATGATGATTCTACTTTAACTCAGAATGTCGTATTTAAAGAAGTATTTGATAAGATTTTATAATTTATTTTGTTTTGTTTTTATATTAATGTTATTTTATGTGGTGGTTATTTTTTGTAATGATACTGCTTTATTGTATTAAATATAAAGATAAATTAAAATGTTAACCTATTTTATAAGATTCAGTTTATTCAAATACGTTTTAATAAATTATTTTTCTATTTACTAAATTGTATTTTTATGAAAATATCTTTAAAAATTTTTTTAATTGGTAAAATATTTTTTTCTTAATATA
>NC_029787.2:93749764-93790628 GCF_000816755.2 Arachis ipaensis | reverse complement strand
GTATAACAATTAATAATAATAATTAATAAATAATTAACAAAACAAATTCCTTAAAATTAATAACCCATTAATTCTAAAATTCTAAATTCACTCTCACCTCCACATCAGAAAAAAGAGAGTAGCCACTCTCCACCAATTATTATTACGATTTTAATTTTGATTCTCTATCTGTTTTATTTTTTATTTATATTTTTGTGGTAAATTACTAACAGAGAATTGAAAAACATTTTAGAATGTTATAGTATAATGTATTTACAATTAAAAAAAGATAATTATAAAAAAAATACCAAATTAATGTATTACATGCTTACATATAATCTTTTCACACTTTTTAAAATTGACCGAATTAAAAAAATTAAATGATTTTTGAATTTATAAAAAAAATTCATAGGATGTATATTACTAAATTTACACTTTACTATTTCTCATCCTTTTCTTTTAATTATTTTTTATCTTTTTTTTCTTCTTCCTTTTAATTTTTTACTCTTTTTATATTCTGTCTCTATTTTGTTTAACATATCTTTCACTCATTATTTTTTTAATATGTATGCATTTTGTTTTATATTATTTTTTGTTATTTATAAATCATAAAGTAACCTGCGCGTTTTATTTTAACTAATTATATTTACTCATTCTAATTAAAATATCAAATTATTTATTTTTCATATCATGTATTAGACCGTGCAATTGCACGCGGCATCGACTAGTATATATATATTCTTCGAGAAACAGTTTATTTTTGTCCGTTTGAGGAATAAAGTATTGTTAATTTAGATTTGATTGTGTACATTTCTTCGGGTTTCAAGGTTGTGGTGATTAGCTTAAGGATGTTCCTAATGGTAGGTTCAATTGGCTCAATGACTTTACATTTAAACCCTATTATTTTTGCCCCAACAAAAATCTATTGCTGCATTGTGTTTGTTCTGTATTTTGTTATTTGCACTTTATTCTGGAATTGTTTTTGGTTGAAATAATAAGTATTGCTTGTTGGTAGCTTATTGATCAAGTTACTATGGATATTATTTGAGGTTCCATTTGACTATCTCTGGCGGTGGACTTTGGGCCGCTAACAATGTTGTGGAAGTAGAAATGGAGGTGGCTGAGCTTCTCTTTGCGGAGGCCTAGAGATGTCAGAGAAATGCTTCGATAGAAGCGAGGTTGTTTGGCTGTTACATGGGAAGTGAAGAGGAAGAAGAGGACGGTGAGTGTGGAGAAGAAGGTTAAGGCTTTGGCCATGGTGATGGTTGTTAATAATAATAATAATAATGGGGTGTGACTTGTGATTTGTGATTTGTGTGTTGTGAGAAGATAAGGTAAGGGTTGCATGTATTTATAGTGAATTATACAGTACAGTTCTACGGAGACAATGTGAACATTGTGATTTCCCTGTAAATGGAGATTGAAACTACTTTATTGGCTCATATCTTTTTGTTTCCAGAATTTCTTTCTCTTTATTTTGTTTATTTTTTAGTATTCTATTGTTAGTCTTGATGCTTTTTACAAGTTTTCATGGTACCGAGATTCCAATCAATGATAAGAATTTTTTTTATTATCTTATGACTGATTAGAGGATAAATATTAATCTTTTAGTCCTATCTCAATTAGTTATCATAAAAGAGAAATACAGAAGTATTTACTGCCATTTACTGCCCCAAGTTGCATCAGGTTACTATATCCTCTAACTTGTAGAATCTATCTGAAGGTGTATGGCAGAAAACCATCCTCATGAAAAATATGAATCAAGTTGGTAAAATAGATTACTTCAGATCTGGCTTCAAAATTACATTACTTTACAAATATACAAGTTGTTTACAGTTGAAAACTGAAAAGGTTGGAAGTTGCAATTTGTCACAAAAGCTGGATGTTAACATTTTCTTGTTTGGATCTCTCTCCTGCATGCTCTCTTCGTCTATTCCTTTTTCTTTAGCTTTTTTGTTGGCTTTTTGCAGGCTATAGCTGTCGCACATGAAGTTATTAGGCTAGTACAAAATGTGGCTGATTCGTATCATACCCTTGGACTTGTCTATTATGACCTTGAGGATTACAAAAGGGCGATGGATTTTTACATGATTGCTGCTCATTTGACTCCAAAAGATTCATGCCATTGGAAAATGCTTTATGACTGACCTAGGAGAGATGTTTTATTATTTTTTGAGTAAACTATCGTTTCTACTCACGAAAGTTTTAAACGCTGACAAATTTACTCACAAGAAAAGAAAATTGCCATTTGCACTCATAAAACTTGAGTTTCATATAACAAAATTATCCAAATACTAAAAAATTATTTTAAAATCTCAAATGACCCTTCTCCTAACCCTAATCTCAACCCCCTTCTTCCAAATCTCATCCATTCCTTTATTCTTTTCAGAAATTTCACCACCTCCTTCACCAACACCACCACCATTTCCACTGCCACCAACCGTCAACCTCACCTTTCTCTTTCTCCACAGCCATAAACAACAACGATAGTAATGATCCTTTGCTTCTTGCAACCTTTGCTTCCTGCAACTGCTCATCTGCTCTATGCCTTGCGTTCTTCTCCTCTTCTATCACAAACACGTCGCTACTCATTCCTCTTCTCAACCACCTCCATTTCGATGACCACCACTCTTTCACTATCTCTTACCTCACCACTAAGTGCGGTTTATTCCATGAAAACGCTCTCAGAGCACACAAACGTGTTCTCTTTGACACCCCATCAAGCCAGATTTCGTCATCTCTTCTTCAAAGTTCACGGTTTCTCACTCTCCCAAATCACCACCATCATGTGCAAGATTCCTGTGTTACTCACATGCGACCCCACCAAAGCGATCTTGCCAAAGTTTCAATTTTTAGCATCTAAAGGTGCTTCTTCTTCTGACATTATATTGAAAGTGATGGAGGAAGGGTGGTGATGGTAATGGCGGTAATAAAGTGTTGATAGGATTTGGGATTAGAGAAGTGATTATGAGAAGTAAAATTAAAAGTTAGAGTGCAGTTGTTGTAGTATAGTGGAGAAGGAGGAATATGAGGCTGACGGTTGGTGACGGTGGCGGTGATGATGGTGTTGGTGAAGGAGGTGGTAAAATTGAATAAAAGAATAAAGAGAGGGTTGAAATTTGCGAGAGGGGTATTGAGATTAGGGTTAGGAAAAGGGTAATTTGGGGTTTTTAGGTTATTTTTCAACGTTTGGATAATTTTGTCATATAGAATCCATCTTTTATGGGTGCAAATGGTAATTTTCTTTTTTTGTGGGTAGATTTGTCAGTGTTTAAAATTTTCGTGGATAGAAATGGTAGTTTATGCATCTTCATCCTTAATTAGTTATGCTTCTGGAACTATTCAGCTGCATGAATTCTCATTCCCAGTTGAATCATGAAAGTTGTTAGAATTTCATCTACTAATATGTCCACATAATAAATAACCTATGCAGGAAAAATATGGGGAAAATGGTTCATAATTAACTCAATTTTCCATTTCAAAATATCTCTGTTAGTTTTACCTCATTGGAGTTTGTCACCTTTTAAAAGTACCCGAATCAATATATTCATTTTTAAAATGCTTTTCTGTTCGAAGAGAAGAAGTTTAATTACTGAATTGAGAACCTTTTCCAACTGCAGAGAACAAGGTGATATTTTTCAAGCCAGTTACTGCCTTTCAAAAGCAATAACAGCAGATCCCAAGGACGAGACTCTTAGGAAAGAACGTGCGATATTTTATGTTAAGCTTGGACATTATCAAAAAGCTGCTACTGCATATGAGCAAGTACATCACCTTTGTCCTGGGAATGTTGAAGCACTAACAGAAGCAGCTAAGGTTTGTCTTTAGCTCTGTTCTAAGTCAGAGATGCTGCTTATTTTGTTGCCACTGTATATTGTTAACAACAGTGATTCTTCCTCTTCCCCAGCTGAGATTATGATATTTGCGTTTTCATTATTTGATCACTTCTAATTTTGACCCAATTATTTATTTAGAAGTTGACTTTCATTGTAGAATTTATCTTTTACTACTTTATTTTAGTGCTACCAAAAATGTGGCCAAGTTGCCTGATCAATCCAAATTCTTTAAGATTATCTCTAAGGAGTGGTGTGCGAATTTGTGACTCGCACAACTAAACCGGCAAGTTCACCGAGTCATCCAAGTAATATCTTAGGTGAGTGACGGTCGAATCCCACAAGGATTACCGGATTGAGCAAGCTGTGGTTCTCCTGCAGATCTTAGTCATGCGAATAGAAAGATAGTTGTTGTTTGTTGTAGGCACATAAATAAGCAATAACAATAAAACGTAGAAACAGTAGTGAGAGATCAGTTAAGGCTTCGAAGATGCTTATTCTTCTGGATTAACACGTCATACTAACTACTCAAACGATGAATGATTCCTTCAATGGCAAGGCTGTAAGTGATTAAGCCATGGGTCGTGGTCATTAATCTTCTCTGATCCAAACCAAACGCCCGCACAGGCTAGATCAATCTGGGAGAGGGTGAAGCTCGCGCAATTCAATCTCTGATGATCCTTCTCAAAATGCCATAGACAAGGTCGGATCTTCTGGATTGGAGAAAGAAGCTCTGTGATTCTAGCCCTTGGAGCCACAAGAACCTCAATTACCCCTGACTAACGGGATTTCATGTCACATATCCCAATTATCCCAAGTAACTTGTTGTTACCCATGATGCACTCTCAAGCTATAGCTCAATACTATCCGGGTTAGGACTCGTAAAGAACTCATGTAGAAAAGGGGGTCATACTTTCGTTTCACCCCAAATTCATAAGGATAAAGAATGACAATGCATCATAGAATAGAATCAAACATAGATTGAATTAGAAAAGTAATTGTATTAATCCATAGGAATCAGCAGAGCTCCTAACCTTAACCTAGGAGGTTTAGTTGCTCATAATGTATAGAAATAATGTGTATGTACTTCTCCCCTCTTGGGAGGCATAGTCCTCAGGAGGAAGGAAGTCCCTTATTTATAATAAAAACTCTAAGACTAAACCTAAAAGATATTGTTTAAAAATTACAAAAAGGACATAAAATAAAGCTAAAAAGTGCTAAAATCCACTTTGGTGCCCACTTAGTGAGTGTTTGGGCTTATGCCTGGCGTTCAAATCAAGTTCTGGGCATTTCCTGCTACTTGGCTGGCGTTGAACACCAGTTTGGGCATTCAACTTGGGAGGTTGGTCCTGTTTGGGCGTTGAACGCCAGAAAGGGAGTAAGTTGGGCGTTCAACGCCCATTTTGGACAGTCATTTCCAAAGAAAAGTATAGACTATTATATATTACTGGAAAGCTCTAGAAGTTATCTTTTCAATGCTATTAATAGCCTATCAATTGGACCTCTGTAACTCCAGAAATACTCGTTCGAATGCACGGAGGTCAGGATCTGACAGCATCTGCTATCCTTTCTGTGCCTCTGAATCAGACTTTGCTAAAACTTGCCAAATTCATCCAAAAATCATCTAAAATCATAGAAAAACACAAAAATTCAAAGTAGCATCCAAAAAGTTATTTTTGCACTAAAACCTACTAAAACATAATAAAACTTAACAAAATATACTTAAAAACACTAAGAAAATAGTGCCAAAAAGTGTATAAAATATTCACTCATTAGAACACCAAACTTAAACTGTTGCTTGTCCTCAAGCAACCAAAACGAAGATAGGACTAGAAAGAAGAGGAAGATACAATAAGTCTCAAGGTTTTCAATGAAGCTTAATTCCAATTAATTGAATGGGGCTATTAACTCTTTTCTTCTGAACAATTTTGACATCTCACTTTCCTTTGAAGCTCAGAAGCATTGGTCTCTCTTGGAACTAGAATCCAAATAATATTATTGATTCCCTTCTTTTAGCTCTTCTTGATTCTTGAACACATCTTCTTTTGGTGCTTTGCACCTTTTGAGCCTAGCCGTGACTCTAAGTGTTTTGGTTTCCCGTATTACCACCAAATATATAAACGCCACATGCACTTAACTGGGGGAACCCTTTGGATTCAAATTTAGCTTTGCTTAAATTTTTAGACAGTGGTGCCCAGAGTTCTTAAGCGTACTCTTTTGCCTTGGATCACGACTTTAACTGCTCAGTTTCAAACTTTTTACTTGACACCTTCACACCACAAGCATTTAGTTAGGGATAGCAACTCAATTGAGCTTTTTAGGCCAATTTTTGACCCTCCTAACCATTGATGCTCAAAGCTTTGGATCCTTGCTCTTTTGATTTTTTCTTCTATGAGCATTCTTTTTTTTTTTTGCTGCTTTTTCTTGCTTTAAAAATCAATATTTTTATTTTTCAGATAACTAATAATACTTCTCTAAATTCACTGTTCTTCAAGAGCCAACATACTTAACTTCAATATCAATTATGCACAGTTAATTCATGTATTCAGAAAATAAAGATAAGGCCACCACATCTTAAGTATTGGAATAACTCATGATATAACTCGAAATCTTATGCATTTTACTACTTCTTTTCAAAAAAGTTTGTTTTAAGCTTAGTGGGCAATTCATGAGACATCTTATTATAACCATAAAAATTTTTGAAAATTTTAAAAATAAACTACTAAAGCAAAATTTTGAAAAAGATCATGCAAAAGCTAGAATAGAAAACAGAAAATAGAATAAAATACTGAAAAATAGAAAGAAAAGGGGGGGTGAAACTCAACCACCTCAGTGCTGATGATTGCTTAGGGTGTGCTCTTCTGTGAAGATGATTGGTATGCAAAATTGTTACTCTGAGGTTGTAAAATTTGTTGCTTGTTCTCTCCCTGGGAATGGCGCCAAAAAACTTGTGCACAATACCATGGTCCAAACATAACTTCACAACTTCGCACAACTAACCAGCAAGTGCATTGGGTCGTCCAAGTAATAAAACCTTACGTGAGTAAGGGTCGATCCCACGGAGATTGTTGGTATGAAGTAAGCTATGGTCATCTTGTAAATCTCAGTCAGGCAGATATCAAATGGTTATAGTATTTTCGAATAATAATAAAAAATAAATAGAAAATAAAGATAAAAATACTTATGTATATCATTAGTGAGAATTTCAGATAAGCGTATAGAGATGCTTTCGTTCCTCTGAATCTCTGCTTTCCCACTGTCTTCACCCAATCAGTCTTACTCCTTTCCATGGCAAGCTTTCTGTAAGGGTATCACCGTTGTCAATGGCTACATCCCAGCCTCTCTGTGAAAATGGTCCGATGCGATGTCACTGCATGGCTAATCATCTGGAGGCATCACCGTGGTCAATGGCTGCATCCTATCCTCTTGTGAAAATGGTCCAAATGCTCTGTCACGGCATGGCTAATCATCTGGAGGTTCTCGATCATACTGGAATAGGATTCACCATCGTTTTGCGTCTGTCACTACGCCTAGCACTCGCGAGTTTGAAGTTCGTCACAGCCATCCCTTCCCAGATCCTACTCGGAATACCACAGACAAGGTTTAGACTTTCCGGATCTCAGGAATGGCCATCCATGGATTCTAACTTATACCACGAAGACACTAATAACTCGGACTCGGTCCCCTGTATTAGATATCTAAGAGATATCCATTCAATCGAGGGTAGAACAGAAGTGGTTGTCAGGCACGCGTTCATAGGGGAATGATGATGACTGTCACGATCATCACATTCATGTTGAAGTGCGAATGAATATCTTAGAAGCGGAATAAGTTGAGTTGAATAGAAAAACAGTAGTACTTTACATTAATCCTTGAGGAACAGCAGAGCTCCACACCTTAATCTATGGAGTGTAGAAACTCTACCGTTGAAAAATATATAAGTGAAAGGTTCAGGCATGGCTGAATGGCCAGCCCCCATGATCTAAGAACTAGACGTCCCAAGATGTCAAATACAATAGTAAAAAGTCCTATTTATACTAAACTAGTTACTAGGGTTTACAGAAGTAAGTAATTGATGCATAAATCCACTTCCGGGGCCCACTTGGTGTGTGCTTGGGCTGAGCTTAAAGTTTACACGTGCAGAGGCTTCTTCTTGAGTTGAACGCCAAGTTGTAACGTGTTTTCGGCGTTCAACTCTGGTTCGTGACGTGTTTCTGGCGTTTAACTCCAGACTGCAGCGTAGAACTGGCGTTTAATGCCATTTTTCATCGTCTAAAATCGGCCAAAGTATGGACTATTATATATTGCTGGAAAGCCCTGGATGTCTACTTTCCAACGCAATTAGAAGAGCACCATTTTGAGTTCTGTAGCTCTAGAAAATCCACTTTGAGTGCAGAGAAGTCAGAATCCAACAGCATCAGTAGTCCTTCTTCAACCTCTGAATCTGATTTTTGCTCAAGTCCCTTATTTTCAGCCAGAAAATACCTGAAATCACAGAAAAACACACAAACTCATAGTAAAGTCCAGAAATGTGAATTTAACATAAAAACTAATGAAAACATCCCTAAAAGTAACTAGATTCTACTAAAAACATACTAAAAACAATGCCAAAAAGCGTATAAATTATCCGCTCATCACAACACAAACTTAAATTGTTGCTTGTCCCCAAGCAACTGAAAATCAAATAGGATAAAAAGAAGAGAATATACTATAAATTCCAAACTATCAATTAAACATAGCTCCAATCAGATGAGCGGGACTTGTAGCTTTTTGCCTCTTGAATAGTTTTGACATCTCAGTTTATCCATTGAAGTTTAGAATGATTGGCATCTATAGGAACTCAGAGTTCAGATAGTGTTAGTGATTCTCCTAGTTCAGTATGTTGATTCTTGAACACAGCTACTTTATGAGTCTTGGCCGTGGCCCTAAGCACTTTGTTTTCCAGTATTACCACCGGATACATAAATGCCACAGACACATAATTGGGTGAACCTTTTCAGATTGTCACTCAGCTTTGCTAAAGTCCCCAATTAGAGGTGTCCAGGATTCTTAAGCACACTCTGTTTTTGCTTTGGACCTTGACTTTAACCGCCCAGTCTCAAGTTTTCACTTGACACCTTCACGCCACAAGCACATGGTTAGGGACAGCTTGGTTTAGCCGCTTAGGCCAGGATTTTATTCCTTTAGGCCCTCCTATCCACTGATGCTCAAAGCCTTGGGATCCTTTTTATTTACCCTTGCCTTTTGGTTTTAAGGGTTATTGGCTTTTTGCTCTTGCCTTTTGGTTTTAAGAGCTTTTGGCTTTTTTTGCTTGCTTTTTCTTTTTCTTTTTTTTTTGCCATTTTTTTTTCTTTTTTTTTTCTGCAAGCTTTTGTATTCACTGCTTTTTCTTGCTTCAAGAATCAATTTTATGATTTTTCAGATTATCAAATAACATGTCTCCTTGTCATCATTCTTTCAAAAGCCAACATATTTAACATTCATAAACAACAACTTCAAAAGATATATGCACTGTTCAAGCATTCATTCAGAAAACAAAAAGTATTGTCACCACATCAATATAATTAAACTAAGTTCAAGGATAAATTCAAAACTCATGTACTTCTTGTTCTTTTGAATTAAAACATTTTTATTTAAGAGAGGTGATGGATTCATATTCACTACTTTAAGGCATAGACACTTAGACACTAATGATCATGTAATAAAGACACAAACATAGATAAACATTTAACATAAGAAAATGAAAAACAGAAAATTTAAGAGCAAGGAATGAGTCCACCTTAGTGATGGTGGCATTTTCTTCTTGAGAAACCAATGATGTCCTTGAGCTCTTCTATGTCTCTTTCTTGTCTTTGTTGCTCCTTCCTCAGTGCTTTTTGATCTTTTCTAATTTCATGGAGGATGATGAAGTGCTCTTGATGTTCCACCCTTAGTTGCTCCAATAATTGTGTGAGGGAAAATGTATCCCCTGAGGTATCTCAGGGATCTCTTGATTTGCAGTCAAATGTTCTATCACTGAGCTATAGATCCTTGATGGAAGCTTTTGTTTTCCCTTTAAAAAAAAACTATGCTTTTACCACACCAAACTTAGAATGTTGCTCGCCCTCGAGCAAAAGAAGAAAGAATAGATGAAGAAGATGTGGAAAAAACTAGGATTATGAGGAGGGAAGGTGGGGATCCTGTGGGGTTCACAGATCTTGAGGTGTCAAGGATTTACATCCCTGCACCAATTAGGCATGTGAAATGCCTTTGCATGCAATTCTGGCGTTTAAACGCCGAACTGATACTTGTTCTGGGCGTTTAGCGCCCAGATGCAGCATGTTTCTGGCGTTGAACGCCAGCTTCATGCTTGTTTCTGGCGTTTAGCGCCAGCCAGATGCTCCTTATTGGTGTTTGAACGCCATTGAACTCCTCTTCCAGGGTGTGCTATTTTTTTATGCTGTTTTTTATTTTTCCTCAATTTTTTCAGTTGTTTTTGTGACTCCACATGATCATGAACCTATGAAGACATATAACTAATAAAAAATATAATTAAATTAAAATTGGGTTGCCTCCCAACAAGCGCTTCTTTAATGTCAATAGCTTGACAGTGGGCTCTCATGGAGCCTCACAGATGTTCAGAGCATTGTTGAGACTCCCCAACACCAAACTTAGAGTTTGGATATGGGAGTTTAACACCAAACTTAGAGTTTGGTTGTGGCCTCCCAACACCGAACTTAGAGTTTGACTGTGGGGGCTCTGGTTGACTCTGTTTTGAGAGAAGCTTACTGTGCCTCTTTTCTATATTTATAGAAGGATGTCCTTGAGTTTTAAACTTAAGGGGGTCCTCATTCAATTAAAGGACTAGTTCACCTCTGTTAACATCAATCACAGCTCTTGCTGTGGCTAGGAAGGGTCTTCCAAGGATGATGGATTCATCCTCATCCTTCCCAGTATCTAGGATTATGAAATCAGCAGGGATGTAAAGGCCTTCAACCTTTACTAATATGTCCTCTACTTGTCCATAAGCCTATTTTCTAGAATTGTCTGCCATCTCTAATGAGATTTTAGCAGCTTGTACCTCAAAGATTCCTAGTTTCTCCATTACAGAGGGTGGCATGAGGTTTATTCCTGACCCCAGGTCACATAGAGCCTTCTCAAAGGTCATGGTGCCTATGGTACAAGGTATCAGGAACTTTCCAGGATCCTGTTTCTTCTGAGGCAATCTCAGTTGATCCAATGCATTTAGTTCATTGGTGAACAGGGGAGGTTCATCTCCCCAAGTCTCTTTACCAAATAAATTGGCATTCAGCTTCATGATTGCACCAAGGAACTTGGCAACTTGCTCTTCAGTAACATCCTCATTCTCTTCAGAAGAAGAATACTCATCAGAGCTCATGAAAGGCGTAAGGAGGTTCAATGGAATCTCTATGGTCTCTAGATGAGCCTCAGAGTCCTTTGGTTCCTTAGAGGGAAACTCCTTATTGATCACTGGACGTCCCAGGAGGTCTTCCTCCTTGGGATTCACGTCCTTCCCTTCCTTCTTGGATTCGGCCATGATGGTTATATCAATGGCCTTGCACTCTCCTTTTGGATTCTCTTCTGTATTGCTTGGGAGAGTACTAGGAGGGGTTTCAGTGATTCTTTTACTTAGCTGGCCCACTTGTGCTTCCAAATTTCTAATGGAGGACCTTGTTTCATTCATAAAACTCACAGTGGCCTTAGATAGATCAGAGACTAAGTTTGCTAAATTAGAGGTATTTTGTTCAGAGTTCTCTGGCTGTTGCTGAGTGGATGATGGAAAAGGCTTGCTATTGCTAAACTTGTTTCTTCCACCATTATTAAAGCCTTGTTGAGGCTTTTGTTGATCCTTCCATGAGAGATTTGGGTGATTTCTCCATGAGAGATTATAGGTGTTTCCATATGGTTCACCCATGTAATTCACCTCTGCTATTGCAGGATTCTCAGGATCATAAGCTTCTTCTTCAGAAGATGCCTCTTGAGTACTGTTGGATGCAGCTTACATTCCATTCAGACTCTGGGAAATCATATTAACTTGCTGAGTCAATATTTTATTCTGGGCTAATATGGCATTCAGAGTATCAATTTCAAGAACTCCCTTCTTCTGAGGCGTCCCATTACTCACAGGATTCCTCTCAGAAGTGTACATGAACTGGTTATTAGCAACCATGTCAATGAGTTCTTGAGCTTCTGCAGGCGTTTTCTTTAGGTGAATGGATCCACCTGCAGAAGTATCCAATGACATCTTAGCTAATTCAGACAGACCATCATAGAATATATCCAAGATGGTCCATTCTGAAAGCATGTCAGAGGGACTCTTTTTGGTCAGTTGCTTGTATCTCTCCCAAGCTTCATAGAGGGATTCACCTTCTTTCTGTCTGAAGGTTTGAACATCCACTCTAAGCTTACTAAGCTTTTGAGGAGGAAAGAACTGGGCTAAGAAAGCCGTGACCAGTTTATCCCAAGAGTTCAGGCTATCTTTGGGTTGAGAGTCCAACCACACTCTAGCTCTGTCTCTTACAGCCAAAGGGAAAAGCATGATCCTGTAGACTTCAGGATCTACTCCATTAGTCTTAACAGTATCACAGATCTGCAAAAATTCAGTTAAGAACTGAAAAGGATCTTCGGATGGAAGTCCATGGAACTTGCAGTTCTGCTGCATCAGAGAAACTAATTGAGGTTTCAGCTCAAAATTGTTTGCTCCAATGGTGGGGATGGAGATGCTTCTTCGATGTAAATTGGAATTAGGTGCAGTAAAGTCACCAAGCATTCTCCTTGCATTATTATTATTTTCGGCTGCCATCTCCACTTCCTGTTCGAAAATTTTTGTAAGGTTATCTCTGGATTGTTGTATTTTAGCTTCTCTTAGTTTCCTCTTCAGAGTCCTTTCAGGTTCAGGGTCTGCTTCAACAAGAATGTTCTTATCCTTACTCCTGCTCATATGAAAAAGAGGGAACAGAAAAATAATAATAATAGGGATCTTTTTTACCCAGGTATAGAGGTTCCCCTGTGTGAGTAGAAGAAGAAAAGAATGTAATGTAAAGAAGGGAAGAAGAGAAAATTCGAACACAGATGGAAGAGGGGGTTCGAATTTGGGTGAGATGAAGTGTTAGTAGATGAATAAATAAATAGAAGGAGATGAGAGAGAGGGAGGATTTTCGAAAATAATATTTTGAAAAGGGGTTAGTGATTCTCGAAAATTAGGAATGAAATTAAATTAAAATTAAAAATTGAAACAATTAGTTAATTAAAAAGAATTTTTGAAAAAGAGGGAAAAGATTTTCGAAAATTAGAGAGAGAGAGTTAGTTAGGTAGTTTTGAAAAAGATAAGAAACAAACAAAAAGTCAATTAGTTAGTTGAAAAAGATTTGAAAATTAATTTTGAAAAGATAAGAAGATAAGAAGTTAGAAAAGATATTTTAAAATCAAATTTTTGAAAAAGATAAGATTTTAAAAAAGATATGATAGAAAGATATGATTAGAATTAGTTTTGAAAAAGATTTGATTTTTAAAATCACAATTAATGACTTGATTCACAAGCAATCACAAGATATGATTCTAGAACTTAAAGTTTGAATCTTTCTTAACAAGCAAGTAACAAACTTGAAATTTTTGAATCAAAACATTAATTGATGATGTGATTTTTGAAAATATGATATAAAAATAAGAAAAAGATTTTTGAAAAATATTTTTAAAATTTTCGAAAATAAATAAGAAAAATGAAAAAGATATGATTTTTTGAAAAAGATTTTGAAAAAGATAAGATTTTTAAATTGAAAATTTGATTTGACTCATAAAAACAACTAAGTTTTAAAAAGTTTTCGAAAAATGCAAAATGAATATGCAATTGACACCAAACTTACAATTTGACTCAAGACTCAAACAAGAAACATGAAATATTTTTTATTTTTATGATTTTCTAATTTTTTTTTGTATTTTTCAAAAATTAATTTGAAAAAGAAAAATAAGGATTCCAAAATTTTTAATATGAATTCCAGGAATCTTGCATTCTTAGTCTAAAGCTTCAGTCCAGGAATTAGACATGGCTCACTAGCCAGCCAAGCTTTCAATGAAAGCTCCGGTCCAAAATACTAGACATGGCCAATGGCCAGCCAAGCTTTAAGTGACAAATCAAGCATATAGCAGCTGATGGATTAGCAACAACTAGCTTGCTCTTGATAATGTTGGGTTGGAAGCCCCAATCCAAAAGAATTTAGACATGGCTTTGCAGCCAGCCGGGCTTCACATGCTTCATGAAACTCTAGAATTCATTCTTAAAAATTCTGAAGAACATAATATAAATTTTTTTTGAATATTAATTGGGAAAAACGAAAAAGAAGAAAATATTTTTGAAAATTTTTTGAAAACTTTTTTGAAAATAAAATAAGAAAAAAATTACCCAATCTGAGCAACACGATGAACCGTCAGTTGTCCAAACTCAAAACAATCCCCGGCAACGGTGCCAAAAACTTGGTATGCGAAATTGTTACTCTGAGGTTATAAAATTTGTTGCTCGTTCTCTCCCTGGGAATGGCGCCAAAAAACTTGTGCACAATACCATGGTCCAAATATAACTTCACAACTTCGCACAACTAACCAGCAAGTGCATTGGGTCGTCCAAGTAATAAAACCTTACGTGAGTAAGGGTCGATCCCACGGAGATTGTTGGTATGAAGTAAGCTATGGTCATCTTGTAAATCTCAGTCAGGCGGATATCAAATGGTTATAGTATTTTCGAATAATAATAAAAAATAAATAGAAAATAAAGATAAAAATACTTATGTATATCATTAGTGAGAATTTCAGATAAGCGTATAGAGATGCTTTCGTTCCTCTGAATCTCTGCTTTCCCACTGTCTTCACCCAATCAGTCTTACTCCTTTCCATGGCAAGCTTTCTGTAAGGGCATCACCGTTGTCAATGGCTACATCCCATCCTCTCTGTGAAAAAGGTCCAAATGCTCTGTCACGGCACGGCTAATCATCTGGAGGTTCTCGATCATACTGGAATAGGATTCACCTTCCTTTTGCGTCTGTCACTACGCCCAGCACTCGCGAGTTTGAAGTTCGTCACAGCCATCCCTTCCCAGATCCTACTCGGAATACCACAGACAAGGTTTAGACTTTCCGGATCTCAGGAATGGCCATCCATGGATTCTAACTTATACCACGAAGACACTAATAACTCGGACTCGGTCCCCTGTATTAGATATCCAAGAGATATCCATTCAATCGAAGGTAGAACAGAAGTGGTTGTCAGGCACGCGTTCATAGGGGAATGATGATGACTGTCACGATCATCACATTCATGTTGAAGTGCGAATGAATATCTTAGAAGCGGAATAAGTTGAGTTGAATAGAAAAACAGTAGTACTTTGCATTTATCCTTGAGGAACAGCAGAGCTCCACACCTTAATCTATGGAGTGTAAAAACTCCACCGTTGAAAAATACATAAGTGAAAGGTTCAGGCATGGCCGAATGGCCAGCCCCCATGATCTAAGAACTAGACGTCCCAAGATGTCAAATACAATAGTAAAAAGTCCTATTTATACTAAACTAGTTACTAGGGTTTACAGAAGTAAGTAATTGATGCATAAATCCACTTCCGGGGCCCACTTGGTGTGTGCTTGGGCTGAGCTTGAAGTTTACACGTGCAGAGGCTTCTTCTTGAGTTGAACGCCAAGTTGTAACGTGTTTTTGGCGTTCAACTCTGGTTCGTGACGTGTTTCTGGCGTTTAACTCCAGACTGCAGCGTAGAACTGGCGTTTAATGCCATTTTTCATCGTCTAAAATCGGCCAAAGTATGGACTATTATATATTGCTGGAAAGCCCTGGATGTCTACTTTCCAACGCAATTAGAAGAGCACCATTTTGAGTTTTGTAGCTCTAGAAAATCCACTTTGAGTGCAGAGAGGTCAGAATCCAACAGCATCAGTAGTCCTTCTTCAACCTCTGAATCTGATTTTTGCTCAAGTCCCTTATTTTCAGCCAGAAAATACCTGAAATCACAGAAAAACACACAAACTCATAGTAAAGTCCAGAAATGTGAATTTAACATAAAAACTAATGAAAACATCCCTAAAAGTAACTAGATTCTACTAAAAACATACTAAAAACAATGCCAAAAAGCGTATAAATTATCCGCTCATCAATGATTCACCTCCCTTTGGTGCCATTGATTTTAATATACACCTAGAGCTTGCTTTGCAATACCAAACTTAAAAAGTTTGCTTGTTCTCAAGCAAAGAAAACTTGGTTCCCACTTGGCGTTAAACGCCGGGACTGCTTCCCTCATGGGCGTTGAACACCCATGCTCTCCTCTCCCTACTAGCGTTGAACGCCAGTTAGGGGCACCCTCCGGGGTGTTCAGTTTCTCTCCTATGCGTTCCAGTTTTTGTTCTAATGGCTACATATGATCACAATCGTTAGAAAAATTAAGAAGACTATGAAAAACAATTGAAAATAAAATAATATGAGATCAAACTAAAATAACAGAAATAAAATAGAAAAGAAGAAAATACTATATGAAACTTATTGTTAGGTTGCCTCCCAACAAGCGCTTCTTTACCGTCACTAGCTTGACGGTCAACCCCTTTCAAGGAGGAAGATAGTCATAGAGGAATAAATCCTCACTCCTTACTGGGAGCTTCCTTTCTGTGCTCTCATGAATCAGCTTAATATGCTCAAGAGACAGGATCCTGTTCACTGCCTGAGGCAGGATTGTGCTTGCAGGGAATACTACCCTCGTCCCTGGTGAGAAGCTTTCAGTAGGAATATTTTTGTTTTTCCATCCCCTAGGCATCTTTCTCTTGGGACCTTCCTCCTTGGTAGATAGGGCACACCCAACACCAAACTATCAGGAAAAATTGAATTGGTTCTATCCAAGGGAGGAGGCTTTAGTATTGTACTCTGCATGCAAGTACCTCCTTTGTCAGGGGGTCTTGGAGGTTTAAAGGCCTTGAAGACCATGTAATCCTCATGTAACCTCAGCATCAATTCACCTCTCTCAGCATTAATGGGGTTTCTTCGCGTAGAGAGAGGCCTTTGCTTCAAAATCCCAGCAAAGGGAATCTTGATTTACAGCTTCTTGAAGACTTCCAAGAACTGTGAGTGGTGCTCATCTTTGGTCTCCTTTTGGGACTTCTGAGGGTGTGGTGTTTCAAGCTCTTGAATGGCTTTCATAGAGGGAGCACATGACAGGGTAACCGTAGCCTTTTTTGGAGCTTCTTTCTCCTCTAACCCTTCAGCAACTTGCACTATGCCTCCTTTGGTACGGCCTCTCCCCCCATAGTGAGGGCCTTGTAATCTTCTCTTCGATTTACCTCTGTGTTGCTTGGAAGAGTGAGAGGTCTCTTCAATTTTTTGGGAGGATTCCTCTGAATGACTACACTACACTTCTTAGGAAGCATCACTGTCTCTACTGCCTTTTAGTCCCTCTTGTTATTTAGTATGTCCTTCATGAATTTAACATATGAAGGCATTTTTTCAAGAGCCTCTACAAAGGGGATTTTGATCTCCAGCTTCTTGAATTCTTCTAAGAACTTGGAGAATTGCTTATCCTTTTCTTCTTACTGAAGTCTCAGAGGATATGGTAACTTGGCCTTATACTCTGAGGCCTTGGGAATTGCAAGATGAGTGTCCATAGTAATTGGAAAAGGGATTTTCAGGATGTCTAGGGAGGATGCCCTCTGAATTAGCATTTGTGTCCCCTCCCCTTTCTAGGCGTTGAACACCCTTGTTGACCCCTGCTGGGCATTGAACGCCAGGGTTACTCCCCTCTGGGCATTCAACGCCCTTGGTAGTGCCCTGGGTTACTGTGTTTTCACTCTCTGGTGTTTTCTCTTCATCCTGTGCTCTATTTTTCTGAAGTTGGGTATCCAGTGTCCTTCCATTTCTCAATTGGATGGCTTGGCACTCTTCTCTTATCCGTTTGGACAAATGCTGTTCAACCTGGTTCAACTGTACTTCTATATTCTTGTTGGAGGCTCGGGTCTCCTACAACACTTCTTGCAAACTTAGCAACTGTTGTGTGAGGGAGTGTAGCTACTGGGTTAATGATTCACTTTATTCCAGAGGGTTAGATTCAATGGACACTGTCTTGACCTCTCCTTTCATTGTAGTCTCATAAGATGAGTATAGATGCTGGTTGCTAGCGACTGTCTCAATGAGTTCTTGAGCTTCGTCAATTGTCTTTTTCATGTGTATTGAACAACCAGCAGAATGATCTAGGGACATCTTAGCTATGTCTGTGAGTCCGTAATAGAAAATGTCCAACTTTACCTAGTCTGAAAACATTTCCATGGGACATCCCTGTAGCATCATTCAGTACCTCTCCCATGCATCATGAAGAAACTCATTCTCTTCTTGTCTGAAGCCTTGAATGTCCAGTCTTAGTTGGGTTAGCTTCTTTAGGGGGAAGTATTGGTTCAAGAACTTGTCCACCAGCTTATTCCATATTTTCAAGCTTGATTTGGGCTGAGTATCTAACCACCTCTTTGCTTGGTCTTTTATAGCAAATGGAAAGAGCAACAGCCTGTAGACATCCTGGTCTACCCCGCTAGTTCTTACTGTGTCAGCTATCTGCAAGAATTCAACAAGAAATTATGTGGGTTCTTCTTGCGGGAGTCCATGAAACTGGTATTTTGCTGCACTAGGAAGATCAACTCTGGGTTGAGCTCAAAATGATTTACTCCAATAGGAGGTATACTAATGCTGCTTCCATAGAAGTCAGGAGCGGGAGCTATATAAGACCCTAAGAATCTTCTAGGTTAAGCACCCTCATTCTGATCCATAGTGATTTTAGTGTTCCTATGCAAACAAGAGACAAGAAAAAGTGGGAGTCTCTATGTTAAAGTCAAGAGAGCTCCCAGTGAGATATCTAAAAGAAATATTTTTTTGAAAATAAATAAATAAAAAAGTAAAATACTAAATTGAAATAAGAAAAATTGCTAGAATTTTTGAAAAATTAAAAAAGTTAGAAGGAAAAGGGTTTAAAAATGTTCAAAGTTCAACAAGAAAGAGAAAACACTAAAGGAACACCAAACTAAATAAGATAACTTCAAACAATTAATTAAAAAGATTTAAAAATAAAGATAAAAAACTTTGTTGAATATTTTCAAAAATTTTAAAGAGGAAAGATTAAATAAAGATTTTGAAATTCAGAATTAAAAGAAGGAAAGAATCAAGAGAAAGAAACAAGATAAGATAAGAAGATATTTTAAAATTTAATTTTTTGAAAGAAAGAAAGACTAAAGAAGCACCAAATTTTAAAATTAAAATAAGATAAAATAAATAATTAATTAAAAGGATTTGATTTTGAAAAAATTTGAAATTAAAAAGAGAAAGACAAATAAAGATTTTGAACGAACATAGAAAAAATCAAAAGAGAGAGAAACAAGATAAGATAAGATTTTAAAATTTTAGAGATTTTAAAATTAAAATTTAAAAGAAAGATAACTAATAAAATACTAGACTTTTAAAATTTAAAATCAAATTAAAGATAAGATAAAGATTTAAAGATAGAAAAGATAAACAAGAAAAACAAGATTACTAAACAAGACACCAAACTTAAAATTTTTGAAATCAATTAGAAAATTTTTCGAAAATATTTTAGAAATTAAAGACACAAATTTCGAAAATTTTAAAAAGGAAAAACACTACAGGACACCAAACTTAAATTTTTTTTTTGAAATTAAATGAGACTAATTTCAAAAATAGAGAGAGAAAAATACCAAGAGACACCAAATTTAAAAATTATGAAATCAAATAAGAGAAAATACTAAGAAAAATTCGAACACAAAGAAAGACAATTTTCAAAAACTCATGCAAAGAAACAAAAACTAAAGGGACACCAAACTTAATGATTGACACAAGACTCAAACAAAAGAAAAAGATAACTAAAGATAAAAAGTTTTGAAAAAGAAATTTTCGAAAAGACACAAAGAAAATTTGAAAAATTTTTAACAAGAAACATAAACAAAAGAAAAATAGTAAAAAGTACTTGATCTAAGGAGCAAGCCAACCGGTAGTTTGTCAATCACGAACAATCCTTGGCAACGGCACCAAAAACTTGGTGCGCGAATTTGTGACTCGCACAACTGAACCGGCAAGTGCACCGGGTCGTCCAAGTAATACCTCAGGTGAGTCAGGGTCGAATCCCACAAGGATTGCCAGATTGAGCAAGTTGTGGTTCTCCTGCAGATCTTAGTCAGGCGAATAGAAAGATAGTTGTTGTTTGTTGTAGGCGCATAAACAAGCAATAACAATAAAATGTAGAAACAGTAGTGAGAGATCAGTTAAGGTTTTGGATATACTTATTCTTCTGGATTAACACGTCATACTAACTACAAAAACGATGAATGATTCCTTCAATGGCAAGGCTGTAAGTGATTAAGCTATGGGTCATGGTCATTAATCTCCTCTGATCCAAACCAAACGCCCACACAGGCTAGATCAATCTGGGAGAGGGTGAAACTCGCGCAATTCAATCTCTGATGATCCTAATCAAAATGCCACAGACAAGGTCGGATCTTTCGGATTGGAGAATGAAGCTCTGTGATTCTAGCCCTTAGAGCCACATGAAACTCAATTACCCTTGACTAACGGGATTTCATGTCACATATCCCAATTAGCCCAAGTAACTTGTTGGAACCCGTGATGCACTCTCAAGCTATAGCTTAATACTATCCGGGTCAGGACTCATAAAGAACTCATGTAGAACAGGGGGTCATTCTTTTGTTCCACCCCAAATTCATAAGGATGAAGAATGACAATGCATCATAGAATAGAATCAAACATAGATTGAAGTAGAAAAGTAATTGTATTAATCCATAGGAATTAGCAAAGCTCCTAACCTTAACTTAGGAGGTTTAGTTGCTCATAATGTATAGAAATAATGTGTATGTACTTCTCCCCTCCTGGGAGGCATAGTCCTCAGGAGGAAAGAAGTCTCTTATTTATAATAAAAACTCTAAGACTAAACCTAAAAGATATTGTTTAAAAATTACAAAAAAAAATAAAATAAAGCTAAGAAGTGCTAAAATCCACTTTGGTGCCCATTTGTTGAGTGTTAGGGCTGATGCCTGGTGTTTAAATCAAGTTCTGGGCGTTTCCTGCTCCCTGGCGGGTGTTAAACGCCAGTTTGGGCTTTCAACTTGAGAGGTTGGTCCTGTTTGGGCGTTGAACGCCAGAAAGGTAGTAAGTTGGGCATTCAACGCCCGTTTTGGGCAGTCCTTTCCAAAGAAAAGTATAAACTATTATATATTGCTGGAAAGCTCTGGAAGTTAGATTTCCAACGCCGTTAAGACCGCGTCAATTGGATCTCAGTAGCTCCAGAAATGCTCGTTCGAATACACAGAGGTAAGGATCTGACAGCATCTGCTATCTTTTCTGTGCCTCTGAATTAGACTTTGCCAAAACTTGTCAAATTCACCCAAAAATCACCTAAAATCATAGAAAAACTACAAAAACTCAAAGTAGCATCCAAAAAGTGATTCTTGCACTAAAATCTACTAAAACATAATAAAACATAACAAAATATACTAAAAACACTAAGAAAACAGTGCCAAAAAGTGTATAAAATATCCACTCATCAAGAAGTCAACTAAACAAAGCACATGCAAGCTTAGTTGATCTATTGGCTACTATATACATGGAAACTAAAGCACATGACAGAGCTCTTCAGCATATTGAGCATGTTCGAATAAAAAATTCAGGGGAAGAAATGCCTTTGAAACTGAAAATTAAGTCTGAAATCTATGATGCTCATCTTGGAAACATGGAGAGGCTTAGGTGAGTATGTAATTTTACATGCTTGAACCTCAGAATATCATAGGTCCTAGATGCTAAGTAATCATTGTTTCTATTACTGGGTGTTAAGATTCCTTTATGATATCTCCATGTATTATATACTTTTTACAGAAGAGAAATGCGTGTAATTTTTTGCTGAATTTTCTATATTGTGGGGATTATTGTCTTGTTAAGATTTTATTTTGTTTTTTTATTTGCAATTTCACATTAAATATCTAAATCCTTTGTTATATCATCATTATGTGGAGTTTAGGTAATCTATGGAAAGATATAAAGTTTCCCTTTGTTTCTGCATTATTTGTATGCTATAATCAGCATTTTACATGATTAACAGGCTTGTTTCAGTGACATAAAACCAAAGAATGCAATTGAACATGTTGAGTTGGTCACAGAGGCTGTGACGGAGGAAAATTGTCGGTAAAGTATTTTTCAAAATAACTTCATTGCAAGTATAGTTCTAAACTGACAAGCAATCCTCAGTCAACGTTTAAATTATTTGTCACAAATACAAACCCCAATAAAAATAAACCAAAGTATTCAAACCTCGGGTCATCTCTCAAGAATTGCAGAAAAGTGTATTTATTATTGGTTATGAGATTGTATATTTTTGGGTTTTGGGGTTGATAACAAGAAAATATAAATTGCGAGAAAAATAAACTAACAACTAAGAAAGGTCCTAGCAATGATTGAAAATTGGAATTCCTATCCTCATTATCATCATCAATTGTGATGGTAGATGCAAATCGCTTTCACTTAGTTATCCTCTAACAAATGAAGGAAAGTCAAGCGAGCAAAATCGACTTAAGTTCACAAGTCCTAATCAAAGACTAGATTTAGTGAAGCTCAAGCCAACTAGCAATTTTTTATCACCAATCAACAAAAGAATTTTGATAACTCGAGAGTCTCTAATTAATCAATCCAAGTCAAGAACACAAAAATCTATTTTAAAATCCAACCAAGTATTTTATCAAATACTCGAAAGGGCGGAAGGCGCAAAATAAAAGCATAGAAAAGTAACAAGAAATAGTAAAATCTAAGCTTAACAAATACAAGGAATCAATAACCAACAATTAAAGAAAGAAGCAATAAACATGAAATACCTAAAATTGCATTAAAAGGAAATTAAATCTAACAAGAAGAGTTCATAAACTAAATTGGGAAAATAAAGAAATCAACAAGAGAAGATAACTAAGATACTAGAACAATAAAAGGTAGAAGAAAACTAAATTAAAGTAAGATAAAATTCTTAAGCTAAGAAGAAATAAAACTAAAAATCCTAAGACTTAGAGAGAGAAGAGAGCTTATCTCTCTAAAAACTTACATCTAAAACCTAAAGTGTGTGAATGAATGAATTGTGAATCATTGTCCAGCTCCACTCCCCAGCCTCTTGTCTTCATTTTTTGGCCTAAAGCTAGGTCAAAAGCAGCCCAGAAATTGTCCCTAGCGAATTCTGTTAATTATAGCAAGTGACGCTCGTCACACGTACGCGTCGGTCACGCGTACGCATTGGTTGCAGGATGGTGTGATCACGTGTGCGCTTCAGCCACGCGCGCACGTCATTTCCAGCTTCTCAAACCTTTAATTTCTTGTGTTCTTTCCACTTTTACATGCTTCCTTTCCATCCTCTGAGCCATTCCTACCTTATAAAGCCTGAAATCACTTAACGCACACATCACAGCATCGAATGGTAATGAAGGAGGATTAAAAATTAGTAATTTTAATGCCTAGAAAGCATGTTTTCAATCATGGCACAAAATTAGGAAGAGAACTTAAAAACATGCAATTTACATGAATAAGTGGGAAAATAATTGACAAAATCCACTCAATTCAATCCAAAATATACCATAATATAGTGATTTATCAATCTTTCCACACTTAAACATTAGCATGTCCTCATGCTAAGCTCAAGGGAACCATAAGAGTGAAGGGAAAATGGTGAGACTTATGCAATGCAACTTATCTATATGAATGAGCTACATGCTAATGCTTCTACCTACTTCGTTAAAAGTAAATAAATCTTTCAAGAACAAATATGATCTGGATTCCACTAATTCAAATCGCAAAATGAAGTACGAATAGACTTGCAAGAAGAAAGCTCATGAAAGCCGGGAACAAAGAATCGAGCATCGAACTCTCACTAGAAGTGTATACACTCTAATCACTCTAGTGTTTGAGGATCGATTCTCTCGGTTCTCTACTAATCTTGCTTTCTAAGGCTTGCTCTTCTTTTACCAATCAACAAAATTTAATGCATGAGTAAACATATTAAGAGGTCTTTTCAAGGGTTATAATGGGGTTAGGGTCAAGGTAGGAATGTATTTGGTTAAGTGGACTAAAATCCAAATCCTTGATTAACTGATACTTCCCAACTAACCTAAGACACTCCATGTAATCAAAACGCAAGCCTAACTATCCATTTACTATCTTTTCTACATATTCATGCTTTCCAAATTTGAATACAACTCGTATGCATTGCTATCACCACTTACTTCGGGGTAATTTGTCCCATTTTATTACTTTTTTTTTATCTTTTTCTTTTTCTTCATTTTATTTTTCTTTTATTTTTGGTTTTTCTTTTTTTTTTTTTCTTTTGTTTTTATCAATGCATATGATTAAGGTATCGAATGCATAAAGATGTGCTCAACTATCTTTTTTTCACATTTTCACAAAAATATACAATACCCGATTTCCAAACCAAATGTTTCCAAACCCAACTTTCCCAAACTTAAATCATGAACACTCTCACTAGTCTAAGCTAACCAAGGATTCAAATTAAGGATATTCATTTTTTTCCACTTAGAGTTAGTGATGTGCTAAAATAAATAACAAATGGGGTAAAATAGGCTCAACATTGGTTTGCAAAGGATAATGAAAGTGTAAGGCCATATGGGTATGTAGGCTATAGTGAAACAAAGGCCTCAATCAGATAGGTGCTTGCATACATCAAACAATAGAAATATAGAATCAAGCAAGACAAAGATCATAATTTTAGAGAGAACAACACACACCAAAACAAAACATTGGTTGATAAGACGCAACCAATCAAATAGGTTCAAAAAGCTCACTAGGCTTGTGTGTTTGAGCTCTAAAACCATGTTCCAAATTAAATTTTTTCAAACAAGTTCAACAAAAATTTTAATTCAAATTAGTGAAATGCCCTAAAACAGTTTTTTGGAAAAGAATTTATCACTTCAACCAAGTAGTACTTAAATGCAAGCAAATAACGACACATGCAATCTATTATGCAATGCAACAACTAGCTAACAAAGAAGATTAAGAATTGATGTTGGAAAAGGAAGTAGTTACCCACGAAAGTCGGTCTCGACCTCCCCACACTTAAAGATTGCACCGTCCTCGGTGCATGCAAAGATGAGCTAAGTGGAATAGGGTTGCTACAACTGATGAGCTCCTTCAAAGGATTGTGCGGAGGGACTTGTTGTTCTCCCCATTTAGAAGTTTTTCAAGAAAATAAGAACATGCACAAAGTTAAAATGCAATGAATGAAAGTATGCAAATGCAATGAACAAAAGAAAAGAAAGATAAAAACAATGAGAAGTGAAATTTTGAAAAGTGGGAGAAGAAGAAAGTAAGAAAGGGAAGAAAAGAAATGGGAGGAGGGAAGAAGAAGAAAGAAAGAAGAAAAAGTAGGAATGAAATAAAGAAAGAAGAGACAGGGATGTGACGCGGATGCGTCGCCCATGCGTACGCATGGTGTGCAGTAGAAGGGATTGACGCGTACGCGTTGTCCATGCGTGCGCGTGGGAAGTAGAAAGGCGAAGGTGACGCGTGAGCGTCGATCACGCGTATGCGTGATATGTTTTCGTGCTACTCGCACAACACTTGTACAGTTCCATCACAACTCTATGATTTTTGTACTAGAGGCAGCATTAAAAGACGACGCGTGCATGTCAGCCACGCCCACGTGTGGATGGCTTGAAAACAAAGTGACGCGTACGCGTCAATGAGGCGCACGTGTAGGTTGGGTTGTGCACCGAGCACCCCACCCACACAGTTCCAGCGTAACTCTCTAGTTTTTGTACCAAGGATTGCAGCACGAGCATACGACGCGTGCGCATCGGTCACGCACATGCGTGGACAAGGAAAATTTATGGATGACGTGTACGCGTCAGCGAGGCGTACGCGCGGGTTGTTTTTTTTATAATAAACTAACAAGCTGAAACACAACTTCAACAAAATAAACCTAACTAAAATTGAAAATTCAACTTATTACCAATATAAATAAAAGGAAAAATAGAAAGAATTTACCATGGTGGGGTGTCTTTCACCTAGCACTTTTAGTTAAAGTCCTTAAGTTGGACACTTGGTGAGCTCCTTGTCATGGTGGCTTGTGCTTGAACTCATCTTGAAACTTCCATTAATGCTTGGACTTCCAATAAGCTCCAAAGTTCAACGTTAATGGCTCCAAACTTTGATGAAGTTCAACACAAGCTAAGGGCTCCCAAAATTGATCCTCTTGTATGCCGGGATCCCAAATCTTGTTTCTACACCTATCTTCAAGTTGATGATTAAAATCCCATCCGGGTGGTAAGCAAGCCGACTTCTCAATTAAGCATCCAAACAACTTTCTAGACCCAAGAAATATAGCTCTACACTAACCTTTGCCTTTAGACTTTGTGTTTTCAACCACAATGAACCGTGCATGATAACTCCAACCACTAACCATCTCCCTTTTGCTCTTAAAGCCACAAAGAGCTCTAAGTTGACCATACGTCTCAAGTAAACCATATTCAAGTGGGAAAGTAAAGTTTAAGGATAAGAATTTTACCCACTTGAATGTTGTGTTGGATGGTAATGGCTTGGGGAGAGGGGTTTTTAATGATCTTGCAAGCTCCACTCCCTTGTGCTCTTCCTTGATTACTTCCACCTCTTGGCAAGCTTCTTCAACTTCAATTCCTTGCTCACCAACTTCTTCTATACATTCCACATTGTTCAAGTCATGTGTTAGAGGTTGTGCTCTAGCCTCCTCAAAATCAATTTCACAACACAATGAGGAAGGTTCAACAATCTCAATAGCATATTAGTTGGTGTGGAATCATCTTCAATAATAGGATTTATCGCTTGCTCAACCTCTTTCAATCTCTCATCATCCACAATATGCCTAAGAGGTTGCATATTATCCTCTTCAACATCAAATTCATGCTCAATGGAAGAAGGTTCAACAACTTCCACAAAATCATCAATAACATCACTTGGTGTGGAAGTATTCTCAAGCTTGGAATCCACCTTTTGTTCAACTTCACCTAAACTTTCAACCACTTATTCTTCTTCTTCTTCTTCAATAATCTCCATAGTTTCCACTTGTTTCACAACACACTCCATCTCCTTATTCTCATGTTGAGATTCTAAAATCTCCTTCATGCTCCTTTCTTCGGTTGATTTTCCACATTCATTCGTGGAAATACTTGCTTGTGACATGTATCCCATGAGTCCACGGTGGCTTGAATTTTAGCAATGTTAGCCATGATAGTTTTGCGTGTTCTTTGGGCTTCCTCTTGCTCCTTTTGACGGATGATTTCTTGGAGCCGATCCATTGCTTCCTTGAGACGATCCATTGGCTCTTGTTCCACTTGGCTAACATAAGTAGGATCATATTGCTCTTGGAATAATGGATATGGACACTCTTCCATGGAGGGTTATGGTGGAAAAGAGATTTCATCTTGCGGTTGAAAAGGAGATGCATTAGAGTTGGGAGGTTAGAAGGTGCTTTGGTTGTTGGTAGAATGTGGAGGTAGACGGGATATAACTCTTGGAGCGTAGATGTGAAACTGGTAAGGATAGAGATGAGTGTGGTTTGAAGCTCTTCTTGCTCTTGAAGAATGATGCCAAGTGTATCATCCATAGGAGCTTGGTTGGAAGGAGAAGGTTTGTGAAGATAATAATATTGGAATTGCGGTGGTTCAATGGGTGCTTGTTCACAGGGCTCATATGGTGGTTGGTATGGGGGATATGGATTAGGGTCATATGGAAGTGTTTGGTGGTAGGGGGCTTGTGAGTATGGTTGAGGGCTATATTGAGGAGAGGGTTCATAGGCATATGGTGGTGGTTGTTGATAATCATAAGGAGGTCTATCATAGCCATCGGATCGATATGCATCTTGGAATGGCTCTTGCTTATAGTACGTTGAAGGAGGTTGTTGCCAAGATGGTTGATCATAAGCTTGAGGCTCCTCCCACCTTTGATTGTCCCATCCTTGATGCAAATTTTCATTGTAGCTCCCATTTTCTACAACATAGTTGCAACTACACTCATAGCCAAAGAGGTGAGAATTCATAATGAAAAGAGAAAATAAAAATAAGAACTAATAAGAAATGTGTAAATAAAGTCCTAAAACTAGCAAAAACTAACAAAGAAGCAAAAAGGCAAACATATTAACAATATTAACAATAACCAATAATAAGGCAAACATTTGCAATTTCCTGGCAACGGTGCCAAAATCTTGACAGAGGAAAATTGTAGGTAAAGAATTTCTCAAAATAATTTCGTTGCAAGTATAGTTCTAAACCGACAAGCAATCCTCGGTCAACATTTAAATTGTTTGTCACAAGTACAAACCCCAATAAAAATAAACCGAAGTATTCAAATCTTGGGTCATCTCTCAAGAAATTACAAGGAAGTGTATTTATTATTGGTTATGGGATTGTATATTTTTGGGTTTTGGGGTTGATAACAAGAAAATATAAATTGCGAGAAAAATAAACTAACAACTAAGAAAGGTCCTAACAAGGATTTCAAATATGAAGTCCTATCCTCATTATCATCATCAATTGTGATGGTAGATGCAAATCGCTTTAACTTAATTATCCTCTAACAAATGAAAGAAAGTCAAGCGAGCAAAATTGACTTAAGTTCACAAGTCCTAATCAAAGACTAGATTTAGTGAAGTTCAAGCAACTAGCAATTTTCGATCACCAATCAACAAAAATCAAGAGTCTCTAATTATTCAATCCAAGTCAAGAACCCAAAAATCTATTTTAAAATCCAACCAAATATTTTATCAAACACTTGGAAGGAACAAAATAAAAGCATAGAAAAGTAATAAGAAATAGTAAAATCTAAGCTTAAAAAATGCAAGGAATCAATAACCAACAATTAAAGAACGAAGCAATAAACATGAAATACCTCAAATTGTATTAAAAGGAAATTAAATCTAACAAGAAGAGTTCATAAACTAAATTGGGAAAATAAAGAAATCAACAAGAGAAGATAACTAAGATACTAGAACAATAAAAGGTAGAAGAAAACTAAATTAAAGCAAGATAAAATTCTGAAGCTAAGAAGAAATAAAACTAAAAACCCTAAAACCTAGAGAGAGGAGAGAACCTCTCTCTCTAAAAACCTACATCTAAAACCTAAAGTGTGTGAATGAATGAATTGTGAATCATTGTCCAGCTTCACTCTCCAACCTCTTGTCGTCATTTTTGGGCCTGAAGTTGGGTCAAAAGCAGCCCAGAAATTGCCCCTAGCGAATTCTGTTAATTGCAGCACGTGACGCTCGTCACGTGCACGCGTCAGCCATACGTACGCGTTGCTTAGACGAATTCCTAGTCACAAAATTTCTTGTATTCCTTCCACTTTTGCATGCTTCCTTTCCATCCTCTGAGCCATTCCTACCTTATAAAACCTGAAATCACTTAACGTACACATCATCGAATGGTAATAAAGGAGAATTAAAAATTAGCAATTTTAAGGCCTAGAAAGCATATTTTCAATCATGGCACAAAATTAGGAAGGAAACTTAAAAACATGTAATTTACATGAATAAGTGGAAAAATAATTGACAAAATTCACTCAATTCAATCCAAAATATACCATAAAATAGTGATTTATCAGGCTGCAGACTCCTTAATGGAACTTAGGCATTATGACTTGATAAACCCCGATTTCGTGATTTATCTTGTGCTTATTTTGGGGGATTTTACCATCTTTTTCCATATTTATTCAATGAAATAGCATGGTTTTGTGATTCTCCCTTGAATTTTGCTTAAGTGTAAAAACATGCTTTTTAAGCCCCAAACTGATAATTTTGATTCATTTTTATTCCATTCGATGCCTTGATGTGCGTGTTAAGTGATTTCAGGTTATAAGGCAAGTATTGGATGGAAGGAATGAGTAGAAAAGCATGCAAAGGGGAGAATGCATGAAGAAACAAAGATTGACAGTGTATCAAAGGACGCGCACACGCACAAGGCGCGCACGTGCAAAAGTGATCTCGCCCATGGACGCGCACGCATACATGCCGCGTCCGCGCGGATGAAGAAATTGCCAATCGACGCGCACGCGCCAATACTCTTACCTGGCCCACTTGAAGGAAAAACGCTGGGGGGATTTCTGAGCTGCCCAGGCCCAATTCCAACTTGTTTCTGAGTGTATTTCATACAGAATTGAAGTCCAAGCAAAGGGGGAGCAATTGTTTGAAGTGTTAGCATCATGTAGAGTAGTTTCTAGAGAGAGAAGCTCCCTCTTCTCTCTAGAATTAAGATTAGAATTTCTTAGATCTAGGTTTAATTCATGCTTTGATTTACTTATCCTTTACAATTTCTTGTTCCTCTACTCTTCCTCTCTCTAATTTTGTATTTCATTCTTGTAATTGCTTGCTTTGTTGTTGATGCACTCTTCCTTCTTCTATTTTTTTTAATACAATTTATGATTCATGTTCTTTTATCATTGATTTGCTTTATTGTTGTTTAATTCCTTGCAATTGAGTAGTGTAGATTTATATTCCTTACAATTTTACTATGCTTTCCTTTTATGCCTTCCAAGTGTTTGATAAAATACTTGGTTGGATCTTAGAGTAGAATTTTGTGTTCTTGGCTTGGGAAGGTAACTTAGGAACTCTTGAGTCACTAATGTCCAAGTGATTGACGATTGGGAGCCATTAATGCTAGATCTCACCAATTGATTAGGTGTAGAACTAGGACTTATGGACTTGGATTGATATAGCTCACTCGACTTTCCTCTACTATTAGTTAGGGGTTAACTTAGTGGGATTGATCCTTGCTAATTCTCATGTTGAGGTTAGTGATTAGGATAGAGATCCTTGACCACCTAACCTTGCCAAGACCTTTTTGTTAGTTTATTTTATTTGCCATTTATATTTCTTGTCCATCATCTCAAAAACCCCAAAACATACTCCAAAACCAATAACAAGGCACTTTATTGCAATTCCTAGAGAGAACGACCCGAGGTTTAAATACTTCGGTTTATAAAATTTAGGGGTTTGTTACTTGTGACAACCAAATTTTTGTATGAAAGGACTATTGTTTGGTTTAGAAACTATACTTTACAACGAGAATTCATTAGTGGAATTCTAGACCACACAAAAGTTCGTTCATCAAAATGGCGCCGTTGCCGGGGAGTTGCAATGGTGTTATGTTATTGGTTATTGTATATATGTGAATATTGTAAATAGGTTTACCTTTTGCTTCTTTGTTAGTTTTTTGCTAGTTTTAGGATTTAATTTTCTTGCTTCTTATTGGATTTTGTTTTCATTTTCTCTTGCTATCATGAATTCTCACTTTGGCTATGAGTTTGGTTCTAACTATGTTGTAGGAAATGAGAGCTTCAATGAGGATGTGTATCAAGGATGGGACAATCAAAGGTGGGAGGAGCCATATGTATATGATCAATCCTCATGGCAACAACCTCTACCAATGCACTATGAAGAAGAGCCATTCTATGATGCATATCAATCCAATGGCTTTGGTGAATCCCCTTGTGACTGGTGCACGAATTGTAAATCACACTTTTCACAATTCGTACCACTAACCAGCAAGTGCACTAGGTCGTCCAAGTAATACCTTACACGAGTAAGGGTCGAATCCCACGGAGATTGTTGGTTTGAAGCAATCTCTGGTTATCTTGTAAATCTCAGTTAGGAGGTCAATTATAATTATCAGTTGACTTGCAAATGAACAAGGGAACATAAAATAAATACTTTGTATGCAGTAATGGAGAATATGTTGGAGTTTTGGAGATGCTTTGTCTTCTGAATCTCTGCTTTCTCCCTGTCTTCTTCTTCACACACGCAAGGTTCCTCCTATGGCAAGCTGTGTGTTGGTGGATCACCGTTGTCAATGGTTACCATCCGTCCTCTCAGTGAAAAAGGTCCAGGTGCGCTATCACCGTACGGCTAATCATCTGTCAGATCTCGATCATGTCAGAATAGGATCCATTGATCCTTTTGCGTCTGTCACTACGCCCAACACTCGCGAGTTTGAAGCTCGTCACAGTCATTCAATCCCTGAATCCTACTCGGAATACCACAGACAAGGTTTAGACTTTCCGAATTCTCAAGAATGCTGCCAATGGATTCTAGCTTATACCACGAAGATTCTGATTAAGGAATCCAAGAGATATTCATTCAATCGAAAGTAGAACGGAGGTGGTTGTCAGGCACGCGTTCATAGGTTGAGAATGGTGATGACTGTCACGGATCATCACATCCATCATATTGAAGTGCGAATGAACATCTTAGATAGAAACAAGCGTGTTTGAATAGAAAACAGAAATAGTTGCAGTAATTCATCGAAACACACCAGAGCTCCTCACCCCCAACAATGGAGTTTAGAGACTCCTGCCGTCAGAGATTACAAAGTTCAGATCTAAAATGTCATGAGATGCAAAATAAATCTCTAAAAGTTGTTTAAATACTAAACTAGTAACCTATGTTTACAGAAAATGAGTAAACTATGATAAATAGTGCAGAAATCCACTTCTGGGGCTCACTTGGTGTGTGCTGGGGCTGAGACTTAAGCTTCTCACATGCTTGGGCTGTTTTGGGCGTTCAACACCAGGTTTTAACCTGTTTCTGGCGTTGAACTCCAACTTGTAACTTGTTTCTGGCGTTGGACGCCAGACTGCAACATGGAACTGGCGTTGAACGCCAGTTTACATCATCTATCCTTGAGAAAAGTATGGATTATTATATATTTCTGAAAAGCCCTGGATGTCTACTTTCCAACGCAATTGAGAGCGCACCATTTTAAGTTTCATAGCTCCAGAAAATCCACTTTGAGTGTAGGAAGGTCAGAACCCAACAGCATCAGCAGTCCTTTTTCAGCCTGAATCAGATTTTTGCTCAGCTCCCTCAATTTCAGCCAGAAAATACCTAAAATTACAGAAAAATACACAAACTTATAGTAAAGTCCAGAAATGTGATTTTTAATTAAAAAACTAATAAAAATATACTAAAAACCAACTAAATCATACTAAAAACTAAGTAAAAACAATGCCAAAAAGCGTATAAATTATCCGCTCATCACAACACCAAACTTAAATTGTTGCTTGTCCCCAAGCAACTAAAAACAAAGTAAGATAAAAAGAAGAGAATATACAATGAATTCCAAAAATATCTATGAAGATTAGTGTTAATTAGATGAGCGGGGCTATTAGCTTTTTGCTTCTGAACAGTTTTGGCATCTCACTTTATCCTTTGAAGTTCAGAATGATTGGCATCTATAGGAACTCAGAATTTAGATAGCGTTATTGATTCTCCTAGTTTAGTATGTTGATTCTTGAACACAGCTACTTTATGAGTCTTGGTCGTGGCCCTAAGCACTCTGTTTTCCAGTATTACCACCGGAGTGCTCTCTTTTTTTTCGCATTTTTTTTTCTGCAAGCTTTGTTCTTCCCTGCTTTTTCTTGCTTCAAGAATCATTTTTATGATTTTTCAGATTATCAGATAACATGTCTCCTGTTCATCATTATTTCAAGAACCAACATATTTAACATTCATAAACAACAACTTCAAAAGACATATGCACTGTTCAAGCATTCATTCAGAAAACAAAAAGTATTGTCACCACATCAATATAATTAAACTAAGTTCAAGGATAAATTCGAAACTCATGTACTTCTTGTTCTTTTGAATTAAAAACATTTTTCATTTAAGAGAGGTAATGGATTCATATTCACTACTTTAAGGCATAGACACTTAAATACTAATGATCATGTAATGAAGACACAAACATGGATAAACATTTAACATAGAAAACAAAAAACAAAAAATTTAAGAACAAGGAATGAGTCCACCTTAGTGATGATGGCGTTTTCTTCTTGAGGAACCAATGATGTCCTTGAGCTCTTCTATGTCTCTTCCTTGTCTTTGTTGCTCCTCCCTCATTGCTTTTTGATCTTCTCTAATTTTATGAAGGATGATGGAGTGATCTTGATGTTCCACCCTTAGTTGCTCCCAATAATTGTGTGGAGGAAAATGTATCCCCTGAGGTATCTCAGGGATCTCTTGATTTGCAGTCAAATGTTCTACCACTGAGCTATAGACCCTTAATGGAAGCTTCTGTCTTCCCTTTCCTCTTTCTAGAGGTTTCTCTGGCCTTAGGTGCCATCAATGGTTATGGAAAAAAAAGAACTATGCTTTTACCACACCAAACTTAAAATGTTGCTCGCCCTCGAGCAAAAGAAGAAAGAATAGAAGAAGAAGAAGATGTGGAAGAATCTAGGATTATGAGGAGGGAAGGTGGGGATCCTGTGGGGTCCACAGATCCTGAGATGATCCTGTGAGGTCCACAGATCTTGAGGTGTCAAGGATTTACATCCCTGCACCAATTAGGCATGTAAAATGCCTTTGCATGCAATTCTGGAGTTTAAACGCCGAACTGATGCTTGTTCTGGGCGTTCAACGCCCAGATGCAGCATGTTTCTGGCGTTGAACGCCAGTTCTATGCTTGTTTCTGGTGTTCAGCACCAGATCCATGCTCTGTTCTGGCGTTGAACGCCAGCTAGATGCTCTTTACTGGCGTTTAAACGCCAGTAAGTCCTTCCTCCAGGGTGTGATTTTTCTTCTGCTGTTTTTGATTCTGTTTTTAATTTTTTTTTTATTTTGTGCTCCACATGATCATGAACAAAATAAAACATGAAAGAACAACAAAAGTAAAAATAAAATTAGATAAATAAAAATTGGGTTGCCTCCCAACAAGCGCTTCTTCAATGTCAATAGCTTGACAGTGGGCTCTCATGGAGCCTCACAGATGTTCAGAGTATTGTTGAGACTCCCCAACACCAAACTTAGAGTTTGGATATGGGAGTTCAACACGAAACTTAGAGTTTGGTTGTGGCCTCCCAACACCAAACTTAGAGTTTGACTGTGGGGGCTCTGGTTGACTCTGTTTTGAGAGAAGCTTACTATGCCTTTTTTCCATGTTTACAGAAGGATGTCCTTGAGTTTTAAACTCAAGGGAGTCCTCATTCAATTGAAGAACTAGTTCACTTCTGTTAACATCAATCACAGCTCTTGCTGTGGCTAGGAAGGGTCTTCCAAGGATGATGGATTCATCCTCATCCTTCCCAGTATCTAGGATTATGAAATCAGCACGGATGTAAATGCCATCAACCTTTACTAATATGTCCTCTACTTGTCCATAAGCCTATTTTCTGGAATTGTCTGCCATCTCTAATGAGATTTTAGCAGCTTGTACCTCAAAGATTCCCAATTTCTCCATTACAGAGAGTGGCATGAGGTTTATTCCTGACCCAAGGTCACATAGAGCCTTCTCAAAGGTTATGGTGCCTATCGTACAAGGTATTAGGAACTTTCCAGGATCCTATTTCTTCTGAGGCAATCTCAGTTGATCCAATGCATTTAGTTCATTGGTGAACAGGGGAGGTTCATCTCCCCAAGTCTCATTACAAAATAAATTGACATTCAGCTTCATGATTGCACCAAGGAACTTGGCAACTTGCTCTTTAGTAACATCCTCATTCTCTTCTGAAGAGGAATACTCATCAGAGCTCATGAAGGGTGTAAGGAGGTTTAATGGAATCTCTATGGTCTCTAGATAAGCCTCAGAGTCCTTTGGTTCCTTAAAGGAAAACTCCTTGTTGATCACGGGATGTCCCAGGAGGTCTTCCTCCTTGGGATTCACGTCCTCCCCTTCCTCTCTAGGTTCGGCCATGTTGACTATGTCAATGGCCTTGCACTCTCCTTTTGGATTTTCTTCTGTATTGCTTGGGAGAGCACTAGGAGGGGTTTCAGTGATCTTCTTACTCAGCTGGCCCACTTGTGCCTCCAAATTTCTAATGGAGGACCTTGTTTCATTCATGAAACTCAGAGTGGCCTTAGATAGATCAGAGACTAAGTTTGCTAAATTAGAGGTACTTTGTTCAGAGTTCTCTGTCTGTTGCTGAGTGGATGATGGAAAAGGCTTGCTATTGCTAAACCTGTTTCTTCCACCATTATTAAAGCCTTGTTGAGGCTTTTGTTGATCCTTCCATGAGAGATTTGGATAATTTCTCTATGAGGGGTTATAGGTGTTTCCATATGGTTCACCCATGTAGTTCACCTCTGCAATTGCAGGATTCTCAGGATCATAAGCTCTTCTTCAGAAGATGTCTCTTGAGTACTGTTGGATGCAGCTTGCATTCCATTCAGACTCTGAGAAATCATATTGACTTGCTGAGTCAATATTTTATTCTGAGCCAATATGGTATTCAGAGTATTAATTTCAAGAACTCCCTTCTTCTGAGGCGTCCCATTACTCACAGGATTCCTCTCAGAAGTGTACATGAACTGGTTGTTAGCAACCATGTCAATGAGTTCTTGAGCTTCTGCAGGCGTTTTCTTTAGGTGAATGGATCCACCTACAGAAGTATCCAATGACATCTTAGCTAATTCAGACAGACCATCATAGAATATATCTAGGATGGTCCATTCTGAAAGCATGTCAGAAGGACACTTTTTGGTCAATCTTTGTATCTCTTCCAAGCTTCATAGAGGGATTCACCTTCTTTCTGTCTGAAGGTTTGAACATCCACTCTAAGCTTACTCAGCTTTTGAGGAGGAAAGAACTTGGCTAAGAAAGCCTTGACCAGCTTATCCCAAGAGTTCAGGCTATCCTTAGGTTGAGAGTCCAACCATATTCTAGCTCTGTCTCTTACAGCAAACGGGAAAAGCATGAGCCTGTAGACTTCAGGATCTACTCCATTAGTCTTAACAGTATCACATATCTGCAAGAATTCAGTTTAAAACTGAAAAGGATCTTCGGATGGAAGTCCATGAAACTTGCAGTTTTGTTGCATCAGAGAAACTAATTGAGGTTTCAGCTCAAAGTTGTTTGCTCCAATGGTAGGGATGGAGATGCTTCTTCCATAAATAAATAGAGGAAGATGAGGGAGAGGGAATTTCGAAAATTAATTTTGAAAAAGTGTTAATGATTTTCGAAAATTAAGATAAAATGAAAATTAAAATTAAAAATTGAAACAATTAATTAATTAAAAAGAATTTTTGAAAAAGAGGGAGGTATTTTCGAAAATTAGAGAGGGATAGTTAGTTAGGTAGTTTTGAAAAAGATAAGAAACAAACAAAAAGTTAATTAGTTAGTTGAAACAAATTTTGAAAATCAATTTTTAAAAGATAAGAAGATAAGAAGTTAGAAAAGATATTTGAAAAAGATAAGATAAAAAGATATTTTTGAAAAGATATGATTGAAATTAGTTTCGAAAAAGATTTGATTTTTAAAATCACAATTAATGACTTGATTCACAAGAAATCACAAGATATGATTCTAGAACTTAAAGTTTGAATCTTTCTTAACAAGCAAGTAACAAACTTGAAATTTTTGAATCAAAACATTAATTGTTGAAGATATTTTCGAAAATTATGAGATAAAATAAAAAAAGATTTTTGAAAAATATTTTTATAATTTTCAAAAATAAATAAGAAAAAAATGAAAAAGATTTTGATTTTTGAAAAAGATTTTGAAAAAGATAAGATTTTTAAATTGAAAATTTGATTTGACTCATAAAAACAACTAGATTTTAAAAATTTTTGAAAAAGTCAATCCAAATTTTCGAAATTTATGAGTGAAAAAGGGAAAGATATTTTTTTGAATTTTGAATTTTTAATGAAGAAAGAAAAAAACATGAAAAAGACTTAATGTATGAAAATTTTGGATTAAAACATGTGATGTATGCAAGAACACTATGAATGTAAGACCCAGAACTTTTGAAAAGTCTTATTATGATCAAGTCTCAAATCATATAGTTATTTATAGCCTTAATTTCGGAAATCATTTTATTAAAGATAATTAAGGCAAGTTTTGATTTATTGAATTTGAGATAAGATATGGTTATTATCCAATTTCACAATTATTGGATTATTTTCTATATTCAGAGTATAAAGTTGGTAGTTGTGAAATAATAAGGATTTCTATATGATTTGAATTAAATAAGTAATATTTTCAATATTAATACTGATACTTTGGAAAATAAGGGATTTAATTATATTACTTCTAATTATTTGATTTGGATATTTTATTGAAAATAATTTGTGAAATTGGTGAGCAAATAGTATTTTCTATATATAATTAGTGTTGGATTTAAATTGGGTTTCAATTACTATATTACCCTATTTTTAAGTAAAATTACTAAAATGCCCTTAACCCTAATTTTTGAAAATGAACCCTAACCTTGAAAAACCCTACCCGGTAACCCAGTTCCCCTAAACCCAACACACACAGCCGCACCTAACGCTATGGCAGTAGCAGCTACAAACAAAACGAAGAACAAAAGAAGAAGGGGTTAGGAGGAAACGGGAAGAAGTAGAGAGGGGAGGATCTCTGACTGTTGATCGGAGGAGAGCGAAGGGGACCTCGCCGCCGTGTTCAGCCCACTGCGTGCCCCGTCGCGCCTCTCCGATCTGATCCGAAGGGAAGAAAGAGGTCCAAGCCGCCGCTGCTACTTGCGTTGTGAGCTGCTGCACCAGCCACCGCCGCAGGTGTCGCCGCTGGAGAAGGGAGCTGCGCCTCTGTGTTCCTGGCAGCCGGGAGTGGTTCCGTGACTTCTGGGACCATCGCCAAAGCCTCTGGCTGTTTCTGCCGTCACCGAAAAATCCTGCCGGTAAGGTTTTAAGTATTGGGTTTCGTTTCTCCTGAGTTTCTGGAAACGTTACAATCACTGTATATTGATTTCAGTCGCCGGAGTCGGATCACCGTTGCCGCCTAGGATGGCTTATGGGGCTGCCGCCGAACCAGTTCGGAGACCGCCGCTATTTCGGTTCAGCCGTTCCTTCGGTTCGGTAAGCGTTTTAATTTGAAAGCCCTTTGTTACTGTTCCGTTATCTCACGCTGAGTTTTGTGGTGTCAATTGCTATAAGATTGAGTTTCGATTGTTGTATGTTGCGAATAGTGTTACCTTGGTTATTGCGAGAGTGGCTGGGAGCTGAGGTTTTGGTTGCCGTCAGTTCGGGTTGAGCCGGAAAGGACTCTGTGAGACTTTTGGGTTTATGGATTTGCGTTTTGAGGTAGGGACGCTTTCCAAAAACTATAGTTTATTGTTGGAATTATTACATATGGGTACTGATGTGAAATATTGTGTATTTGGTGATTGTATCTGCCTTATGTATTATTTGATTGACTCGAATGACTATGGATGTTGGTTTGGCCGAATTGTTGTGTGGCTTGTGAAATGTAATGTTTGAAGTTGATTCTTGGTTTTGTTTAAGTAAAGGAAATGGTTTTGAAAGAAGTAAAGATTACGTGACTCGGTTTGGCTTAGATCCTATTTTCTTACTCAAATCAGAAAGCCAAGGTTTTAATGATTTTAAATGAATTTGGCGAAATGAGATATGTTATTCTCCCCTAAAGACTTGGGACTCTGCCGAGAAACTTTGTTATAAAATCCCATTGTTGAATGGATGATTTTGAATGTTTCAAAATAAATCTTTAACTTGCCATGGTTATGGAAGTTTGGAAAGAGGATGCCGAGAGTGGCATTGTTTTCAAAGGGGAATTTACCTTGAGTAAAAGTGGCTTATGAGCCTGAGATGATTTGAGAAATGAGATCTTTAAAGCCAAGGCTGAAAAGAGTTGAAACTCGATTTCAAAGTGAAATGAATTGAGAAAATGATTTATGGCTTAAATGCCGACTTTATGAATTTAATGATGTTGAATGGTGGAAGTGTTGTTTTGTTGTGAGCCGGAATGGCTGTGTATGATATGAATATTGGCTGGTTCTGGACTGAACCGTGAGCCGGATGGCTGAGATGGATGTTGATCCATGGATGAGATTGAATGCATGTTTATGTTGAATCATTGATAAATGTGAATGTTGCACTTCCACTATCTGAGATACGAGTTTCCCTGGGTAGTAGCAGTGACTAGCCACCACGTGCTCCAAGTCGAGAGTTGATACTCTGTTGACCCTATGTCGTAAGTGTGGCCGGGCACTGTGAAAGGCCCGGATGAGCTCGCCCCCATAAATATTCACCAGTGATGGTGATGGATAAATATTCACCAGTGAGGGTGATGGATATGGATCATGATTATGATCAAATTTATGATGAGTATAACTCGAATTGGGGATGCACGACAGAGGGACAGTCCAATGGTTAGCTACCAGGACTTGTCGGGTTAGCTCTATAACCGACAGATGATATCATCAGCCACTAGGGACAGGCATGCATCATATGCATTTGTGTGACATTGGTTGGGTGTGCATATTATACTTGGTTTGCCTATGTGATTAATTGCTAACTGTTCTACTTGTAATAACTGTTTGTTTATGCTTGAACTTCTTATCTGTGTTTGCATCTGGGACTCTGTTGGACTGTGGTGATTGGTTGATGGTTGGATTGTTTGGGCCTAGGGCCGTGGTTGGAATGAGATGAACCGATGGTTGATTTCGGTTTTGTGTTTCTGGTTTGGAATAAAATATGAAAGGCTATTTTGTTCAGTTTAGATAAACCGTTTTGAAAGGCTTTTGAGTTTTTGAGAATTGAATGGTTCCTCTTTCAGAAAAGATTTCCGACTTTACTTTTATTGTAAACCGTTGTTTTTGAAAAGAGGCATAAGACGGTTATTAATCACTGGTACGGTTTATCTTCACGTATCCTATTACAGTAATTCCCAAAAACCCTCTACTGAGAACCCTTTCGAGGATGATGTTCTCACCCCCCTACATTTTTCCCCTTTCAGGATATGGGCGCAGAAGTTACGAAGAGTTTATTTAGTTGTGGTTGAAATGCTCTGTATTCTTTAGATTATTACTTGTTGTACCCTCGCCTTTATCTTGATATATTCTGTAAGAGGGATAGGGATTGTATTGGTTAATGCTTGTAAATATATATATATATATATGTATATATGGATGTACTCTTTATGAGTTGTTGTAAGTTGTATGGTATTTATGGATGTACGTTATCGAACGAAAAAATTTTTGGGAGTGGTATTGCGGTTAAAGTTTTAAACAGGCTCATATTTTAGTATTAAATA
>NC_029787.2:93732012-93747432 GCF_000816755.2 Arachis ipaensis | reverse complement strand
AGTTTTTGAGAATTGAATGGTTCCTCTTTCAGAAAAGATTTCCGACTTTACTTTTATTGTAAACCGTTGTTTTTGAAAAGAGGCATAAGACGGTTATTAATCACTGGTACGGTTTATCTTCACGTATCCTATTACAGTAATTCCCAAAAACCCTCTACTGAGAACCCTTTCGAGGATGATGTTCTCACCCCCCTACATTTTTCCCCTTTCAGGATATGGGCGCAGAAGTTACGAAGAGTTTATTTAGTTGTGGTTGAAATGCTCTGTATTGCTTTAGACTATTATTTGTACCCTCACCTTTATCTTGAGATATTCTGTAAGAGGGATAGGAATTGTATTGTCTAATGCTTGTAATATTATTTATATATATGTGTATACATATATGGATGTACTCTTTATGAGCTTTTGTAAATTGTATGGTATCCTGTGAGTGTACGTTATCGAACGAAAGTATTTTTGGGAGCGATGTTGCGGTTTAAAGTTTCAAACAGGCTCATATTTTAGTATTAAATAGTATAAGTGTCGTCGTAATATCCGAGCTATCAGAGTTGCGCAGCCGGAAGCGTGAGCTTTGGTAGTTAGGGTGTTACAATGAATGTCAAGATGAACACCAAGAACACTTTGAAGATCAAGATGAACATCAAGACTTTATTTTTGAAAAATTTTCAAGAAAAGAAAACATGCAAGACACCAAACTTAGAAATTTTTCATGCATAGACACTATGAATGCAAGAATGCATATGAAAAACAAGAAAAGACACACAAAACAATATAATATGAAGATCAATCAAGAAGGGTTATCAAGAACAACTGGAAGATCATGATGAATACAATGCATGAATGCAATTTTCGAAAAATGCAAAGAATTTTTTTTAAAAAAATGCAATTGACACCAAACTTGAAATTGACTCAAGACTCAAACAAGAAACACAAAATATTTTTTATTTTTATGATTTTATGATTTTTTTGAATTTTTCGAAAATTAATGTGAAAAAGAAAAATAAGGATTCCAAAATTTTTAATATGAATTCTAGAAATCTTGTGCTCTTTAGTCTAAAGCTCCAATCTGAGGGTTAGACATGGCTTAATAGCCAGTCAAGCTTTAGAATATACATCAGTCATACAATAGCAGATGGATTAGGAACAACTAGCTTGCTCTTGTGATGATGGTTTGGGAGCCTCAATCTAAAAGAATTTAGACATGGCTTTGCAGCCAGCCAGGCTCCAACATTTTTCATGAAACGCTAGAATTCATTCTTAAAAATTCTGAAGAAAAAATATTTTATTTTTTTTTGAAAATATTATTTTTTTCGAATATTAATTGGGAAAAACGAAAAAGAAGAAAATATTTTTGAAAAATTTTTTGAAAACTTTTTGAAAATAAAATAAGAAGAAAATTACCCAATCTGAGCAATACGATGAACCGTCAGTTGTCCAAACTCGAACAATCCCTGGCAACGGCGCCAAAAACTTGGTATGTGAAATTGTTACTCTGAGGTTGTAAAATTTGTTGTCCGTTCTCTCCCTGGCAACGGCGCCAAAAACTTGGTGCACGAATTGTAAATCACACTTTTCACAACTCGTACCACTAACCAGTAAGTGCACTGGGTCGTCCAAGTAATACCTTACGTGAGTAAGGTCGAATCCCACGGAGATTGTTGGTTTGAAGCAATCTATAGTTATCTTGCAATTCTTAGTCAGGATATAATATCAATAATAATTATTAGTTTAAATTGTAACAAGTGAAAGGGCATAAAATAAATACTTATTGTGCAACAATGGAGAATATGTTGGAGTTTTGGAGATGCTTTGTCTTCTGAATCTCTGCTTTCTCCCTGTCTTCTTCTTCACGCACGCAAGGTTCCTTCCATGGCAAGCTGTATGTAAGGTGTCACCGTTGTCAATGGCTACTTCCCGTCCTCTCAGTGAAAATGGTCCAAATGCTCTGTCACAGCACGGCTAATCATCTGTTGGTTCTCGATCATGTCGGAATAGAATCCCTTTATTCTTTTGCGTCTGTCACTACGCCCAACAATCGCGAGTTTGAAGCTCGTCACAGCCATTCAATCCCTGAATCCTACTCGGAATACCACAGACAAGGTTTAGACTTTCCGGATTCTCAAGAATGCTGACAATGGATTCTAGCTTATACCACAAAGATTCTGATTAAGGAATCTAAGAGATACTCATTCAATCGAAGGTAGAACGGAGGTGGTTGTCAGGCACACGTTCATAGGTTAAGAATGGTGATAAGTGTCACGGATCATCACATCCATCATATTGAAGTGCGAATGAACATCTTAGATAGAAACAAGCGTGTTTGAATAGAAAACCGAAATAATTGCATTAATTCATCGAGACACAGCAAAGCTCCTCGCCCCCAACAATGGTGTTCAGAGACTCATGCCGTCAAAGAGTATAAAGTTCAGATCTAAAATGTCATGAGGTGCAAAATAAATCTCTAAAATTTGTTTAAATACTAAACTAGTAACCTAGGTTTACAGAAAATGAGTAAACTATGATAGATAGTGCAAAAATCCACTTCTGGGACCCACTTGGTGTGTGCTGGGGCTGAGACTTAAGCTTCTCACGTGCCTGGGCTGTTTTGGGCGTTCAACGCCAGGTTGTAACCTGTTTCTGGCGTTGAACTCCAACTTGTAACTTGTTTTCGGCGCTGGAAGCCAGACCGCAACATGGAACTGGCGTTGAACGCCAGTTTACATCGTCTATCCTTGAGCAAAGTTTAAACTATTATATATTGCTGGAAAGCCCTGGATGTCTACTTTCCAACTCAATTGGAAGCGTGCCATTTTGAGTTCTGTAGCTCCAGAAAATCCACTTTGAGTGCAGGGAGGTCAGAATCCAACAGCATCAGCAGTCCTTCTTCTACCTCTGAATCTGATTTTTGCTCAAGTCCCTCAATTTCAGCCAGAAAATACCTGAAATCACATAAAAACACACAAACTTATAGTAAAGTCCAAAAATGTGAATTTAACATAAAAACTAATAAAAACATCCTTAAAAGTAACTAAATCCTACTAAAAACATACTAAAAACAATGCCAAAAGCGTATAAATTATCCGCTCATCACAACACCAAACTTAAATTGTTGCTTGTCCCCAAGCAACTGAAAATCAAATAGATCAAATAGAAGGATGCTCAAAGCCTTGGGATCTTTTTTATTTTCCCTTGCCTTTTGGTTTTAAGGGTTATTGGCTTTTTGCTCTTGCCTTTTGGTTTTAAGAGCTTTTGGCTTTTCTGCTTGCTTTTTCTTTTTCTTTCTATATTTTTTTTTGCCATTTTTCTTTTATATTTTTTTCTGCAAGCTTTTGTATTCACTACTTTTTCTTGCTTCAAGAATCATTTTTATGATTTTTCAGATTATCAAATAACATGTCTCCTGTTCATCATTCTTTCAAGAGCCAACATATTTAACATTCATAAACAACAACTTCAAAAGACATATGCACTGTTCAAGCATTCATTCAGAAAATAAAAAGTATTGTCACCACATCAATATAATTAAACTAAGTTCAAGGATAAATTCGAAACTCATGTACTTCTTGTTCTTTTGAATTAAAAAAATTTTTCATTTAAGAGAGGTGATGGATTCATATTCACTACTTTAAGGCATAGACACTTAGACACTAATGATCATATAATAAAGGCACAAACATAGATAAACATTTAACATAAGAAAACGAAAAACAGAAAATTTAAGAACAAGGAATGAGTCCACCTTAGTGATGGTGGCGTTTCCTTCTTGATGAACCAATGATGTCCTTGAGCTCTTCTATGTCTCTTTCTTGTCTTTGTTGCTCCTCCCTCATAGCTCTTTGATCTTCTCTAATTTCATGGAGGATGATGGAGTGCTCTTGATGTTCCACCCTTAGTTGTCCCATGTTGGAACTTAGTTCTCCTAGGGAGGTGTTGATTTGCTCCCAAAAATTCTGTGGAGGAAAGTGCATCCCTTGAGGTATCTCAGGGATTTCTTGATGATGAGCTTCCTCACGTGTTTCTTGAGCTCCATGAGTGGGCTCTCTTGTTCTCTCCATCCTTTTCTTAGTGATGGGCTTCTCTTCCTCAATGGGAATGTCTCCTTCTATGAAAGCTCCAGCTGAGTAACATAGATGGCAAATAAGATGAGGGAAAGCTAGCCTTGCCAAGGGGGAGGGCTTTTCGGCTATTCTGTAGAGTTCAAGGGAGATGACTTCATGAACTTCTACTTCCTCTCCAATCATGATGCTATGAATCATGATGGCTCGATCCACAGTAACTTTAGATCGGTTGCTAGTGGGAATGATGGAGCGTTGGATGAACTCCAACCATCCTCTAGCCACAGGCTTGAGGTCCAGTCTTCTAAGTTGAACCGGTTTGCCTTTTGAGTCAATCTTCCATTGAGCTCCTTCCACACATATGTCCATAAGGACTTGGTCCAACCTTTGATCAAAGTTGACCCTTCTAGTATAGGGGCGTGCATCTCCTTGCATCATAGGCAAGTTAAACGCCAACCTCACATTTTCCGGACTAAAATCTAAGTATTTCCCCCGAACCATGGTGAGATAATTCTTTGGGTTCGGGTTCTTACTTTGATCATGGTTCCTAGTGATCCATGCATTAGCATAGAACTCTTGAACCATTAGATTTCCGACTTGTTGGAAGGGTTTTGTTAGAACTTCCCAACCTCTTCTTTGGATTTCATGTCAGATTTCCGGATACTCATTTCTCTTGAGTTTGAAAGGGACCTCGGGGATCACCTTCTTCTTGGCCACAACATCATAGAAGTGGTCTTGATGGGCTTTGGAGATGAATCTTTCCATCTCCCATGACTCGGAGGTGGAAGCTTTTGTCTTCCCTTTCCCTTTTCTAGAGGATTCTCCGGTCTTAGGTGCCATGGTAATGGAAAAACAAAAAGCTTTATGCTTTTACCACACCAAACTTAGAATATTGCTCGCCCTCGAGTAAGAAAAGAAAGAATAGATGAAGAAGAAGAAGAAATGGAGGAGAGGGAGAGAGAGATGTGTTTCGGCCAAGAAGAGGAGGAGGGGGTTGTGTTGTGTGAAATTGAAGAAGAATGGAGGGGTTTATATAGTGAAGGGAGAGGGGTTAGGTTCGGCCATTTAGGGTGGGTTTGGGTGGGAAAGTGATTTTGAATTTTGAAGGTAGGTTGGGTGTATGAAGTAGGTTTATGGGGAAGAGTGGGTGGAAGTGAGTGGTGAATAGGTAATAGGGAAGAGAGCTTGAGGTGATTGGTGAGGGTTTTGGGGAAGGGTGTTTATTGGGAAGAGAGGATGAACATTGAGAAGAGGGAAGAATATGAGTGGAGGTAGGTGGGGATCCTGTGGGGTCCACAGATGCTGAGATGATCCTGTGGGGTCCACAGATCCTGAGGTGTCAAGGAATTGCATCCCTGCACCAATTAGGCATGTAAAATGCCTTTGCATGCAATTCTGGTGTTTAAACGCCGAATTGATGCTTGTTCTGGGCGTTCATCGCCCAGATGCAGCATGTTTCTGGCGTTGAACGCCAGTTCTATGCTTGTTTCTGGCATTCAGCGCCAGCTTTCCTCAGTGTGCATTTCTGGCGTTTGAATGCCAGGATGCTGCTTGTTTTGGGCGTTCAACGCCAGATCCATGCTCTGTTCTGGCGTTGAACTCCAGTAAGCCCATCCTCCAGGGTGTGATTTTTCTTCTGCTATTTTTGATTCTGTTTTTTATTTTTCTATTTATTTTGTGACTCCACATGATCATGAACCTAATAAAACATGAAAGAACAACAAAAATAAAAATAAAATTACATAAATAAAAATTGGGTTGCCTCCCAACAAGCGCTTCTTTAATGTCAATAGCTTGACAGTGGGCTCTCATGGAGCCTTACAGATGTTCAGAGCATTGTTGAGACTCCCCAACACCAAACTTAGAGTTTGGATATGGGAGTTCAACACCAAACTTAGAGTTTGGTTGTGGCCTCCCAACACCAAACTTAGAGTTTAACTGTGGGGGCTCTGGTTGACTCTGTTTTGAGAGAAGCTTACTGTGCCTCTTTTCCATGTTTACAGAAGGATGTCCTTGAGTTTTAAACTCAAGGGAGTCCTCATTCAATTGAAGGACTAGTTCACCTCTGTTAACATCAATCACAGCTCTTGCTGTGGCTAGGAAGTGTCTTCCAAGGATGATGGATTCATCCTCATCCTTCCCAGTATCTAAGATTATGAAATCAGCAGGGATGTAAAGGCCTACAACCTTTACTAACATGTCCTCTACTTGTCCATAAGCCTGTTTTCTGGAATTATCTGCCATCTCTAATGAGATTTTAGCAGCTTGTACCTCAAAGATTCCCAGTTTCTCCATTACAGAGAGTGGCATGAGGTTTATTCCTGACCCAAGGTCACATAGAGCCTTCTCAAAGGTCATGGTGCCTATGGTACAAGGTGTTAGGAACTTTCCAGGATCCTGTTTCTTCTGAGGCAATCTCAGTTGATCCAATGCATTTAGTTCATTGGTGAACAGGGGAGGTTCATCTCCCCAAGTCTCATTACCAAATAAATTGGCATTCAACTTCATGATTGCACCAAGGAACTTGACAACTTGCTCTTTAGTAACATCCTCATTCTCTTCTGAAGAGGAATACTCATCAGAGCTCATGAAGGGTGTATGGAGGTTTAATGGAATCTCTATGGTCTCTAGATGAGCCTCAGAGTCCTTTGGTTCCTCAAAGGAAAACTCCTTGTTGATCACTGGACGTCCCAGAAGGTCTTCCTCCTTGGGATTCATGTCCTCCCCTTCCTCTCTAGGTTCGGCCATGTTGACTATGTCAATGGCCTTGCACTCTCCTTTTGGATTTTCTTCTGTATTGCTTGGGAGAGCACTAAGAGGGGTTTCAGTGATCTTCTTACTCAGTTGGCCCACTTGGGCCTCCAAATTTCTAATGGAGGACCTTGTTTCATTCATGAAACTCAGAGTGGCCCTAGATAGATCAGAGACTAAGTTTGCTAAATTAGAGGTACTTTGTTCAGAGTTCTCTGTCTGTTGCTGAGTGGATGATGGAAAAGGCTTGCTATTGCTAAACCTGTTTCTTCCACCATTATTAAAGCCTTGTTGAGGCTTTTGTTGATCCTTCCATGAGAGATTTGGATGATTTCCCATTAGGGGTTATAGGTGTTTCCATATGGTTCACCCATGTAGTTCACCTCTGCAATTGCAGGGTTCTCAGGATCATAAACTTCTTCTTCAGAAGATGCCTCTTGAGTACTGTTGGATGCAGCTTGCATTCCATTCAGACTCTGAGAAACAATATCGACTTGCTGAGTCAATATTTTATTCTGAGCCAATATGGCATTCATAGTATCAATTTCAAGAACTCCTTTCTTCTGAGGCGTCCCATTACTCACAGGATTCCTCTCAGAAGTGTACATGAACTGGTTGTTAGCAACCATGTCAATGAGTTCTTGAGCTTCTGCAGGCATTTTCTTTAGGTGAATGGATCCACCTGCAGAAGTATCCAATGACATCTTAGCTAATTCAGACAGACCATCATAGAATATATCCAGGATGGTCCATTCTGAAAGCATGTCAGAAGGACACTTTTTGGTCAACTGTTTGTATCTTTCCCAAGCTTCATAGAATTGTTGTATTTTAACTTCTCTTAGTTTCCTTTTCAGAGTCCTTTCAGGCTCAGGATCTGCTTCAACAAGAATGTTCTTGTCCTTGCTCCTGCTCTTATGACAAAGAAAGGAATAACAAAGAAAATATGGAATCCTCTATGTCACAGTATAGAGATTCCTTTGTGTGAGTAGAAGAAGAAAAGAATGTAATGTAAGGAAAGAGAAGGGAGGAGAATCCAAACACAAGGGTGAGGAGAGCAGAGATATGGGATGAAGAGAAGTGTTAGTAAGTAATTAAATAAATAGAGGAAGATAAGGGAGAGTGAATTTCGAAAATTAATTTTGAAAAAGTGTTAATGATTTTCTAAAATTAAGATAAAATGAAAATTAAAATTAAAAATTGAAACAATTAATTAATTAAAAAGAATTTTTGAAAAAGAGGGAGGTATTTTCGAAAATTAGAGAGGGATAGTTAGTTAAGTAGTTTTGAAAGAGATAAAAAACAAACAAAAAGTCAATAAGTTAGTTGAAAAAGATTTGAAAATTAATTTTGAAAAGATAAGAAGATAAGAAGTTAGAAAAGTTATTTGAAAAAGATATGATATTGAAAAAAGATAAAAAGATATTTTTGAAAAGATATGATTGAAATTAGTTTTGAAAAAGTTTTGATTTTTAAAATCACAATTAATGACTTGATTCACAAGAAATCACAAGATATGATTCTAGAACTTAAAGTTTGAATCTTTCTTAACAAACAAGTAACAAACTTGAAATTTTTGAATCAAAACATTAATTGTTGAAGATATTTTCGAAAATTATGAGATAAAATAAAAAAATATTTTTGAAAAATATTTTTATAATTTTCGAAAATAAATAAGAAAAAAATGAAAAAGATTTTGATTTTTGAAAAAGATTTTGAAAAAGATAAGATTTTTAAATTAAAAATTTGATTTGACTCATAAAAACAACTAGATTTTAAAATTTTTTGAAAAATTCAATCCAAATTTTTGAAATTTATGAGTGAAAAAGGGAAAGATATTTTTTTTATTTTTTAAATTTTTAATGAAGAAAGAGAAAAACATGAAAAAGACTCAATGCATGAAAATTTTTGGATCAAAACATGTGATGAATGCAAGAACACTATGAATGTCAAGATGAACACCAAGAACACTATGAATGTCAAGATGAACATCAGGAACTTATTTTTGAAAAATTTTCAAGAAAAGAAAACATGCAAGACACCAAACTTAGAAATTTTTCATGTATAGACACTATGAATGCAAGAATGCATATGAAAAACAAGAAAAGACACAAAACAAGAAAATATGAGGATCAAACAAGAAGACTGGCCAAGAACAACTTGAAGATCATGAAGAACACTATGAATGCATGAATTTTCGAAAAATGCATAAAAAATTTTTAGAAAAAATGCAATTGATACCAAACTTAAAAATTGACTCAAGACTCAAACAAGAAACATGTCACAAACCAGAGTTGAACGCCAGAAACACGTTACAAACTGGCGTTCAACTCCAAGAATGACCTCTCCACGTGTAAACTTCAAGCTCAGCCCAAGCACACACCAAGTGGGCCCCGGAAGTGGATTTATGCATCAATTACTTACTTCTGTAAACCCTAGTAACTAGTTTAGTATAAATAGGACTTTTTACTATTGTATTTTCATCTTCGGATCATCTTTGATCAGTTTTATGCTATCTTAGACTTTCATGGGGGCTGGCCATTCGGCCATGCCTAGACCATTATCACTTATGTATTTTCAAACGGTAGAGTTTCTGCACTCCATAGATTAAGGTGTGGAGCTCTGCTGTTCCTCATGATTTAATGCAAAGTACTACTGTTTTCTATTCAATTCAACTTATTCCGCTTCTAAGATATCCATTCGCACCCAAGAACATGATGAATGTGATGATTATGTGACGCTCATCATCATTCTCACTTATGAACGCGTGCCTGACAAACACTTCCGTTCTACATGCAACCAAGCTAGAATGAGTATCTCTTAGATATCTAATACAGGGGACCGAGTCCGACTTATTAGTATCTTCGTGGTATAAGTTAGAACCCATGGATGGCCATTCTTGAGATCCGGAAAGTCTAAACCTTGTCTGTGGTATTCCGAGTAGGATCTGGGAAGGGATGGCTGTGACGAACTTCAAACTCGCGAGTGCTGGGCGTAGTGACAGATGCAAAAGAAGGGTGAATCCTATTCCAGTATGATCGAGAACCTCCAGATGATTAGTGGTATGCGAAATTGTTACTCTGAGGTTGTAAAATTTGTTGTTCGTTCCCTCCCTGGCAATGGCGCCACAACTGGTGCACAGAACCATGGTCCAAACATAACTTCACAACTTCGCACAACTAACCAGCAAGTGCACTGGGTCGTCCAAGTAATAAAACCTTATGTGAGTAAGGGTCGATCCCACAGAGATTGTTGGTATGAAGCAAGCTAGGCTCACCTTGTAAATCTCAGTCAGGCGGATATCAAATGGTTATGGAGTTTTCGAATAATAATAATAAATAAATAGAAAATAAAGATAGAAATACTTATGTAATTCATTGGTTAGAATTTCAGATAAGCGTATAGAGATGCTTTCGTTCCTCTGAACTTCTGCTTTCCTGCTGTCTTCATCCAATCAATCTTACTCCTTTCCATGGCAAACTTTATGTAAGGGCATCACCGTCGTCAATAGCTACATCTCATCCTCTCTGTGAAAATGGTTCGATGCGCTGTCAGTACATGGCTAATCATCTGGAGGCATCACCGTTGTCAATGGCTACATCCCATCCTCTCTGTGAAAATGGTCCAAATGCTCTGTCACAGCACGGCTAATCATCTGAGGTTCTCGAGCATACTGGAATAGGATTCACCCTCCTTTTGCGTCTGTCACTAAGCCCAGCACTCGCGAGTTTGAAGTTCGTCACAGTCATTCAATCCCAGAATCCTACTCGGAATACCACAGACAAGGTTTAGACTTTCCGGATTCTCATGAATACCGCCATCAATCTAGCTTATACCACGAAGATTCTGATTAAGAGATCCAAGAGATATTCATTCAATCTAAGGTGGAACGAAAGTGGTTGTCAGGCACGCGTTCGTAGGGGAATGATGATGATTGTCATGTTCATCACATTCATATTGAAGTGCGAATGAATATCTTAGAAGCGGAATAAGTTGAATTGAATAGAGAAACAGTAGTACTTTGCATTAAATCATGAGGAACAGCAGAGCTCCACACCTTAATCTATGGAGTGTAGAAACTCTACCGTTGAAAATACATAAGTGATGAAGATTCAGGCATGGCCTCTCGGCCATGCCCCCAAAACGTGATCACAAGATCAAAAATACAATCCAGGATGTCAAATACAATAGTAAAAAGTCCTATTTATACTAAACTAGTTACTAGGGTTTACAAAGATAAGTAATTGATGCATAAATCCACTTTCGGGGCCCACTTGGTGTGTGCTTGGGCTGAGCTTGAATGTTACACGTGCAGAGGTTCTTTCTGGAGTTGAACGCCAGGTTGTAACGTGTTTCTGGTGTTCAACTCTGGTTCGTGACGTGTTTCTGGCGTTTAACTCCAGACTACAGCGTAGAACTGGTGTTCAACGCCCTTTTGCGTCATCTAAACTCGGCCAAAGTATGGACTATTATATTTTTCTAGAAAGCCCTGGATGTCTACTTTCCAACGCAATTGGAAGCGCGCCATTTTGAGTTTTGTAGCTCCAAAAAATCCACTTTGAGTGCAGGGAGGTCAGAATCCAACAGCATTAGCAGTCCTTCTTCAACCTCTGAATCTGTGACATCTCACTTTATCCATTGAGGTTCAGAATGATTGGCATCTATAGGAACTCAGATTTTAGATAGTGTTATTGATTCTCCTAGTTCAGTATGATGATTCTTGAACACACCTATTTTATGAGTCTTGGCCGTGGCCCTAAGAACTTTATTTTCCAGTATTACCACCGGATACATAAATGCCACAGACACATAATTGGGTGATCCTTTTCAGATTGTGACTCAGCTTTGCTAAAGTCCCCAATTAGAGGTGTCCAGGGTTCTTAAGCACACTCTTCTTTTGCTTTGGACCTTGACTTTAACCGCTCAGTCTCAAGTTTTCACTTGACACCTTCACGCCACAAGCACATGGTTAGGGACAGCTTGGTTTAGCCGCTTAGGCCAGGATTTTATTCCTTTAGGCCCTCCTATCCACTGATGCTCAAAGCCTTGGGATCCTTTTTATTTACCCTTGCCTTTTGGTTTTAAGGATTATTGGCTTTTTGCTCTTGCCTTTTGGTTTTAAGAGCTTTTGGCTTTTTCTGCTTGATTTTGCTCTCTTTTTTTTTCTATTTTTTTCGTCATTTTTTTCTGCAAGCTTTGTTCTTTGTTGCTTTTTCTTGCTTCAAGAATCATTTTTATGATTTTTCAGATTATCAAATAACATGTCTCCTTGTCATCATTCTTTCAAGAGCCAACATATTTAACATTCTTAAACCACAACTTCAAAAGACATATGCACTGTTCAGGCATTCATTCAGAAAACAAGAAGTATTGTCACCACATCAATATAATTAAACTAAGTTCAAGGATAAATTCGAAACTCATGTACTTCTTGTTCTTTTGAATTAAAACATTTTTCATTTAAGAGAGGTGATGGATTCATATTCACTATTTTAAGGCATAGACACCTAAATACTAATGATCATGTAATGAAGACACAAACATGGATAACATTTAACATAGAAAACGAAAAACAGAGAATGTAAGAACAAGTAATGAGTTCACCTTAGTGATGGTGGCGTTTCCTTCTTGAGGAACCAATGATGTCCTTGAGCTTTTCTATGTCTCTTCCTTGTCTTTGTTGCTCGATCCCTAGTGATTTTGGTGCTCCTATCCTTAGTTGCTCCCAATAATTGTGTGGGGGAAAATGTATCCCCTGAGGTATCTCAGGGATCTCTTGATTTGCAGTCAAATGTTCTACCACTGAGCTATAGATCCTTTACATGAATCTCTCCATCTCCCTTGACTTGGAGGTGGAAGCTTTTGTCTTCCCTTTTCTCTTTTTTTTTTTTTTGAGGTTTCTCTGGCCTTAGGTGCCATCAATGGTTATGGAAAAGCAAAATAAGCAATGCTTTTACCACACCAAACTTAGAATGTTGCTCGCCCTCGAGCAGGAGAAGAAAGAATAGATGAAGAAGAAGATGTGGAAGAAACTAGGATTATGAGGAGGGAAGGTGGGGATCCTGTGGGATCCACAGATCCTGAGATGATCCTGTGAGGTTCACAGATCTTGAGGTGTCAAGGATTTACATCCCTGCACCAATTAGGCATGTAAAATGCCTTTGCATGCAATTTTGGCGTTTAAACGCTGAACTGATGCTTGTTCTGGGCGTTCAACGCCCAGATGCAGCATATTTCTGGCGTTGAACGCCAGCTTCATGCTTGTTTCTGGCGTTCAGCACCAGCTCCATGCTCTGTTCTGGCGTTGAACACCAGCCAGATGCTCCTTACTGGCGTTTGAACGCCAGTGAACTCCTCCTCCAGGGTGTGATTTTTCTTCTGCTGTTTTTGATTCCATTTTCAATTTTTATATTTATTTTGTGACTCCACATGATCATGAACCTAATAAAACATGAAAGAACAATAAAAATAAAATTAGATAAATAAAAATTGGGTTGCCTCCCAACAAGCGCTTCTTTAATGTCAATAGCTTGACAGTGGGCTCTCATGGAGCCTCACAGATGTTCAGAGCATTGTTGAGACTCCCCAACACCAAACTTAGAGTTTGGTTGTGGCCTCCGAACACCAAACTTAGAGTTTGACTGTGGGGGCTCTGGTTGACTCTGTTTTGAGAGAAGCTTACTGTGCCTCTTTTCCATGTTTACAGAAGGATGTCCTTGAGTTTTAAACTCAAGGGAGTCCTCATTCAATTGAAGGAATAGTTCACCTTTGTTAACATCAATCACAGCTCTTGCTGTGGCTAGGAAGGGTCTTCCAAGGATGATGGATTCATCCTCATCCTTCCCAGTATCTAGGATTATGAAATCAGCAGGGATGTAAAGGCCTTCAACCTTTACTAATATGTCTTCTACTTGTCCATAAGCCTGTTTTCTGGAATTATCTGCCATCTCTAATGAGATTTTAGTAGCTTGTACCTCAAAGATTCCCAGTTTCTCCATTACAGAGAGTGGCATGAGGTTTATTCCTAACCCCAGGTCACATAGAGCCTTCTCAAAGGTCATGGTGCCTATGGTGCAAGGTATTAGGAACTTTCCAGGATCCTGTTTCTTCTGAGGCAATCTCAGTTGATCCAATGCATTTAGTTCATTGGTGAACAGAGGAGGTTCATCTCTCCAAGTCTTATTACCAAATAAATTGGCATTCAGCTTCATGATTGCACCAAGGAACTTGGCAACTTGCTCTTCAGTAACATCTTCATTTTCTTCAGAAGAGGAGTACTCTTCAGAGCTCATGAAGGGTGTAAGGAAGTTTAATGGAATCTCTATGGTCTCTAGATGAGCCTCAGATTCTTTTGGTTCCTCAAAGGAAAACTCCTTATTGATCACTGGACGTCCCAGGAGGTCTTCCTCCTTGGGATTCACGTCCTCCTCCTCTTTTGTGGTTTCAGCCATGATGGTCATTTCAATGGCCTTACACTCTCCTTTTGGATTTTCTTCTGTATTGTTTGGGAGAGTACTAGGAGGGCTCTTTTACTCAGCTGGCCCACTTGTGCCTCCAAATTTCTAATGGAGGACCTTGTTTCATTCATGAAACTTACAGTGGCCTTAGATAGATCAGAGACTAAGTTTGCTAATTTAGAGGTGTTTTGTTCAGAGTTCTCTGTCTGTTGCTGAGTGGATGATGGAAAAGGTTTACTATTGTTAAACCTATTTCTTCCACCATTATTAAAGCCTTGTTGAGGCTTTTGTTGATCCTTCCATGAGAAATTTGGATGATTTCTCCATGATGAGTTATATCTGTTTCCATAAGGTTCACCTAAGTAATTTACCTCTGCTATTGCAGGGTTCTCAGGATCATAAGCTTCTTCTTCAGAAGATGCCTCTTGAGTACTGTTGGATGCAGCTTGCAATCCATTCAGACTCTGAGAAATCATATTGACCTGCTGAGTCAATAGTTTGTTCTGAGCCAATATGGCATTCAGAGTATCAATTTCAAGAACTCCCTTCTTCTGAGGCGTCCCATTACTCACAGGATTCCTTTCAGAAGTGTACATGAACTGGTTATTAGCAACCATGTCAATGAGTTCTTGAGCTTCTGCAGGAATTTTCTTTAGGTGAATGGATCCACCTGCAGAAGTATCCAATGACATCTTAGCTAATTCAGACAGACCATCATAGAATATATCCAGGATGGTCCATTCTGAAAGCATGTCAGAAGGACACTTTTTGGTAAGTTGCTTGTATCTCTCCCAAGCTTCATAGAGGGATTCACCTTCTTTCTGTCTGAAGGTTTGAACATCCACTCTAAGCTTACTCAGCTTTTAAGGAGGAAAGAACTTGGCTAGGAAAGCCTTGACCAGTTTATCCCAAGAGTTCAGGCTATCTTTAGGTTGAGAATCCAACCAAATTCTAGCTCTATCTCTTACAGCAAAAGGGAAAAGCATGAGCCTGTGGACTTCAGGATCTACTCCATTAGTTTTAATAGTATCACATATCTGCAAGAATTCAGTTAAGAACTGAAAGGGATCTTCAGATGGAAGTCCATGAAACTTGCAGTTTTGTTACATCAGAGAAACTAATTGAGGTTTAAGCTCAAAATTGTTTGCTCCAATGGTAGG